>NC_034603.1:67056814-67086295 GCF_900095145.1 Mus pahari
GGCCTAATCAGCCATCATTGGGAAGAGAGGCCCCTTGGTCTTGTAAACTTTATATGACCCAGCACAGGGGAAGGCCAGGGCCAAGTAGTGGGAGTGGATGGGTAGAGGAGCAGGGACGGGGGGGGGTATAGGGAACTTTCGGGATAGCATTTGAAATGTAAATAAAGAAAATAATAATAAATAAATTAATTAATTAAAAAATACCAGTAAGAAAGAAAGAAAGAAAGAAAGAAAGAAAGAAAGAAAGAAAGAAAGAAAGAAAGAAAGAAAGAAAGGGGCAGGGGCTGGGCGTGGTGGTGCACACCTTTAATCCCAGCACTCGGGAGGCAGAGGCAGGTGGATTTCTGAGTTCGAGGCCAGCTGACTTCTGTCTTTCATCGAGTCCAGGATCCGGAGCCCATGGAATAATAATGCTGCCTATGTTTAGGCTAGGACTTTCCTACTCTGTTAACCCAATCTAGAAGTTTCCTTATGACATGCTCAGAAAGTTGTCTCCTAGGTGAAGTTAGCCATCCATATTAACCATCACAAAGTATTTGTTATCTGAAGTGTTGCTGGAAAAATCTACAACACAGTGTGTTTAAGCAGGAAGACACTTTAAGTATGATCTGGTTAACCCACCCATTTTACTGCCTTAAGGCTACAGATCCAGTGATCTTATGAAACTTGTTTGGGGCCACAGAAGCAGCCCGAGGCAGTGGACCTTTTTCACTGACCCAAGGGGCCTTTGCATGCTAAACCGTGTGGTGGTTGTAGTAACACATTTAGTGCTATTTTCAATATCAAAACTTGAAAACTAAACATTCATCCCTTACAAGGACAAATGGTTACCCTATATATGCAGACACCACATGTACCCCAATACTTAACCCATTGATGAGAAAAAAAAAAAGAAAAAAAATTTTTAAAAAAGTATTTAGGAAAGTCATCTAGGAAAAAAAAATGCATGTTTTTCTAAACGGAAGAATGTCTTTTTGAGTGAAAGCTGGGACTATCTGGTGGAAGTCACAGCAAGGGGCTCTCCTGCGGCAGCTCACTGCTATGAAGGAGGTGGTCTCTGTCCTTTGGGTCACTCAGTCCTTATAGCAGTTTTAAGACATAAGCGGAAGGTGAGTTCATAACAAGGTCAGCTAGGCTGTCGGATACCAGGCTACAGAGAGAGAGAGAGAGAGAGAGAGAGAGAGAGAGAGAGAGAGAGAGAGAGAGAGAGAGAGCGTTTGAAAGACCACAGAGACTACCTCTGTCACAGCAGTGAGCTGCTGCAGGAGAGCCTCTATATGCAGATTTTCCCATCACAACTAAGGAAATAGCATAATGGTCAACACAGAAATTTCTTCTTCTCCAAAAGGAATGTCTGTCAGTTCTATCAGAAGGTCATGGCTATTTTTGTTATATAAAGAATATTTCATTTTGGTCTACTACATTACAGATATTTCAGTGACATGATAGCATGCATATGCCTCTTGAACCAATCAATTTCTAAGATTAGTTGGGGCTATTCTGTAAACGCACAGACCCCTCGCTGGAGGGAGCAAGGAACAAATAATGCTGATATTTACATAAAACCAACTACTCAGCAAGACAGCATCCATTCAAACCCCTTCTCTAGGACCTTTCAAGGGTGAGAATTCTTGCTTGTCTCTTTTTGCAATAAATACCAGAGCAATGAGTGTTTGGCTGATGTAAATTACAGCCCAGGGAAGCTGCTTGTGGACGTTGTACATCGTGGTGCGGAGCCTAGTGCGCACCACGATGTACAACGTCCACAAGCAATGTAATTTCTACTTATTTACACCTTTAAGCTTTTCCAGGCAAGGTAGTTCTAAATGCTAAAGCTTTTTTTTTTTTTTTCAATTTTTTATTAGATATTTTCTTCATTTACATTTCAAATGCTATCCCAAAAGTCCCCTATACCCTCTCCCCCCCACCCTGCTCTCCTACCCACACACTCCCACTTCTTGGCCCTGGCGTTCCCCTGTACTGGGGCATATAAAGTTTGCAAGACCAAAGGGCCTTTCTTCCCAATGATGACCGAATAGGCCATCTTCTGCTACATATGCAGCTAGAGACTCGAGCTCAGGGGGTACTGGTTAGTTCATATTGTTGTTCCACCTATAGGGTTGTAGACCCCTTCAGCTCCTTGGGTACTTTCTCTAGCTCCTCCATTGGGGGCCTTGTGTTCTATTCAATAGATGACTGTGAGCATCCACTTCTATATTTGCCAGGCACTGGCATAGCCTCACATGAGACAGCTAAATCAAGGTCCTTTCAGCAAAATCTTGCTGGCATATGCAATAGTGTCTGCATTTGGTGGCTGTTTATGGGATGGATCCCTGGGTGGGGTAGTCTCTGGATGGTCCATCCTTTCATCTTAGCCCCAAACTTTGTCTCTGTAACTCCTCACATTTACTATTTTCCCAGTCCAAAGAGGGGACTGTTCACATGTAAGACTTCTCACTGTGCTGGGATGGATATTGGGTTGTATAAGGACCTACTGTCAACCAGAGCTAGGCATTCCGCTTTCCGTAAGAGGAAACAGAGACACAAACAGCTATGAGGCCATGGATGCTAAGCCAGAATGAAGTTTATTAATAAGTAGTCCAAATGGTTATCTCTCAAAAAAAAAAAAAAAAAAAAAAAGCAGGGATAGAGCTTAAAAGAGAGACGGCATTCATCTGTTCCCAAAGGAATAAAGCATTAAGAATTTAAACAAGTCCATGGGTCCCTGTTCCTGGCCATTGGGGTTGATTGAGCTTTGATGCAAGCAGCAGCAGTTACTGAAGGGCAGGTGATGGGAGGATGCTGAGCAGCCAGGCCACTGAACCTGGGAAGAAGACTACTTAACAGCAGGGCTCACAGGGACTCTCACAGCCGGGCTGCACGTAAGTGGTCAGGTTGATGCCACTCAGGCCGGGAGTTGGGTGGCAAGAGTTGAGCAGCCAGCAGGTTGGCACGTACACTTCAGGTTGGCAGCAGGGTGGGGGGCAGGGGTCACAGCAAGTGGGCTGCAGGAGACTGATCTCATGAGGACAGGTGCTGGGCAGGCAGACTCCACAGCGGCAGGACTTGTCTGAGGAACAGATGGTGGTGGCAGGGCCAGTGGGGACACTGCAGCAGCGGGCGACACAGCAAGCCATGGCTTTAGGAGTTGGGTTGTGGTAAGGTTGAGAGGAGAAGTCAGTTGATGTCTGAATGCTCTGTCGTCTGCCCTGGCTTTTATATACCCGCCTCCCTGGGCGTCAACCTATGGCCAAGATATTTTCCCCATGTTTCAGTTTATGGCTGCTTCCATAAAAATCCTTCTAATTACTTAAGTGTTTATTACCTAAGACACATTCTTTACCTCATAAAAGGGATTCAGGTTGTTATGTTGTCAAGTCAGGACTCTTCACATTGGTCAGTTGTCATTGCACAGAGAGCTTCATCATTTTGGGCTTCAAAGGATCCGAGCCATTATCTTCTAATCATTCCACATCACTAATAGTGGCTTGGAATGGCTGGTATCCATAGCTCTTCCCTGTGCTCCGTGTCTACTTTACAGACGAAGACTATGTAGGCATTTTGCATTTCTCTTCTTCCAGCAACCATGGTTTTCTATGAAATAGTTTAGACTCTTTGACTAAAAAGGTAAGAAAAAAAAATTAGATTTATGTCTGGTGGTGCCAAGGCGTTGACTTGAAAAGGAGTAGATAGAGTTATAGAGAGCAGGTTGAGCAACGGGCAAAGAAGTACTTTTCTATAGAATTCTAGAAAAATCTCTCATTTTCTGTCCCTTTGTACATGCTTTGAATGATTACTCCGGAGGGGCACGTGGATGGCCATCAAGAGCTCTATGGGTGACAAGGGTCAGTGCCCATATAACCTTACCTGATTGCACTATGCACTTAGATTATTTATCACTCAAAGATGAGTTGTGTTGCGAAAGGGTACAGTGTTTCTAGACTGAGGTCCTTGAACCGCTGTTCCAGGGGACACAAAATGAGACTCTTGAGGAAACATGGGGAATACTGACTTCCTGATTGGAGGGTTTCTCAGAGCCTCCAACATGCTAAGAGGCTCTGGATGTTTTCAGTAAGGTGATATAACCGTATATCTCTCTCAAACCTCCTTGACCATTCCACTACATTTAGTTTGTTTATCTTCATAGATTTGCTTGATAGATCAGTGTTCTCTGGAGCATGCTGGTATTTGAAGTCATCTCTGTGTTTCCACATTCCATGTTCTTTACTACTTTACATGTCCTCCTGCTGTGGGGGTGGTGTTCCCATCAGAATGAGGAAGGCTTTCAATATGCAAATGTAGATAGGAAATGGTAGTTCAGGTTGTCAAAAGTCCCAGGGCGGTAAGGGACGGTTGACTTTACAGACCAGTTTCTTCATCAAAATACTGTGCTATACAAACAAGATGATTTGAAGGTAGGGGAAGTGACTGGGTTGATACTGGGGTAATGGAGGGGTGTGAGCAGGGAGGTATGGCATAGCTGTGTGGGTGTCTCAGTTAGCGTTCTAGAGCTGTGATAAAGACCATGACCAAGAATAATTTGGGGTGGTAAGAATTTCCTGGGCTTGCATAGCCCATAGCACAGATCACTGAGGAAAGTCAAGGAAGGAACTCAAGGCAGGAACCTGGAAGCAGCAAATGAAGCAGAGGCCATGGAGGAGTGCTGCTTACTGGCTTGCTTCCCATAGCTTGTTGATGTTGTTTTCTTATAGGACTGAGGACCACCTGCCCAGGGGTGACACCACACAGAGTGATCTGGGCCTTCCCACATCAATCATTATTCAAGAAAAGGATCCACAGACTCGAATGTGGGACAATACAATGGAGGCGTTTTCTCAGATTGAAGCTCCCTGTTCCCAGATGAGCTCAGCTTGTGTCGAGTTGACAAGCAAACCAACACGAACCTGGACAATGGGGATGGGCAGGAAAACATAACCTAGGATTGCTCATCACGTGGTTCAGTTTGGGAGAACCACTTTCTAGGTGGCAATCAGTTCCTATGGTTTATATTCACATGTTTAAGATAACTGCAACATCAATCCTCCACTAAAACTTATGTATTCAGTGTCTCAGGCATAATACTAAGTATTTGATATACATTTTCTTTCTATATCCTGTAAGTCCAAACTATGCCCATTTTCTTGGTGATAAAAAGAGCAAAGATATTATATTATTGAGTATGGAGTTGCATAGCTAATGAAAATTGACTTATCTGACACCATAGCTCATGGAAATGTATACACACATGTGTACACACACACATACACACACACACAGATGCACACAAATACATACATACTTATTTTGAGGAATTGAACATAGGGTCTTGCAAGTGCTCTGCCATTGAGCTATATCTATAGGCCTAAATTTTATATAATTATGGATTGTATATTGTCTCACTTACTAGCCCATTAAAAATAATCTGTTCTATGTTTGCTAGTAAGAGGATACCTGTAAACATTCAGATAGGCTCCTTGTTACAGTGTCAATCATAGTCATGGAGTAAGCCATTGAACACCTAAGAACTTTAGGCAGTGACGGGTGCTGGAAGGAAAGAAAACACACTGACACATGGAGTGACAGGGAGATAGCAATGGAGTGTGGCCACTGTGACTAGGGAAGTCAGAGGTCTTCTTAGCTAGGGTGACTGAAGATCTGCGGTAGGAGAGAGTATCAAAGTAGTCAGTCAGCAGCTGGTCAGGCACGGTTTTCAAGGATAGCCCACAGAGTGTAGATTTTATTCTAAGGATGTTGAAAGCTTTACTGGGTGATTTACATGTTTTGAATTTATTTTCAGCTGGCTTGTACCAAGTATGTGTCTGTGGGTTACGCAGTATCATTTTAATACATGCATTCAATGTATAATAGCCAGACCAGGGTAATTGGCATGTCTAGTATATCAGACATGATATTTCTTTATGTCTGAAACTTTCAAACTCACCTCTGGTAGGTATTAATCCTACTGGGCCATACAAGTTTAGAAGATATTTATTCTACTCGGTTGATTTAGAGCAGAGAGTGATAGGTTTCATGTTTAAAGGAGAATGATCTGCCTAGGGCAGGCAGGGAAGTAGGCTGAATTATAGAGGCTAGGCAAGAGGGTAGACACTGAGCAACTGATACGAGAAGGTAGAGTTTGGGTGACATTAGAAAGGAAGGGTGACATGTTTTGTTGACTGAGGGGCTGAGTACAGAGAGAGAGGTCAGCGATCCTATCCAGCCAGGTCTCAGATCTACTCTTGGGAAGGAGCCCTGAGCAAAAGCTGCCTGGGTGATAGGAAGGGGATCAACGTTGCCTTCAGTTTGGGGCGGACAGAGCCAAGCCCACGTGACCAAGTAGGGCTGGAGTGAAGGGCTGGAGGCTCCACCACGCAGATGGAAACTCTGCTTATTACTTTCCAAACGGAGGCTCGCGATGCTTTTTATTTGTGTTAGTCACACTTTGTTGTGAGCCTCCCGGTGGATTTCCGGGTTGATCTCGGGTGAACCCTCCCAGTCCGGCATCTCCTGATTCAGCTGCTGTGTTAAGCAGCTTCCCACTCGTGGGTCACTCAGTACTTCCGAAACTGTTTGGAGGAGGAGTTTATCTCTTCATCGTAGTAGAAATCTTTGAGGTTTCTCATTCTAATAAAAGTGGCTGTGAGCAAGAACATTTAGGTGGGTCTGTCTTACCTGAATTACACCGTCTTCCTGGCTTCTGATATTTTACTTTATAAAGAAGATGGAAGGGAAACGTGGTCGTCATCAGGGCTGCTGGGAATATTGATCCTCGCACTGCAGAATGCCCATTTTGTGGAGCATACATGCAAAGAGTTTTGAGCCTGGGTTAAGGGGTGCCCATCCCAGACATCCTATAAAATGGTATTTTTCTCTAGTTTGTAGTGAGTCAAGTCTGACATAACCTTCTCTGTATATATTTTTAGATTTATTTTATGTGTCTGGCTGTTCTGCCTACACGTATGTATGTGTAACATGTGCATGCCTGGTGCCTGAGGAGAATGGAAGAGGGCATTAGATCTGGAAACTGGAGTTATAGACAGTTGTGAGGCAGCATGTGGGTGCTGGGAATTGAACCCAGGTCTTTACAAGAGAGACAAGTGCTCTTAACCTCTGAGTCATCTCTCCAGTCTGGAAATTGACATAGCCCTTGCTACTATATTATCTTGCACTGAAAATGGTCTTCAAGTTGTAACATTGTTTTTAGATGGCTTTAGTGATATTTTCTGAGCTCAGCTGTTATCCATGGCGGTTGTATAGGTGTACAAAAGAAGTAACTCTCTCACTGTTTCCTGTGGACTTATCTGATTTTATTGAATATGACTAGAGATCTCATGGTGTTTGGTCACATGGTGCATGCAATATTCTTTCAAGTTCTTGCTTAACCAGCTTCCTCTGGCTGGAATTCTGAACAATTTTTTGGGGGGGGGTCTGTAGGTCCGCTTTAGTCTCACGTATTATTGTAAGTTACAGAGGATGCGGAGAGAAAGAGACTAACATGCAGAAGTAAATACTTTACCCGAGTTAATGTGGCTAGGAAAAGGGACACTGAGTAACATTAATTTTTAAAAGTATTTTATTTTATGTATGAGACACTCTGCATCGATGTATATCTATCTATATCTGTGTACCAGGTCATGACTGGTGCCCGCAGAAGCCAAAAGGCAGCATCAGATCCTCTGGAAAGGAAATTACAGATGGCTGTGAGCCACCATGTGCATGCCTGGAATTTAACCCAGGTCCTCTGGAAGAACATCCGGGGCTCTTGGGTTGTTGTTATTTGTTTGTTTGCTTGTTTGCTTTGAGACAAGTCTCTCTGTGTAGTGCTGAATGTCCTGGAACTTGAGATGGAGACCAGGCTGGACTCACAGAGATTCTCCTGCCTCTACATTTCAATGGATGGGATGAAAGGTGTGGCACATTATGCCTGGCCAGCTACCGAGACGACAATTTAAAAATATAACGTTTAAGGTGCTGGAGAGATAGTTTAGCAGTTAAGAGCATGTACTGTTCTTGCAGAGGACCTGAGTTCAGGTCTCAACACCCAACTCCAACACCAGAGACTCTGTCACCCTCTTCTGAGCACCAGAGACTCTGTCACCCTGTTCTGACATCCACAGGCATCCACAGTCACAGGTACACACACATATATACACATACAAATAATATGTGTGAGTGTGTATGTGTGTGTGCATGCACATGTAGTTTTTAAGGCTACTATAGACAAATTATAAATTTAAATATCTCAATAATAGATTTCAAGTTAGTAACAGGATAACAATTTTCCTCACTGTCAGGTCTATATTAAGAATGTTGTTGAACAAGAGTGTGGGAACTGGGGCTCTTTTATTACTCTTTCTGTCCCCTATGGGTAGCCTGAGGTAAAGTTAAGGTTTTAGCTCCGTGGTGTCTCATTTCTGGAAGGTCTTTACCAGTCTTCATCCAAGCCTTCCAAGTCAGTGGAGGCCCTGCCTTCTCCAGAAGGGCTGATGTCTCTTTGCCTCGCCCTGCTGGAGTCCTGTGATGTTCGCTATGTGTGGACAGAAAGGAGCAGCTGGCTCGCACATTCTCTGTGAGCTTGACTTCTCTGTGCCTCGGATGTCATTAACCCTTATCATATATAGTGAAAGGATGTCATTTCAATACACTTAGACAATGTAGGTGGGGTATGAGAAAGAAGGACACTTCATATTCTAGTTGGTCAGTGAGAGGGAACTTGGCTTCTTGGTCGGGTGTGAAGGAAGAAGAGAGAGGGAAGGAAAGAAGGAACACTGTGTGAGGAGAACATTCCAGAGAACATTCCCACGAGTACTAGGAGTGCTGTGATATTTTTTTCTCTTTGGAGATAAGGATTCACTCTGGATCCCAGGCTTGCCTTGGGCTGACAGTGCCCATTCTTCAGCCTCGTGAGTATTGAGTGTTGGATTATAGGCTTGTGCCATCGTGCCTGGGTACGCGCTTGGTTTTTAGTAGATTAATTAGATAAAGGGCCAATCACTCAGTGAGAAATTACTTGGGTTAATCTCCTTTCTTGTTGGCACAGCTATTTCTCACCCACACCCGAGTGCCTGGTATCTTCTGTCCTCACAATACTCTAAAGAGTTGTGTGTTGGTTTTTTTTTTTTTCTCCTCCAAAAGACATAGATTTGAACGAAGGAAGCAGAAAAAATAATCTATTGAGTACTTTAGAGGTGCTCACAGTAGTTCTTGAGATATTGAACTCTCCCTAAACAGTGGTTTAAAAAATGGCTTCAGAGAATCTCTGAGACCCATCTACAGTCAGCCAGAGAGTAGATTTGAGGTGTGAAATTGGGATTTCTGATTCCTTTCATCATCTCCTTCTGTGTCCTGCCTACAGGGGAAACACCACTCAAGTTCTTTGTTTCGCTTAGCGCCTGCTAACACATCAAATGAGACACCTGCATTCTCCCAAGCCCAGCTTTACTCTCTTCCTGGCTTTTCTTTCCTTTTATCCAGGTCCTCTCTGCTCACTAACCAGTGAGTGTTAGAATAAGGTTTAAAAACACGAAGCTTGTACTTTCTGAGTGCTAGGTCAAACGTCTATCATTTAGTCTTCCTTGTCACCTCCGCAGTGAAGGACCTCGGACCCCGTCTGTCTGCTTTGAGTTCTTCTCAGCTATCACTCCCACACGCTGTCACTTCTAGCTCTCCTCAAACTCCCTCATCGTTCCCGATGCCAGTTTCGCTGGAGATCCCCTGTTACTTCTTCATCCCACAGTATTGTTAGCACACAATAGAGATTGCACTTAGAAATGAACAGGCCCTATGTGAAGTCACACTTATTGCTGTGGATTAGCATTTGTTACGCTTACATAAACGACTCTGCTTAACTTTCAAATCCTTAGCTTCACCCAAAGCTTCCATGCTTCAGTGGATGTGATGATTCACGGTCTCTGCCTTCAGAATTTCCCCAAATTGCTCTCTGTCCTTTGACTTCTAAAAATGATTTTTTTGCCTATTGGCATTTCAAGGGCAGAGTGGGTTCAGGCTTCTTCTATTAGAGTTGTGGTTTGGGCATCTCAGGAGTCAACAGAGGGTCTTCCTGGACATTATTCTCTTTGTATAAGAAAATTTCTATAGAAATGGGGAGGTTTCTGAGCTACCAAGTTCAGTGGGGCTGGCCATCTTTCTAGTGTCTAAACTGGATCCAATATTGCCTGAATATGATTCCCTAGGTGTTTTCTCCAATGTAGAGGCTAATATGCTCCATGTTCCCCACAATCAGCTCTGACCAGCAACCAAAAGGAGTGAGTGAAAGTCTGAGCGAATAGTTCACTGAATAATTTTAAATTTTTAAAGGAGGCACATGTAAGAGGGCTTAGTCAGGAGACATGAACTACACACACTATTTGCATTGAATTAATTTAAAACAATTTTTAACTAAGTTGTTGGTTAGGTGATTCAAAAGGTTTAAAGAAACCCCTACGACATCATAAGTTTAGTAAATGCAGAACATGTGCATTTAAAGAGAAAAAGAAAGAAAGAAAGAAAGAAAGAAAGAAAGAAAGAAAGAAAGAAAGAAAGAAAGAAAGAAAGAAAGAAAGAAAGAAAGAAAAAGCATACAGAGTTAGAGAAGGTATTACCTTGAAGAGTGAAAAGCATTTTGGGAAAGGTGTGGCTGGCTTGCTCGTGCGATGGGCCGAGAAGAGCAGTGGAGCTCGTTCTGTGAGAGTGGAGAGAACTACAAACGGAGCCCAGGTCCTGCCAGGGCAAGGATGTGTGCCTGCTGGAGCAGGGCAGCGAACCTGAGGTGATAACGCTGGCACCCGGTGGCAAAGGAGTCAGCAGAAAACAGTAAAGAGGAAGGGACAGGACCCTACTCTGCAGACGGCGCGGTTTTCCTCTCTTGCCCCCTAGTGGTCAAAGCTAGCACAGCCACTGGTAGAACAACAAAGGTTTACTGGGCACCATCACAGGAATCTCAGAGATTGCCACAGAGGTCAGACAGAGGATGGAGGAGCTGAGAAATGTAATTTAACAATAGGCACATCTACACATTTCAAGAGAGTCGTCCTTAGGTATCCTGAATCTCCACACATCACTGACTTCTAGTTTCTCCCCCCCTTAATTACATTTATACATCTATTTTCTACCTACCTGTCTGTCTCTGTCTGTCTGTCTGTCTGTCTGTCTGTCTATCTATCTATCTATCTATCATCTATCCTGTTTATGTGTGTGTATGCACTTGTGGAGGTCAGAAGACACCTTCAGGAGTCCATTCTCTCCTATTATGTGGCTTCTGGAGATCAAACACAAGTTGTCAAACCTGGATGTCAAGCATCTTTGCCTGCTGAGCTATCTCACTGGCCCTCTGGCTTTCTTTTTTGAGACAGGGTTTCTCACTGTAGATCAGGCTGGCCTGAAACTCAATGCAGTTTTTCTGATTGAGCTTTTGGAAAGCTGAGATGACGGGCCTGACTCTGTTCCTTATGTCATTGCTTCTTCCTGAAGTGGTACTCATGATTGTATTGTATTGAATTATATTATATTGTATTGTATTGTTTTGGTTTTTTTTTTTACATATTCCTGTCTTGTGCATTTGTACCTATGTGTGGGTGTATGTGGAGACCAGAGCTCAATGTGGAGTGTCTGCCTTAACCACACTTCAGCTTATTTTTTGAGAAAAAGGTCTCTTACTGAAAGTGAAACTCAAACAGACTGGCTGGCCAGTAAGCCTGAGGGATAACTCCTATGTCAGCCATATATATATAAAAAAATTATGCAAAATTATAAACAAAAAATATAGACCCACTGTGGATCTATATTCAAGAATGAAGGTTGAAATCACCACCCAGGTTAAGAAACCCAACAAGCTGAGAGCCAGATAAAGAAATAAAGTGAGTATTGGAACCAACACCATATATATATATATATATATATATATATATATATATATATATAAATGTATTTTATATAAATATAAAATTTATATAAATATAAACTTGTATGTATATATATACACACACGTGTGTGTGTATATATAATATATAAATGTATTTTATATAAATATAAAATTTTAAAATATATAACATATTACATAATATATATTATATAATATGTAATAATATAGTTGTATAATCATATATTATAGACACATATATTAGAACTGAGGGTTCCAGAAACTGTGGCTTTTTGAAGATTGATATGCTCAGCTTTTTATGCTGATGTTGAGAACCAGGCTCAGGGCCTTGTGCTGCAAGGATTTTACCAGGGGAATCGTACTTAAGCCTGTTCTTAAGCATTAGGGTTGGACTTAGGTATTTATAAACATGTGAGGGAAAGCAAAATATTTACTCATCTGCAAAACCGTGATAGCAATATTTCCTAAGATTGGTCAATTAGGTAATGTTACCCCCATGTGAAGTTAGTACCACAAAGGGAGGGGCAGAGGAGAACATACAAAGTGGGCAATATCCCACGCAGATCCCAGACTTTCTAAACAGTGATGCCTTCAGTGTAGCACATCTCAAATGGTGCCATAGCAATCCCCAGCAAGCCATAGTTTCTGGAACCGTCGGTTCTAGCTAGTGATGGGTGGTGAGGATACAAGTGGTGTTTGTAATTCTTTTCTTCCAACACTCACTTTATTTCTTTATCTGGCTCTCAGCTGGTTGGGCTTCTTAACCTGGGGGGTGATTTCAACCTTCATTCTTGAAGAGTCTGGATCCACAGTGGGTTTATATTTTTTGTTTTTAATTTTTAATTTTTTTTTTTTTTTTGGTTTTACCAAGTTTCAGTTTAGTAACCTGGCTTCCCCTTGAGTCCTTTGTCACTGCAGTTGAGTGGCAGTAACCCAAAGTTCATTTTGAGATTCAGGGCCAAGGATAAAAGCCAGCAGAGTGACCCTTTCCTGTCCTTATGAGTTCAGTGGCAGGAAGAGACCAAAATATCGAGATGGCAGTATCAGTTCCTAAATCAATGTTCTGCCTCCTGGAGCAGGTAGTTTGTTTGTTTGTTTGTTTCCCTTAAGAACCAAGACTTGTCAAGCGTCAGAGCTCACAGCTGTGGGACAGGAAACAAGGAAGCGTCTGCATTTAAAAGCTCTAGAGTCACTCTTGCTCCTCTTGTTTCAGAAGAACTAGTTAGTTCCACAGGCATGGACTTATTCAAAACTGTATTTGCTTTGCTTTGAGATGAATTATATGATCAGAGTCAAGGTTGTGTGGGATAACACCACAGAAGAGAAAACCTTCTTTAAGCGTAGATGTGGTGGGGTAGGCTATACATGTTGAGATTACAATT
This sequence comes from Mus pahari, assembly GCF_900095145.1. Taxonomy (NCBI): domain Eukaryota; kingdom Metazoa; phylum Chordata; class Mammalia; order Rodentia; family Muridae; genus Mus; species Mus pahari. Next base: position 67,070,075 of record NC_034603.1, read on the forward strand.
CCTCTTCCACGTAAGTCGTAGTTCTGAATATAATGGAAGGGATTGGATGCAGTAACTTTGTTCTGAGTTGTGTAGTTGGTCACAACTATTTGCCTAGTCGATGGTAATTAGATAAGGAGCTCATTGCTAAAGGTGTTTTTGACAGGTCAGGTATTCACTAGTAGAAAGATCTAGTTTGATATTGGAGTGGGGGAAACCAGTGTTGCCAAGTCCAGTATTCCAGCACTTTCAACCATAGGCTCCATTGTACATGGTGCGTCAAGCAAACACTGATACAGCCGAGGGAAAGAGCAGAACGGTTCACTGAGAACACCCCATCATGTCCACTTGATATTTGAGAGACGTCCCTGTTACGGTCGTAAACACTTATGTTGGAGTTGGGCCTGGTGGTGCAGATTTATAAGCCCAGAGGGCAGTGAATGAAGGGATCTTAGTCTTTAGCTGGAACACGGTGGTCTCCTCAGACCACTCCTGTCTCCTCAGTCTGTGGATGTTTAATTGAAATAACCACGTTTGACAACTGTGACAATTCCCACGTTTGTGCACAGACCCGAAGAATAAATTTCAGCCAAATGACAAGAAGTAGAAGGGCCTCAGTAGGCGCTGTGGTGTTCCCTCAGGTATTAGGATAATCAATCCAGAATTTTGATAGTTCAGAGGGCAATTCTTGAAGATGGATACCATTACCAAGGACATGAATCTAGCCAGGATGCTGGTACATTACCCATTTAGCTCACATATTTTCCTTCCGAGATAGCAGACCAATTTGGGAGAGTAATAAAATAATTGTATACTATTATCTTAAAGTCATTCAGCTAGTGACCCCAATTGGCTCTGATATCCAAGATGAGTATTTCTAATCGGGTGAATTAACCCAGAGTGCAGCTGAACATCCATCCTCACATCGGGGTATAGCTTGTTTTGACCTAATGCGATTAATAGTAGCCTTCCTTTTATTGCCTCAGGACTGTACCAGCCCTCCTGCTCTGTCACAATGTACACTGCAGAGAACTTAGCCACTGCGACCTTCCACTCACTCCATCAGTCTGTTAGCTGAATGGCATCCTGCTGACTATTTCTGATAAGCAGGAAGTAGAAAGCAGTAGATGTCTTAGCAAAGAGGCAAATCCTCAAAAAAAAATACCCAAGACAAAAACAAACAAACAAAAAACAAAAACAAAAAAATCAAAAGGAAGAAAGAAAGAAAGAAAGAAAGAAAGAAAGAAAGAAAGAAAGAAAGAAAGAAAGAAAGAACCATTACTTCAGTGGAGTTTCTTAGAGTCCAGTTGTACAGAACATGCTGAGATCTCTAACACTGGAGACAAATTGCTGTACTTGGAACTAACTTTAACTGGAAAAATGCCTAACTCTTTATGGGATTTGAGATATTATGAAGTCAATGTCTACTATATTTGAGTGTGATAGTCCTACCTGTTTAATGAAAACTCCAAATGCTACTGGAGCCTAGGAGATCAAGAGCAGTGGGAGGTATTATAGTAAACTTCTATTTATAATACAGGTTGTTATTTTATTTAAACTTTACAAAGCAGTAGATCCAGTGGTGTGTGTGTGTGGGGGGGGTGCACTGAGCAACACGACCACTGGGTGGGGCCTCTGGTACAGCAGTAGGAGCGTTGAGAGTGGGTCTGTGGGATTTGTTTGAAAATGCACATCTTCCTCAGAAACAACCTAACTGCTGATAAACTTTTGGAATGTTTGTGAGCAAAACCTATTTGAAGGCAACAAGCAGCAGCACTTGTAATGAAATCAGTGATATCTGGTCACTAAGCTGCAAGGTCGGGTACACACAAGAGTGATGCACTGAAATGGAAAGTCGACGTGAGACTGCCCAAATGGTACAAGTTAAGTGAGCAATGGCCTGGACTTTTGATACTTCATTGTCTCCTCTCCTTCAGTCCATGTTCAGCCACATGGATAATTCTTCATAAGCAATCTGTTTAGAAGGGATCATGGCTACAGGTATTCCCAGATAACATAGGGGTGCAGATGAGCATAGATACCGCCAACATTCCTAAAAGGACAAGCTATCCTTTTTACGAAGAACAGCTCATCAGATGAACCCTTCAGAAATAGAGCATCTTCTCCAGCTGAGAGCAGAGGGCAAGTTAGAGAGATGCCGCCAACCTGCTAGAGAGGTTCAGTGTGTAAAGAGGGACTTGCTGCCTATTTTAGGTTTGGCAGTGGGGGAGCTTTGAGAAAACGTGAAGAGGAAATGAATCCAAACAACCGTGAGCTATGGAAGAAGACCCAGGCTCTAGATGAGACTCATTTGACTAACTTCAGTTAGGCAACCCAATAAACTTTACTCTTCACCTTTGGACAGTGTCAGCTCTGTGGCTACAGGGAAGGAAAGGCATTTTAGACATCTTTTTATTTTATTTTTTTTAAATGGAACTCTGATAATGGCTTGGCTTGGGTGTTGTGATCTCAAATTAGTTACTTTTCCTTCTGCGAGCACCTCAGAATAGTGCCAGAAGACACTCTCCTCCTAGTGATCACTGTTGTCATCACCATTTTCAAAGAGTCAAGAACAGCAGCCATCTGGACCCCCCCCCCCAAACCAATAGATTGCAGTAAAAATTGTGCTATGATTCTATTTCATTTCCTATTGACAAGAAATTTAACACCAGTTCAAGTTTAGGGATTCTATTAAAGTAGCCACAAAATATGATTGTTGCTTTTTTTTTCTGCAATCACTCTTGATACCAACTTTTGTGTTAGAAAATACCTAATAATGAGGGGGGAAGAAATTCCAGTTTACCCTTGACCTTGATAATTTAATATAAGCCATTATTAGCTAGCTATAGGAGGTATTAGCTTAGTAGTTAAAAAAGGAAGACAGAAGAATAGTTTATTATAGAAGAAGCAGCTATAGGAAGGGAAGAGTCGGAGAGTAATAAAATATACAAATCAAGGGGAAGTGTCCTGAAGGGATGCACTCATTGTTCATCTTCTTGATGTTTTCTAATGTCCTGAACTTGAAGGATGGCTCCAGTCGACTGGGAACTCCAGGATGGGTGCTGGATGGCTTGAACTAAGTCTGTCATGGAAGCAGTGATGTGGTTTGCATAGTATCACCACCCAGCCTCCCCAAACAGAGCGTGGAAGGGGAGTGGCCAAGCTATAAGATGAGAGCCTATGTAACAGCATCTAGGAACTTCTACCAAAGCTCGTGATTCCTAAAGTAGCATTTTTTCAATCTTAGGAATTTTATTCCATTTACTATTTGCACTGGTGTGTGTGTGTGTGTGTGTGTGTGTGTGTGTGTGTGTGTGTGTGTGTGTGTGGTTTGGGGGGTACACATGCTATGGCACACATGTGTAAGTCAGAGTGTGTGGAGTAGCTGCTCTACTTTTACCTTTTTATTGCTTCCAGAGATTACGCTCAGGTTGGTGGGCAGCAAGCTCCGTCACCAGCTGAGCCATCTTGCTGGCCCAGGCTTATAAACCTTGACACACTTTCCATCCAATTCTTTAGTTTCCTTTTAATGGAGTTTGGAGTTAGATAGAGGTGGATTCAGAAAGCCAGACATTTTACCTTTTTTAGACCCAATTATTCACGTGTGAGCCAGGACACACATATTTCGTCGGATGATACAAGGGTTACACAAAATAAGCCTAGCATGAAGTATCAATGCTAAGTAGAAGGGTGGGTTATTTCCGTTGTTTCCTTTCCTGTGTATCTTTCTCAGGACTCTTTATTAACTCTGCCTCATATCCCCTTTTCCTTCTTACTCAGACAAACTATTTTGTTCTTTATTTCATCTTGTGATTCTCTCCCCATCCTTTAATACCTTGTTTCCCATCCCTTGGTTGGGATGAGAAACATCAACCTTCCCATGGCAAGATTCCTCCTTTGAAGGAACATTCCCACTTCTGCTTTGGGATTTTAAACTTGTGTTCTTTTGCCATCACTTGACTGTTTATGATCAGTAGATACTGTATGTAGGAAACTGCCACTCATGAGAGTTCATTACAGCCACTTACTTGCACCATATAACAGAAATTTTCTAGACTTTCAGGTTTGGAAATCCAAGAAGCATTGACTGGATGGAGACATACTCATTCTCCTTGTGAGAAGGTAGCTGCTGGCATTTGTACAGACTTATCTACATAAGGACCAGGGCTCTGACATTTCATGAAACTTTGTTCAAAGTATTAGGAACATGTTTCAAATAAGAAGAGTTGGCCGAGGTGGTGAGGAACACCTCAGGGACAAAACCATGCATGTCCATGTATCTGAAAAAACAAACAAAAACAAACAAACAAACAAAAACACTGTCACAGAAACTTGACCTGCCACTTTGTAGGTTTCATTAGACAGCCCCCTGATCCTCTGTTTCTTTAACTTATTTTCTTTAGTCTTCCAGTGTTGGACCACAGATGACTCCGCGGTACAGTATGCAGAACATTTAACTATTAATTGCTTCCATGTCTTTGGAAGAATGATGTATAGTTGAATTATTTAGCATGTAACCTTTCCGGATTGGCTTATTCCATTTATTTTATTATAAGCCAGATAGCATTTCATTGCGTGGATGTCCCAGAGTTTGTCTATCCCATTCACCCACAGAATCAACATCAGTGCAGACATTCAGAGTAGATATAAGGTTTTGTCTCATTTTGGGTATATATACAGGAGCACGATTTATGGATCCATTGGTAACAATATGTTAAGTTTTGTAATAAGGTACCAGACTTCCAAGGGCTTATGGCATCCTGCATCCCCATCAGCAATGGTGAGCTTTTCTCTTACTTTACATCCTCATCAGCATTAGTTGCATTGTTGTTTTGGATTTAGATATTCTAAAAGGTGTGTGGGTTCTTTGTCATCTTTTGTCCACTGGGAAGGGATTTCAAAGCTCTCTGTTAGGACTTTCGTCTTTGTGAAGCCTCTCTTGCTGATGCCACCCCACCCCAACTGTTTTAGTCCTGTGGTGAAGCAATTTCTTATATTTTCATGTCGTGTTGTTCACTCCCTGTCTTCTCTTTGGTCAACAAACCCAATATGTTATTTCCAATGTGGAGACGGTCTAGATCATTTCCAAGAGCTCTTGAGGCTTTATTTTCTTGTGGTCCCTTTGTTCAGTCAGCTCCTGAGTGACTTTTGTCTTCCTCCAAATTTACACGCAGAGGAAACCCAGCCACTTTAATGCTTTTCACGGAAAGCCTCAAAGATTATCTGAATGTGTTGACTAAATGAGGAAGTGATCAGATAGTAGGATCCATGAGCTCCCGATGACATAATACTGTCTCTTTTTTTTCTCTACTCTATTTCTAGATAAAAATTTTCTTCCAGTCTCAGTTATTATTATTTCACATCATTCTGGTATGATTCTGGTGCTTCATGGCCTATAGGGAAATTATTGTTAATTCCTGTTGTAAACAGGCATGCCTAGACATATTGGCCACAAACATGTCTGGCCACTAAGCTTACTTTTGTGAGCTGGGAAGAGATTACAATTTATCGCATTCCATAGTAGCTATTTGAGCATATGATTTTTTCTTTCTGTATAGCCATGTTGTCACAGGTAAGAACTGACTCTTCATCATCTGTCAAGTCTCTATCATCTCTTCCAACTTCCTGCCTTAAATGGTACTTAATACATTTTAATGGAATGAGTGATACATGAAGCACGAATGACTTCAGTCTCTCAGAAGGAACAAATGGATTAACTTAAGTACATTTTCTAATATCATAAGCAGATGAAACACAAGTAGAAATAAACCATAGTTTCTTTGCCCAGCATATAAGCTTTATTAAGAAATATCATAGGACACAATGCTACAGAGAGTGGAATGGCCAGCAGGCAAGCTGATTATGATCCCCCCCAAATAAGGAAAGGATCCAATGGAAAAGTGTAGAATGGTCTGGCCTATTTCTTAGAAGCTGGAAGTTGGTTAAGGAACTTTCATTTTCTCTGATGTCATCTGAAGAATGTCTCTCAGCTGTAGTCTGGTGTCTTTGATGTTAGAAAAGCTTGAAGTAAACAGAAGCTAAAAGTTGGTCACCAAGCAGGAAGAATAGGGTTACAGACTGTTCTTAAGAAAGTATTTTCCAAGATTTTGACAATTCTCAATTCTGCAAGAGTTTCAGATGCAGTGCATCCAGAACAATTTGGTGGTCAGCCTGTGGATTCTCGGCATTTCTGGATCCACTGTAGGTGATCGAGGTATTGATTATAGAACAGACTCGGACAGCGCTGTGATGCGCCTGTACTCTTAGACCTCACAAAAGGCAACGAAGTAAAGGTTGGAGAACTTGTTACTAGTCCAGGGTTGGTTAAGGAGATGCACAATTGAAGAATACCATGATCTGGGCAATTGAAACATTAGCTCTTAATGGGTGGATTAGCAGCAGTAGCAGCAGCAGGCTGGGCGGCAGCAGGACTGTCCACAGTAGGATGGACGGCAGCAGGAGGCCTGGGCGTGGTGCAGCTGGCAGCAGGTTGGGGGTATACAGCTCACCACACAGCAGGGGGGCAGGCATGTGCCCTCCACGCGGCAGTCAGGGCGGCACCATCTAACACGGCAGCTCAGGGCTCCACTTCCGCCCTCCTGGCCACAGCCAAAGCCACCCCCAATGCCATAGCCTGTCCCACAGCAGCTTGGCTGGCAGCAGCTGGTCTCACAGCAGCTGGGCTGGCAGCAGTTGGAGCCACAGATGCCACCAGTGGAGCAAGTGGGAAAGCCACAGAAGCTAGTAGCACAGCAGGCCATGGTGTCAGGAGTTGGTTGGATGTTGAGTAGGTTGGATGAGTTTCTGAGTTTGGGAGCAAACCTGAGCATGGGGCCCTTTATATAGTCAAGTGAGTTGCTGTTTATAAAATTCTTAACATATTTTTCTTGTTTTGGTTTAAATTTGTTCCTCAGTGGTCCTCTGATTGGCTTCCATTGAAATACTTGTGACATATTATGGGAATGGTTTTGTTTTATAAGGTCGCTGTGACTCGTTCTATTGGCCACATACTCTTTGGAGTAGTGTTTGTGGTTTCCATGTTCAAAGAGTCTTCTCACTGTAGGTTAAGACAACACCCTTATTCTGCATTGTTGTCATTCCACTTGGCCGTCTACCCAAACCTCTAAAGCAGAAGGCCATATGATTGCTTTTCGAGCATTATTTTTCTCTCTTGCATAGATAGACTAAATTCTATCGAATTTAAAGCATTGGTGTATTTGTCAAATTGAGCACACCTTTGGTCATGTGTAGCATCTACCTCATCGACCCTGTCACCATAATCAGATGGTCTTTATAGCTCTTTTCATTTCAATAGATTGGAAATGTGTAAGTGTTATTTGTATTTCAGGCCAGAGAGTTCTTTCACTGTGAACTAAATAACTTATTTTTTTCTTTCTTTCAGATAGTATCCAGACTGATTTTTGTATATTCTTAATAAATGTTTATTGAATCTGATTCAGTGGTGATTAACTGAGGGGGTGGAGTATAAGGTATGATTCATGAACGCCTGAACCACTCAAGAATGAGTAAGAGCACTTTCGAGTTGGAGCGCCGCCCACGAAGACTTATTTGCCGTGAAGACAGTAGGGAATGATGAGCTATTTTTGTCTGAATTTAGTGGTTGGAAAAAACTTGAGAAAAATATCTAGGAGTTATGACACCTCAAACAAATGTACAGTCATCCAATTCTCTTTTTTCTGGAATGTACCATTCTATTTGTAATCCATCGTTGCTGCCAATTGAATGAGAGAGGTAAGTGGTGGGGCCGTGTAAAGAACCTGAGAGAAATGTCTTAGGTCTTTATGTATTTTGTGTATTGTAGTCAACTGCTTATATGAGAACTAAAATTACATGATCGACTCTACCTCCTTTTGTTCTAGGTTTGCGTTAACTTCTTAAGAAAGGCTTTTTTCAATTGGCTTGCAAATTATAAATTGTGATGTTGCTGTTTGAGATTTCTAAGGCATCTGTATGATGTGATGGTGGAATTCAGAAGTTACACCTCAAAGCTGCTTGCTCTACTCTTGTCTAGTACAGATGTGTCCCTCATACACCCAGTAAGTACAGGTGAATACTGGGAGTTGAAGTTTACATAGCTGGAGATCAGCGGAATGGAGTTAGGCCAAGTTGAAGCAAATGAACCCAAGTTCTATTGGAAATGGTAATGGAAGATATTTTCCAAAAGAGTTAGTAGCTAATAATCCAGTTTCTTTATGTTGTGCATGGATAGAGAAAAATCATCTACTGTACTAAATGGGACAAGGTTTGAGTTGGTATAAAAAGTCCATGCAGGGTAACTCTATTGGTCTGGGTCCATTTTAATAAAACATTCACACATTTCAATAGCCATGAAGATTATTTAATGCACAGAACATTTTTATTAGTAGACGATCAGACATAAGTTAATTTTCGTACAACCATTTTGCTTTAGACTATGTGCCTATGCCTGAAGATTACTATCATCTATAGATGGGCAGCTTAAAATTAGAAGATGGACAGAAATCTATTCCCTTGTGCATAAAACACTTTATTTGAGAGCATCGGAGTCTCTTCAAGTGGAAAGCATGGCAGAAGATGTGTGGGGACCGAGAACTAGGGAATAAAGTCCACGTGACACTGGAATGATGTACTGCTGCATCCTGGTACATCACCTAAGCAAAGAAGGGTCCCTGGAACATGCTGATTGAGATGCGTGTTCAGTGCACCAATTCCAGCATGTCTGTGGGGATCCTGATGAAGAGTTCCACCTCCATGAACAGGTTAACAACATGAAGATACTTAGCATCCACCACAGCAGCCCACACAATTCTTCAGTGCTTTCTGTTGCATTTTTAACTACTCAGGAACCTGGTTCTTAACAGCTGGGCTCAGAGCAGCTGGGCTTAGAGCAGCTGGGCTCGCAACAGTGGCAGCAGCAGGCTGGACGGCAGCAGGACTGTCCACAGTAGGACGGGCGGCAGCAGGAGGCCTGGGCATGGTGCAGCTGGCAGCACGTTGGGGGTGTGCAGCTCACCACACAGCAGGGAGGCAGGCAGGTGCCCTCCACGCGGCAGTCAGGGCGGCACCATCTAACACGGCAGCTCAGGGCTCCACTGCCACTCTCCTGGCCACTGCCAGTACCACAGCAGCTGGTCTGACAGCTGCTGGCCTGACAGCAGCTGGGCTGGCAGCAGCTGGTCTGACAACAGCTGGACTGGGTGCAGGTGGGCTGGCAGCAGCTGGTCTGGGTGCAGGTGGGCTGGCAGCAGCTGGTCTGGGTGCAGGTGGGCTGGCAGCAGCTGGTCTGACAACAGCTGGACTGGGTGCAGGTGGGCTGACAGCAGCTGGACTGGGTGCAGGTGGGCTGGCAGCAGCTGGACTGGGTGCAGGTGGGCTGGCAGCAGCTGGATTGGGAGCAGCTGGGCTGGCAGCAGCTGGATTGGGAGCAGCTGGGCTGACAGGAGTTAGAACCACAGGTGCCGCCAGTGGAACAAGTGGGAAAGCCACAGAAACTAGTAGCGCAGCAGGCCATGGTGTCAGGAGTCAAGTTGGTTGTTCTGTGAGGAGAAGTTTCTGAGTCTGGTTTGTGTCTTCCTCACCCGGTCTTTTATATATTCCCTATAGCTGCGTATTCATCTAATATTAAGCATCTTCCCTTGACGCAAGTTGCAAAGTCAGTCTTTGATTGGTCAGTATCTGAGTAATTAGAAACTTATAAACAGTGCTTCCATCATCTACTATAGTCAGTGATCAATTAAGTGGCACTGTGCTTCCTCTTTCCGCTCTGGTCTAAGAGAAGGTGTATCGCCTAACACAGCAGCCCTCTATAAAGTCACATGACAAACACGACCCTGGCTTGCTTTGCCTCAGCTGACCTCTGATAACCTTAGGCACAAGTTTATCCAAACTGAAAATTTATTTCCTAAGCAGCCACTCAGCAACAATCATGATTTCATGATTGTTTACTCAGACTCGGTAAGACTAATATTGGTGTCATCAAAACATGAGCTATTAACTGATCAGCATCCAAACAAAGTCTGCCTGCCTAGGATCAGTTTGCGCAGGTTAGAAGATCCTTAAATCTCAATGCTATTTCCTTTTGGTCATCAATGCACACCTTACACACACACACACACACACACATACACACACACACACACACACACGTAAAATATCAATGACTATGCTTTCAGAAGGCAAAGAGTAATGGAGTCATATAAGGAAAACTGATACCTCCATTCTCTAGTGTGCACAGACAGGCACATGCACATATGCAAATATCTTTTTCAAAACTAGTGTAACAGAGATAACCAATATTGGCAGTTGGTGTTTATTCTTTATTCATTCCTACTTCTTGAAGTAATAACGTGTGTGTGTGTGTGTGTGTGTGTGTGTGTGTTTGTATGTGTGCGTGCACATGTGTGTGTCTTCAATTTCAATAAAGTTTGGATTTATGCATGTGTAAATTAAAATCTTAATTGTGGCAAAGACTCACTGCATGAAATTCATGTCAATATTTTCAACATTATGTCAATCATTTTAACTAATTTTATTCTTTAAAAAAAGATTGATTCTATTTTTAATTGTGTGTCTGTGTGTGGGAATGTACATGGAGTACAAGCACCTGCGGAGGCCACCAGAGATGGATTCCTCAGAGCTGGGGTACAGGCAGCTGTGAGCCGCTCAGTGTGGATGCTGGGGAACACTACACAAACACCATGGAGATTTCAATAGGATTGTCTACATCTATGGATCTATCAGTAGTATTGTTATTCTAACAGTGCAAGTTTTGTAATTTGTGGACATTGGATATCGTTCCACTTATTTGTATCTTTTAAAATTTGTCTCAGTAATCTTTTGTTATTTCTAGTGTCTAAATGTTTTCCTCAGTCAAGTTGATCCCTTCACAGTTGATTCTTTCTGAGGCCATTGTAAATTTAATTGTTCATGTAGCCTTCCTTTTTGTATTGCTTACTGTTAGTGTATAGAAATTCAACTGTGTGTGTGTGTGTGTGTGTGTGTGTGTGTGTGTGAGAGAGAGAGAGAGAGAGAGAGAGAGAGAGAGAGAGAGAGAGAGTGCATGTGTGTATGTGTGTGTGTGAAGATTGTATTGGTAACTTTGCTTAGTTTATTGATTACTTTTAATACTTCTTTTGTGTGTGAATCTTTAGGTGTGTGTGTTTGTGTGTGTGTATGTGTGTGTGTGTGTGTGTGTGTGTGTGTGTGTGTGTACGTGCGCACATGAGTGCAATATCCTGCTATCTTTAACTGGAGATAGTTCTATTTTATTTTATTTTTGAAATTTGGTGACATTTGTTTCTTTACTTTGCTGGATTTCTCTAGCTAGCACTTCTGGTGGTGTGATAAACAGCATAGCAGAGTTGGCATTCTTGTCTCACTCCCAAGCCAACGGGAAACGCTATCTGAATGTAAATAATTGTCTTTTTAATTGAGGGTTTTTATTATACCAAGGTAGTTTTGATTTTTGAGTGTTTTTAAAAGTAAAAATCTCATCTATCTATCTATCTATCTATCTATCTATCTATCTATCTATCTATCTATCTATCTATCTATCCATCCATCCATCTATCTATCTACTTACTTATTTGTGTGTGCCCTAGTGCATGTATAGAAGTTCAAGAAAGACTTACAGGAGTCTGTCCTAGTCTTCTATCATGTGAGTCCAGGAAATGAACTCAGGTTGTCTGGGTTGAAAGCAGGATCTTTTGCCTACCATGTCCTTGGTCCTACTGAGTATTTTCAAAATGATGAAAGAGTTTTGGAATTTATAAAAAAAATTTTTTTGCAACAGTTGAGATAACCATGTGTTTCCCCTCTATTTGTTAAAGATTACAGTGATATATATATATATATATATGACAACTCCTGCATTGTAAAGTAAATTATCTGTTAGTAATGCTCTTTAATCTTTTTATTGTTCAGTTGAACTCTGTTGGATAATTGTTGATGGATGATTATTATACTGTTGTATGAATATTAGTCGGGAATATTATTCTGTGATTTTCCTGTCTTTGCTATCAGACTGATGATGGTTTTATAGGCCCAGCTTGGAATTATTTCTTTTCCTATTTACCCCCATATTTACTAAAACAATGAACGTGTTTTGAGATATTTCTTGAGAATTGTTAATTTTTTAATATATATTTGATAGAATTTACCTGTGGACATGTCTGGTCTCTGAACTTTCCTCGATGAGGACTTTCTGATTTCCGATTCAGTGTCCTCTGTAGTTAGAACCATCCTCAGATTTTCAGATTTTTTTTTTTTATTGCTGAGTATGGAGAGGTTGTATGCTTGTAGGAATTTCTCCACTGATATGTTTATATCTGCATAGTATATATCTACATTATTCAATTTATTTGCATGTGTGGAGGTCAGAGGTCGACACTAGTGTCTTCCTCAACTGTTCTCCATTTCATCCTTTAGAGACAGGGTGACTAACCCTGGAGCTTGCTGCTGTATGTGACCACACTCACCTTTCTTCCTTAGGTGGGTGGCGCGGATCAAAGTTAGGTTCTTGTGCTTGAGTGTAAGCATTTACCAACTGATCCCAGTTTCTTGTAGATCTCATATGTAAAACTCATTTTGAAGGCTGTATAATATCTTAGAGTCTGGCCATAGCAGGGTTTATTTACTTATTTTATGAATTTTTCTTTAATTTTCATTTTTAAAACTTAAACGAAATTGCACAATTCCCCTTTCTACTCCCTAGCTCTTCCTTGATCACGTCATGCCTCCTTCTCTCTCAGATTAGTGTCTTCTTTTTCTTTAATTACTATTGTTATGCACATATATACATATATATACATATACATATATGTATATATGGACATAAATTGATAGATACAATCTGCAAAGTTTGTTTAGAGTTGCTTGTATATATATGATTTCAGAGCTGACCACTTGGTATTGGATAATGAATTAAGAGGCTCATCCTTGAGGAAGACTAAATCTTCTCTTAGCATTCTCTAGTTGCCTGTAGTTCTTCATCTAGTGTGGGGCCTATGAGAGGTCCCCTTCTATGTCAGCTTGTCTATTCGTCTTGTCCTTGTTCAGGTCTTATTTAAACAGCCATATCATGGTTTATATTCCCTGTTATTTCTAGGAGCACAGTCTCAACAGATTTCCTGGTCCTCTGGCTCTTACTGTCTTTCCGCCCACACCTTCTTCCACAATGTTCCTGAGACTTAGGTGCAGGAGTTGTATTGTAGACATATCTCTTGGAACTGTGCATATGATCGCTTGTTCTCTGCATTTTGACTATAGTTTTCTGTAATGATCTTCATCTGTTGCAGAGGGAAGCCTCTTTGGCGAGGGATGACAGGTATACTTATCGGTAGGTATAAGGATAAATATTTGGAATGCAATTAGGAATTATTCTTGTTTAGTAAAGTGTCAGTAGTTGGTTCTCCCCTAAGATTCATAACCCCAGTAGGGATAAAAAACAAAACAAAATAATTGAAGAATGACTAATAGTCTATGTATGGATGTGGCTGGAGTTCATTTGAGAGAGGGCTTGCCTAGCATAGATGAAGTACTGGGTCCAATTTCCAGGGCTCTAATAAACCACTTGTAGTGGCATATACCTTTAATAGCACTCGGGAGTGGAGATAGGAAAAACAGAATTTCAAGGTTACATATTCATCTTGGCTACATAGTAAATTTGAGGCTATCCAGGGATAAGTGAGGACCTGTTTTTAAACAAACAAAACCTTAAGCATGAAACAGTGTGTGGTAATCATGAAAGGCTGAATTTACATTGTACCTTATGTGTGTGATTGTATTTCGTTTTCTTTTATAAGCATGGGCTGTTTAAGTGCTGAACATGGTTTTGCTTAGGTTTAAGCAGGCAGACGGACAGAATGTGCCTTCATTTCTGTCCTTTCCTTATAAGGTATCTCTGGATTGGAGCATGTGTCTAGACAGTCCATCAGGAAGTGAGCTGTTTGCTTTTTTTTTTCCCTTTATTTATACCTTCGAATTTTCTGATCTTTGTTAGTCTTTGAATGTACAAATTATAATCTAACCTGAAACAACCCTCATTAGTTCTTCACACTAACTTCTTCTGTGTGTATGGGTATGTCCATTGGCCTGGGTCCTGCAGGGCTCACGTGGATACCTTGAGGGAAGACGTTCTTCTCCTTTCACTAATATAAGTCTCAAGAGCAGAACTCCGTGTGTCAGTCTTCGTCAAAAGCACCTTCAACCACTGAACATATGGCCTAGCAATATTATATCTGTCTGTCTATCAGTCCATCTATCTATGTATGCATCTGTTTATCTGTCTGTCTATCATCTTCTATACCCTCCAGTTCCAAGTCCAAGTTCATATTAGTTTGAAAAGCTACCCAGATTTATGAAGCAGTTCCTGATACTTATGCTTAACTATATAAAAATATATTTATATGAATATTACACAAAACACACTTGTGCATAACAAATATGTATTTTTCGATTAAGGTAACATCTCTGAAACCCAAGAGTTTATCTTGATTTTAAATATTGAGCGAAAACTTGGTAATTCTTCCTTTGCGTTTAGCAACTGGAAAAAAATAGTTTAAAAATCTCCACCTGCTTGTGAGTTTGCTCTTGGGAGAGGCTGGTCATCCCGATGCCCATCTTGTTCTGTCCTTCAAGACTCTAAGTGAATGAAAATGAGTGACTTATTAGCGTGGGCTACCACTGTTTTAGATCACTTGAAATAGCATCTTTATCCAGTGGATGGAAAAGGAAGCTGCATTTATGTTTTTTTACTCGTGATTCTGGCTTCTATGCATCTAGTTATAAAAGCATTGGGCGAGATGAAACACTTCTGGATGATCTAGTTGGTGATAGCTGTCAACAGGACACAGCCTATGATAGCCTGAAAGGGACTCTCACCCAAGTGATTATCTCTATCAGTTTAGCCTACAAGAGACTGTGCTGATTATTAATTGTTTGAGGGGGGGCCTGGCCTTATGAGAGAGCTAGCTAAAAATGATCCTGCAAGTGAGATAGAAAACAAACCATTAAGTTCCTGACTCTGAGTTCCTGCCTTGACTTTCCTTAGTGATGAACTGTGACCTGGAAGTACAAGCCAGACAACCTCTTTGCTCCCCATGTTTTTGGACACAATGTTTATTGACAGCAGGAAAATAAAACAAGACCAGGGCAATGCTGCAGCTTTTTATGGGGTCGAACCACTGTTGGAACTCATCCCAATTCCTAACAGGTATAATAATAAGAAGAAGATAGAAAACAGGGCTGATGAGGTAGCTCAGTGGGTAAAGGTACTTGCCTCTAAGCCTGATGACCAGAGTTCAGTGCTCAGAACCATAAGGTGGAAGAGGAGACTGCGTCTGAACTCTACTTACGTGCCCCACTCGCCACACAAAATAGGAAAATATACAGAATCAAACTCAGAAATCTTTTAGATAGATCTCCATGAAGTATCTATTATTTGCACACTAAATAAAAAGAAGCAAGTTTTAATATGCCAACAGATATAATTTATTGTTTTGGATACATTCGCCTTCTTTTATCAGAGTAATTTACAGAACAATGGAAGAAGAATGAAAAACATCTTAGAGTAGAAGAATCTTTCATGGCCTTGACAGCACCAAGCCTTGGAAAACAAGGGACAATCCCAAGGTAAATTGATTTTCTCATTTGGGGATCAAGTTTGTATTTTATTATTTTCATAGAGGATATCAAAGCCTTTCCAGTATTAGATAAAAAAGAAATGTTTAGTGAGGCCAAGTGTTCGTGCCCCAAACAAAAGCCATATCAAAGTTCAAGAACGTGTGGCCCAGGAGTTGAAAGCTGATCCGTTGGAAATCAGAAACCTGGGTCTTAACAGGTAGGTTCACAGCAGTTAGACTCAGAGCAGCTGGGTGGGCAGCAGTAGCAGCAGCAGGCTGGGCGGCAGCAGGACTGTCCACAATAGGATGGGCGGCAGCAGGAGGCCTGGGCATGGTGCAGCTGGCAGCAGGTTGGGGGTGTGCAGCTCGCCACACAGCAGGGGGGCAGGCAGGTACCCTCCACGCGGCAGTCAGGGCGGCACCATCTAACACGGCAGCTCACGGCTCCACTGCCACCCTCCTGGCCACTGCCAGTGCCACAGCAGCTGGACTGGCAACAGCTGGGCTGGCAGCAGCTGGGCTGGCAACAGCTGGTCTGGGAGCAGCAAGGTTGGCAGCAGCTGGGCTGGCAGCAGCTGGGCTGGCAGCAGCTGGGCTGGCAGCAGCTGGGCTGGCAGCAGCT
>NC_034603.1:67086325-67094160 GCF_900095145.1 Mus pahari
TGGCAGCAGCTGGGCTGGCAGCAGCTGGGCTGGCAGCAGCTGGGCTGGCAGCAGCTGGGCTGGCAGCAGCTAGAGCCACAGGTACCACCAGTGGAGCATGTGGGAAAGCCACAGAAGCTAGTAGCGCAGCAGGCCATGGTGTCAGAAGTTGCTCTGTGCTGAAGGTTTGTTTGCTTAGAGGAGTTTTTTGAATTTGGATGGTGAGTGCCACTCCAGTCTTTTTATAATCCCTGGCTGGCTGCTCTTCCCCTAATTTCCAAAGTGTCTTCCTTGTTTATGTTTATGTAATTTTCTCTAAATGATAATTGTTTGTTCCTGAGTTACTTGTTCCGACTTCTGAAAGCCTGTAAAAAGTTGATTTTATTTGGTGGTCAATTAGGCTTCTTGACTACAGTGAAGTAGTCATTAGCGTTCATTGGAAAGATGAGCCTGGATCACCCATATTTGCTATAATTTTCCTACTGCCAACGACTAATTGACGAATGCTGCTCCTATTTAAGGAGAGTCAAAAATTACTCAGTGTTGACATTTGTAATTGGATCTCGAATCTCACATGGAAGTTCAATATTTTTGCCTGTTTCCTTGACTGGGATGAAAGGTGGGTTCAACTAGACAGAAAAGATGCCTTCTCTGTGCCTTGGGAAATGTGAATTGTTCGTTATCACCAATGATTGTTGAGCACTTATCATGCACCTAGACAGGTGTCTGTATCTTGTATAAATCCACATCCTTTTCACAGCATCCTCAAGGGTGGGCTCTACTGCTGCTGTCATAACACAGGGGGAAGAAACTGAGCCATCACCAATTAGCTTGGTGTTTTCATGGGACCCCTAACAGCAGGAATGGGGGTGTCTCTCACTCTTTTGGTTGCTCTTGGAACCTTTTTCCTGCTATTGGGTTACCGTGCCCAGCCCCGATATGAAGGTTTGTGCCTAGTCTTATTGCAACTTGTTATACCATCTTTTGTGTTGCTGTTCCTAGGAGGCCCACTATTCCTGACGGGAAATGAAGGAAGTGTGGATCTAGAGGGGAGAGAAGGTGGGAGGGCACTGGAAAAAGTAGCGGAAGGGAAAACTGTAGGCGGGATGTACTGTATTAAAGAAGAAAAAAAAGAAACAAAGAAAGAAGTTCCTCAAAACCATAAAAACAACAACAAAAACAAGTGGTGAATCTGAAGTCTGAGCTTCTACCGTCTGACTGAAGATAAAAATGTAGCTTTCTTTTTCCATTGGCGTGTACAAGTGTGTGTCCACATTTATGTACACGAGCGAGTGTATGTATGTTTCATGGACCTGTGGAGGTCAGAAGACAACTCCATGTGTGGGATCTCACCTTCTACCTTGTCTGAAACAAGGTCTTTGTTCTGCAGTGCCTGGCCAAGCTAGGTGTCCTGCAGGCTTCTGGCGATTCTCTTGTCCCCCGTTTTCATCTCTCCATAGAAGTTCTGAGATTACAGATACCCTGGGCTTTTATGTGGATTCTGCAGAGTCAAACTCAAGTCCTCCCACTTGTGTGGTGAGCCCTTTACCCTCAGAACTATCCCCCAGCTTCTTCGGTTGGGTACTTTTTCACTCTACGTGCTTAAAATGTGTAGGTGTCCTGATAACCATCTCAAGGACTATTTAATTCATGATGAAATTTGAATTCAGCAGGATTCTTGGTCCTAAAGATACTGATCTCGGGTGTTTAAGATGTTGCAGTGCATTGTTGACCAAAGCCCTGGAGATAATGACATTATGTGTGGCATTATTGTTTCTGGACTTTTCTACTTGGCACCATTTTTAACAGTACAAGATTTAAGTCAACTTTCATGATTATGGACTTTGGTAATGACTAACAGTAAAACACCAAGCTCAAGGCGAGCTGGCTCAGCAGATAAAAGAGCATGCGACCAAGCTTGATGACCTGAGTTTGATCCCTGGTACCTGTGTGCTGGGAGGAGGAACTAACTCCTCTCACCTGACCCCTGCATCCACGGATGCACACACAATCAATTTAGTAAGAAAGTTGAAAACCTGTCACTCAAAATTCGAGAGCTCCCCTTCTCTGTCACAAGGTAAAGCTGAGTCTGAACCTTCTCTCACCAGTCTTAAATAAATCAAGAACAGGAGATGTAACCAGACTTCTTTTTTTCCTACCACTAGAGTCTGTTTCATTTGTATTGATTTCCATGGAAATCAAAACAGACCAAAAATATTTACGATGTTGCTTTTTGTAGATTTTCTATCTTTTTTTGGATACCAGGAGCTGGTGTCTATAGACTAAGGGGAAATGCAGGTGTCTGAACAACGATGCCATAAACATTATCTTTCTTATTCTCTTCAGTTTCCACTATGTCATCTTGGAGGGCACAGGCCACACCATTACAAGAATAAGGTACTTTTTAGCTGTTTGTTTGTTTATTTTGGTGTCTTTTAAATTGGACTCTCTAAAAGTGATCCTAATGTTTTGAGTGGTTTCTGTTTAAGATAGCGTAGTCCTGATTCTGGGGGTTCTGGGTTTCTTCATGTTCATCTCACCAGGACTCTAAGCCAGTCTGATCTAACACTGTTTTAGATCTCTGAAGGATGTAGTGTGGTGGCTGATACACCAGCCACACGAGCACAGCATACCTCCCTAGGGCATCTGTGCTCCTGTGCTTTGTAATTCATCCCAGTGACCTCAACTGGGCATCAAATAAGCCTCAAGGACTTCCTCGCACCCCAGCTTTCTAGCCTTAATCAAGCAATGAGGCCTCCCTTGGGTTTTCTAAACACCAACCTATATCATTTTGATGCATGTGGGTTGACGTCCTTCTAAGTGAAAGATGTCTCAACCCTTAACCTTTTAGTCCAGTTGGGAGTCAAGAGACCTATATGTTAGGATCTGGGATGTTAACCGTGTGGTAACCCGATCAAGCACAGGTTGTTTCTCGATGTGGGGCTGGGTTCAAACAGAAGAAGGAAAATCGTTCGTCATGCCAATGTACTGTAGGTCCAATAAGCTGTGTTCCTTGGAAATATGTTGACGTCAAGATGGCGTTTTTCTGATTGTTGTAAAGTTGTACTAGGGAGGCCTCACTCCTCTCTTTCTAATAAATTGAAGGAAAAAAAAATCATACAATGTGTACAATAAAGTGATGTTTAGGGCATTTTGTGTATGTGTTTTGTGTAGTATGTGTATGCATGAGCATGTGAGTGCACATTCCTAGGCATGTGCCTATGGGGAGGCCAGATGGCACTATGAGGACATGAGGACTCTTCATTATCGCTCTCCAGCTTCCTCCTCCTCCTCCTCCTCCTCCTCCTCTTCCTCCTCCTCCAGGCTATTTATTATTATTAGTGTGCGCACATGTTATGAGGTGCATGTAGTAGAGAGAACAATACTGTGCAGTCTGTTCTTTCCTTCCACCTTTACCTGGGTTCTGAGGCTATCACTCAGATGACTAGATTTTCATGACACCGAACCATCTTGGTGGCTCCTCCATCTTATTGTCTGAGACAAGCTCTCTCCGTGGATCTGAAGCTCTCCATGTTGATTAGGCTGGACGGCCAGCATGCTCCTGAGATCCTCCTGTCTCAACTCCCCCAGTGCTGGGCTTACCAGCAGGCATGGCTATGCCTGGCTTTTTATGTGGGTGCTGGGGATTTGAACTCAGGTCCTCTTCCTTCTACAGCAAACACTCTCACCCACTGTGCTATCTCATGTACTATGCTTAGTCTCACGGTGCATTTAATGTATGGTGTCAAAAGCGCTTTTTATTATCCCAGAAGAATGCCGTCTAACCTTTAAACAATCACTTGCTGTACCCTGCTGTCCATGACCTGTAGTTCCCCATGTTGACTCAATGACTAGAGATTTTTATCCTATGGAGTAGAAGCTCCATTATGTATCTTCTGTTCCATGCTCGCTTTGCTCTAGAACACTCTTTGGAGATTAGGGCAAGACTGGTGACCGGATGCGACCAAGATTGTGTTCTGTACTCTGCCTCTTGGGACTCGAGAGGATTGTATAGGTACGAAACTGCAGATTGGGAGCCTGATACTCCCTTTCATCATTTTCCAAAGTACATATCTATGAACACTAGTTAGAAGAGATTACCAAGTAAGATAAGGAGAGTAAACATCCTGGCTTACTCAGTTTGGGCACGATGGGTAGAAATGGTCTTCTTGCAGGACAACATGACCTTGTTAAGGTTCTAAAGCAGCTTCCTAGAAAATCTTCAAGATGACAGTTGTCTCGGTTTGATTTGTTGCTACTATGAGAAAACATTCTGACCAAGGACAACATATGGAAGGCAAGGGTTTTATTTCAGTTTCTACTTCTAAGTCATTGTCCAGCACTGAGGGAAGTCAGGTGCAGAACTTAGAGAGGAACTAAGCCAGTGTGCTTCTGGCTAGAACTAAGCAAGTGTGCTTCTGGCTAGCTTCCTGGCTTATGCTTAGCAAGTTTTATTTTCTTTTGGTCCTTGGTTGTTATTTATTTATTTATTTTTAAGATTTATTTATATCTAAGTACACTGTAGCTATCTTCAGATGCACCAGAAGAGGGCGTCAGATCTCATTACGGATGGTTGTGAGCCACCGTGTGGTTGCTGGGATTTGAACTCAGGACCTTCAGAAGAGCAGTCAGTGCTCTTAACCACTGAGCCATCTCTCCAGCCCAGTTGTTATTTTTTATTTAGCTATTTTTAGTTTTTAAGAAATTTCATATATAGGATTGGAGTATTATATTAACATCATTTCTACCCACTGTTTCCTCCAACTTTTCTCATGTCTCCACTCCCTCTCGAATTCACGTTTCCTTCTTTTAAAAATCATATATCTCTTGCTGAGTTGTCTCTTTAGTGTTGCCGAAATGCACATGTGTATATGCTGACCACTTGGGACTGGGTGACATATCCGGGAGCTGTCCCTAGAGAAAACTGATTCTGTCTCTGTCAAGAGCCATTGATCGCCTATTACAGCTCTTCATCTAGGGGTGAGAGCTTGAAAACTTATCCCTATCTAGAACCAATATCCATAATATACTAAGAACTCAAAAGACAAACAACCAAGAAATCAAAGGATGCAATTAAACACGGGCTACAGATCTGAACAGAATAGACTTTAAGGTGGCTAAGAAATACCTATGAAAGTAATACCATAGAAGTTAGGAAAATGCAAGTTAAAACTGCTTTGGTCTTTCATCTCACTGCACTCAGAGTGGCAAAGATCAAGAAAATAACTGACAAGTGCTGATGAGGATGAGGAGAAAGGGATCCTTCATACATTTTTTTGGTGAGATTCTCACCTGGTTCAGATTGCTTTCTTACACAGTTCTGAACGACCTGCCTAGGGATGGTATTGCCCACAGTGGGCTGAGTCCTCCTACATCAATCAACAATCAAGAGAATTCTTTGGACATGTATTTGCCGGCCAATCAGATCAAGACATTTCTTCAGTTGAGGTTCCCTCTTCCCAGGTGACTCTCGATTGCACGGATCTGACAATACAAGCTAACCGGGACAACAATAAAGCTTGTGATATTATTGGGTCACTGAGTGCTTTTCCTCTGTGGATGTCTGAGGATAATGGCAGCACGCTACTGTTTATTAGATGATCTACATATCTCTCCATGGAAGGGATATAACTCAGTTTCCAGATGAGAAGTAGTTGCCCAGGTAAGGGAGGTGACTTACTCAAAGAGTCACGGATCATTGTAGCCTTGGCTAGAAACATCTTATGCTATTATTTTGCCAGGGTTTATGGTCTTCCGTTCTGCATCACACCTCAGTATCCCTTTGATGCTTGCAAGAATCATATGTAGATTCACAGTTGAGTGATGAGAGGGGTTTGGCAATGCCCCAGACACCAAAATGACACAAACTTCCTCTTTGTAAAACTGACTTTGGACCACAGGGGTCACTCTGTTCAGGTGAGTGTCTTAATTATTGTTGTGTTTTGTGGGTGATGTATTTCGGTTGCAGAAATAATGGGTCATTTAGGGAGAATCAAAGAAAGAACTATTAAAACGACAACCATAGTTAAAGAAAAAAAACTGTAGTGGCTTATTGAGATTTTTGAAAGATTCCAATACTCAGTATTATTAAAATATTCCAAAGAACAGAAATCATTGACAATAACTTTTTACCATTGAAGAGACCAAATACTTTTTATTGAATACAAATCCCAATTGGCTATTGAAGTAGTTCTGGTAATATTTATAGTAATGTAGTATACACTCCTCTCCACACCGTGGGTCTTTTGTTGGTGTTCAAGCCAACAAAGATGTTGGCTCTTCCACCCCAAATGAATTTACCTCCTGGGAAATTATGTAGCCATGTCAATAGCTGAGTTATCAATACTGAAGTTTAGAGGATTGTTCTTTAGGGTTCTAATTAGTTCATTTTGAAGTGTCATCTTCCTAAGATTCTTGCCAGAAGGCTTTCAACAGCTGGGCTCAGAGCAGCTGGGTGGGCAGCAGTAGCAGCAGCAGGCTGGGCGGCAGCAGGACTGTCCACAGTAGGATGGGCGGCAGCAGGAGGCCTGGGCATGGTGCAGCTGGCAGCAGGTTGGGGGTGTGCAGCTCGCCACACAGCAGGGGGGCAGGCAGGTGCCCTCCACGCGGCAGTCAGGGCGGCACCATCTAACACGGCAGCTCGCCGCTCCACTGCCACCCTCCTGGCCACAGCCAATGCCACCCCCAAAGCCAGTCTCACAACAGCTTGGCTGGCAGCAGCTGGCCTCACAACAGCTGGGCTGGCAACAGCTGGACTGACCGCAGCTGGGCTGGCAGCAGCTGGAGCCACAAGTGCCACCTGTGGAGCAAGTGGGAAAGCCACAGAAGCTAGTAGCACAGCAGGCCATGGTGTCAGGTGTTGAGAACTGTGTAGTTGAGAGGAGTTTCTAGATTCTGGCTGCCTATCCCACGGAGAGCCTTTTATAATCCTTGGCCAGTCACTCTGCGACAGGTAACATATTTATCTTGTTACTCCTAAAACCAGACTTTCTGGTCCTCTGAGTTACTTTAAACATATATGTAAGTGGGTGTGTCTTTGTTGCTCAGCTAATGCTCATTACATATGTTCATCTGAGGTAGACATGTTAAATGCTTTAAGCCCAAACAGAGTTGTGATTTCCACTTGAGTCTTAGCCTCAGTTTTGTGTTTGTGGTCACAGCACCTGACAAGGTGACTCTCATTGGAATTATAATTATGGAAGCATACTCACCAAATTTCAAGTATTCAGGAAAGAGTTGTTGTCCCTGGGTTGTCCTTCAAAAAGACTGTCTTTATGCTTCTAGTTATATTTTATTGGTAAGATCACAGTTTCTACATTGTCGCACAGAAAGTGATACATTATACATTAACAGGTATTCATGGATTCCTCCATATATATATGTATATATTAGAAAAGTATATATATATACTTTTCTACACTCATCATTAATATTTGAGGAAACATTTGTCACTCAGGAGAGTATATGGAACAAATCCTGTTGCACTCCCATTCAATTTGAAGAAGAGGCTAAAATTTATAATTAGTAACTGGGGAAAAACACCCACAAAATCTTCAAGTGAAATGTATACTTTTTTATGAGCATTGAAAATTAATGCTATGCAGATCATCTGGGCAGCATCCCTCAAAGTCAGGGTTGATTTCAATTTATGTCATTTTACGTTATTGCGCCATGTGTGCTGGCAGAGAGGGTACTACATCAAAGAGGACAACAGGACAATTATAAAGAGGAACCAAGGAGCCAAATAGAGTCAAAAAATACTTTTTTTTTTCCTGCTCCACAATGTTTGTAAGGGAGATTGAAAATGGTTTATCAATATGTGTTAGTGGTTACAAATGCAAAAACTTAAGTTAAAT
>NC_034603.1:67094260-67118717 GCF_900095145.1 Mus pahari
TTTTTCGAGACAGGGTTTCTCTGTATAGCTCTGGCTGTCCTGGAACTCACTCTGTAGACCAAGCTGGCCTCAAATTCAGAAATCCGCCTGCCTCTGCCTCCCGAGTACTGGGAGTACTGGGATTAAAGGCGTGCGCCACCAAAAATCTTAACAAACAATAAGTTAAAACAATTCCTGATAGACAACAGAAGGGTTACATGAGTGGACATGAAAAACATGTAGTGACCCAAAATTATTTTTGCTGCCTGTAGTGAGTTTACTGACCCTGCACATGTGGATAGAAACACAAATTTGTCTTTTAGGAGATGAGGATATTGTTGCAAACAGTGCTAAGATTACACTGGAATAGCATACATGCCAGTCTCAGATGGATGCTATCCCGTAGCCATGACTACAGACATGAAGTTGAAAATGGTTACATGTAACCACTGAATAATGCAAAGAAAAACTAGTAAGTCATCTTTTGGACCACTTCATATTTTAGGTGCAGAAAGCAATATGCTTTCAGTAGAAGTATCACAAGCTTGTCTTGGTTTACTATGCATAGAACAATAAAGCTTATGAAGAAAGAGTAGAATTATCTGTTTCATTTTGCTCAGGTGCACAAGGTATCAATGGAGTTCATTAAAGAAATGAATTAAATACGGAGCCACTCTCCAAAATCTTAGACTCGAACATCTGTGTGCTGGTAGAGGTGACTTCTCATTTTCCCTCAGCATCAATTTTTGGGAGAACACTGTGATCTGGGATCAGATAAATTCGCAGAAGTTAAATGGGCACTGAACTAACATAGGGAAGAGCTGGCTTTGCCAATAAATTCTTGCTGACCGGAGCTGATATAGCTGCCTCCTGAGAGGCTCTGCTAGAGCCTGACCAATAAAGATGTAGATGCTCGCAGCCAACCATCGGACCGAGCATGGGGACTACAATGGTGGAGTTAGAGAAAGGACTGAAGGAACTGAAGCAGTTTGTAACCCCATAGGAAGGACAATATCAACCAACCAGTCCTCCAGAGCTCCCAAAGACTTCACCACCAACCAGGAAGTACACATGGAGGGACCCATGACTCCAGCCCCATATGTAGCAGAGGATTGCCTTATCTGGCATCAGTGGGAGGGGAGGCCCTTGGTCCTGTGAAGGCTCCATGCCCCACCATAGGGGAATGCTAGGGCGCTAAGGTTGGAGTGGGTATGTGGGTGAGTGGAGGAACACCCTCATGGAAGAAGGGGAAAGGGGGAATGGAATGGATGGTTTGTGGAGGGGAAACCGGGAATGGGGACAGCATTTGAAATGTAAACAAATAAAATAACCAATAAAAATTCTTTTAAAGAAAAGTTCCCTCTCCTGTCCCTAGCCAGATCTTTTTCTTTTCTAGCCTGACTGCTTTCCAGGTTCAGTGAGTATCAGTAAAACTCTTTTGTATATTGCCTTTATTTTAAATAGATTTTAGCAGTTCAAAAATATAGACATGAGGTGCTGGGTAGGATAAACTATGGAATAATAATGTGAAATACACAGCAAAGACATACAAATATGTTATAACCCCTTTAAGCATTTTTAACCCAGAATTGAAATAAGTCCCATTTATCTTCTAGCTGTTTCCCACTTTGAATTTAATGGACTTTTTGGTTTTCTTATCATCTTCATTGTGGACTTTCTCTCTCTCTCTCTCTCTCTCTCTCTCTCTCTCTCTCTCTCTCTCTCTCTCTCTCTCTTTCTCTTTGAGATAGAGTCCCTCATGGGAACCTGGGGCTTGCTGATTAAGCCGTGTCTGCCCTCCCTCCGTAGTGGGGAATTACAAGCCTGTACTGCCATGTCTGACTTCTTCCATGGGTCCTGGGGCTTGAACTTCTCTCCCCATTCTTGCGTGGCAAGCACTCTGTTGACTGAGTGCTTTTGTCTTCACAAGAAACATCACAGACTATGCCAGCACCAACTCCTATCATGCCATGCATGGACCCGCAGCTTTAGACAGCTCCTTAGAGCTTACTTTCTGACTCTGCTGGCTTACAGGCAAAGCGTATTAATTCTCTAAATAACCCTTCCTCTATTGCTCTTCACATATCCAGTGCTCTAGCCAAAATGTATAGATGGCCCTTGAGGTATTTCCCTCCACACCTCTGGCCATACTGTTTCCATGGATGAGAACATCACTATCCTTCTAGTCTGGGCAACAACATTTTAACTTAAGATACTAACAGTTTTCAAACTTTCTTCTTTTTCTTAAACAATGGTCACATCTTCGTGGATCCTATACGGTATGTATACTTCTATTTCTTATATTCGTCTATGTAGTTGTGTCAAGGTAGATATGACTCATCTCCCCAGAGGCTTTTTAATAAAAGAAACATTTTAAGCTGGAGAGATGGCTCAGTGGCACTAGCTTTTCTTCCAGAAGACCTGGGTTCAGTTCCCAACACTAACAGGGCAGATCGTCACCCTCTGTCACCCCAGGTCCAGGGATCCCATACCCTTTTATGACCTCTGAAAGGACTAGGCACATACATGGTGAAGAGACATACATATAGACAAAACACCCAAACAGATGAAATCAAATAGTAAATAAATAAAGAAATGGACATATTAAAATTTGTCTTTATGTTTATCACATGTATAGACACATCTAAATGCATAAACGCAGCTTCATGTCTTTATTCTTCTCTGTCTCTATTCTTTCTCATGTTTGTATGTTTTAGAGCTGACCACTTGATATTGAAAAACCAATTAGGGGGCTCATCTATGGGGAAGATTCATTCTCCCCCTCTCAGTAGTCATTAATTTCATATGATCTTTCATATGGGGGTGGGGCTTTGTGCATTTTTGAGGGAAAAAATTTAAACCCTCAATTGAATGTTTCTTATAGTCCATGCAGTCCGTGACTTGCAGGTGCTAAGCAATTAGCATTTTTGCGACCTAATTAAGAGAAGAGCATGAATAAACAGACTTCCTTCTTCTGGTAGGCTGTCCATGTTCCAGTGGGTGGCTCTACAGTCACGCAAGCAATGCAGCATTAATTGGACTCAATGGGCAAACAAAACAGAGGTATGAAGTTGTGAGAGGGTCGAGGTTGGCGGGGAGGGGAGGAAACTCTGGGAGAAGCTGAAGATAGAGTGTGGAAGACAAATGTGATCAGCGTACGCTGTGCATGTGTAGCAAATTCTCAAAGAATAAATAAAACATATTTTAAAAGGCACATGTAAGAACAATCAAAGCAGTGGTTTGTGAGGCCCAAGAAGTGAAATTTATTTTTAAATAAATATGCTCCAAGACTTTAGAGCCAAGAGAGAAAGAAGGACACAGACAGCTATTAAGAGTTGCACAAGTCTTCCGGGCCTCCATTCACAAGCTGGCTGCTTCAGGATGTCCGTGGCTCAGGGCAGGAGTTTACAAGGAGAAAATGGAACATGACTATTTTCTAAAGGATGACTCTTGCCCTAGGTGCTCAGCTCACTGCTCAGCAGCAGGTGTTGCAGGGGGAGGTCCTGCAGGTGGTGCGGCAGGGAGCAGGCTGGCAGCAGGGGGGCCTGCAGCAGGGAGCCTGCACTGAGATGGGCTGGCAGCAGGTGGAGGCCCAGCAGCAGGGCCTGCAGACCACAGCTGTGCAAGAGGTGGGGCAGCAGGTGATGGGGCGACAGCAGCCCTGCTGCAGGCTGCAGGGGTCACAGCAGATGGGGCGGCGGCAGGGCTCACAGATGGGCCTGGTGCAGTGGGGCACACAGGTCACAGGGCGACACACTGTGGTCTGGCAGGACACTGGGCGACAGCAGCAGGGGTCCCTGCAGCAGCAGGGCTGGCAACAGCCTCCTCCACAGCTCTGGGAGGAGAAGGATCCACAGCAGGAGCCTGTCATGGTGGTGTCTGGGCTGGAGTTGGGCTGAGAAGTGAGGAGAGGTTGGGAGAGGTGTGATGTCCCCTCTGGGTCGGGTCCCTTTATATACCTGCGCTGATGACACCTCTTGTTTATCTTTTGACTAATTGAGCCAATGTCTGTTTGGCTAATGGCTGAGTCATTGATTGCCCTCATTAAATAATTCTCGATGCATCTCTAAGTATGAACATCTTACACTCACTGTTCGTTGTGGAAACTTGAAAATTACAACCATGAGGTAACAGAGTGCTATTTGACAGAAAAGTTGAGGGTTTGTGGAGTGGAGTGTGATGTTTGGTATACTTAACCATCACGTATTGATTGATTCCTGAGGCAAGTCACCATGGTCTCAGACATTTATCGCTCCGCAGAGATGACGACATTCCAAATTCTGTCTTTTCATTTTGATTATGCAACACTGTTAACTGCAGTCACCTTTCATGTAATGGAACCCCAGAACTTTCTCTCTTATCTGACTGACTTTACCTGTTGACCAATCTCCCCCAGATCCTTCTATTATCTCTTGGGCTCATTTTAACTATCAACATGAAGATAACCTGGATTTCAACATAATTATGTATAATAAGGTACGAGATACATAGATCATGGACTGGATCCTTCTCCCTTAATGAGTACTCTGGAAGCATGCATCTATAAACCAAACAGGCACTAGGCACATTGTTTTACATGGGATTCTTTGACAACATGTTTATTTACCATTTGGTACAAGATAATACAAATTCCTCAGCGAGAACAGCAGCTCAAATACAGAAAATTAAAATGTATTTTAGATGTGTTTATTTTATTTTATATGCCTGAGTATTTTGCCTATACATATGTATATACACCATGTACATGCCTTGTCCTCGAAGCGGTCAAAAGAGGGCATTGGATGCCCTGGACCTGAAATTACAGATAGCCGAGAGTCACCACATGGATGCTGGGAATTAAACCTTGGTCTTTTGCTAGCAGCAAGTACTCTTAGAAATATTCAGCCATCTCTCTTGTCTTCCCAAGTTTATTTTTTATAAATCATGTATGTATTAAATGAAATAATCCAATGTCAGTGCTCTCTAGTTCTCCCAAGTTTATTTTTATAAAGTGTGTGTGTATTAAATGAAATTATCTAAGGTCACTGAGCATCAATCTTTTCCCTAGTTTCTGGTCACAGGGAACTGATTTTTATCTCGAAATCCTATTTTCTTGTTGCTTGTTTGAGGCAGGGACTCACTGTGTATCCCAGGCTAGCCTTGGACTCATGATTCTCCTGCTTCAGATGCCCAAAGGCTGGGATTTCAGATGTACACACACCATCATGCCTAACTGGAAACATGGCTTTTCTATGTATGTGTGAGTACATTGTACATGTGTGCATGTGTGTGCATGTGCACATGTGGAAGCCAAAGGTCCCCGTCAGTGTTTTCTTCTTGTGCTTTGAGACAGGATCTCTTGCCTGAACTTGAATTTAGCTCACTAATTCAGCCAGATTTCCTGGCCAATTAACTCCACCTGTCTCCACTTTGCCTCATGGCTGGGGTTGCAGATGCACACTGCTGTACCCAGCCTTTACATTTGGGCTAAAGATCCAGACTCAGATAGGAATGCTTCTGTGTCAAGAACTTTACTCACTGAGATATTTCCGAAACACAAATGCTGTGGGGAGAGCCCCTCCCCCCATTCCTTGATATCCTATGACTATCATCAAATGGAAATGGTACAAATTTTCTTACCCTACTCTGCCTAGGTGTTATTCAATACATCTTTCATGGAAGGTAGGCAGGAAGGCTGGCCACAGTTGTATAATACTATGGCTCTGCTCAAAACACACTGGATGTGCTTCTTCAGGGTGGACCTCCTTACCTTCCAGCTTTGCAAATCTTTCTATAACTTCTGAGGCAGCATCTAGGTGATTTTAGAATGATCCCTGTCACAACACACACATATACACAAGTGTGTCCCGGCTCCAGGATCTAAAGTCACCTCAGTAGTAACTAAAACATAATTTAACTACTTTTAAAGGAACTAGAGTGCAGTTGGTAGAATGCTTGCCTAACACTTGCAAAGCCCTGGCTTTGATCTCATATACTGGGCATAGTGGTACACAGCTATAATCCCAGTACTTGGGAGGCAGAGACAAGAGGATCTGGAGTACCAGGTAATCTTACGCTACATAGCAAGTTCAAAGTCAGCATGGCCTACATGAGACATCACCCCAAAAGATAAAACAATGTGAATTGACTGGATATACTGCCACCACCAGAGATAGAGGAGGGAGTAACGTAGATAAGTCTTATGTCTTCACATGCTTTAAAATCTCTCCTTTGTTCATATACAGGAGGTGGCTTCTTCTTCTTCTTCTTCTTCTTCTTCTTCTTCTTCTTCTTCTTCTTCTTCTTCTTCTTCTTCTTCTTCTTCTTCTTCTTCTTCTTCTTCTTCTTCTCCTTCTCCTTCTCCTTCTCCTTCTCCTTCTCCTCCTTCTGCTTCTTCTTCTTCCTTCTCCTCCTCCTCCTTCTTCTCTTCCTCCTCTGCTTCTTCTTCTTCTTCTCCTTCTCTTCCTTCCTCATCCTCCTCATCTTTATCTCCTTCTTCTTCTCTTCCACCTGCTTCTCTTCTTCCTCCTCCTCTTTCTCCTCCTCTTCTTCTTCATCCTGCTTCTCCTCCTTTTTCTTTTCTCCTCTTTCTTCTCTTCTCCCCCCTCACCTTTTCCCTCCCTCTCCTTCCTCTCCTCCTTTCCTTTTCAAACAGCAACATAAATAAAAACTATTATGTTTGGTGCACATTAACAATCAGATTTCCTGTTGCTGTGGAGTATCATAGTTTTTTTTGTTTTTGTTTTTGTTTTGTTTTTTTTAACTTTTGCACTGGGAGTCTCCTCTAAAGACACACAACAGCAACTTCATAACACAAATTTTTCTGTTACATATACTTCTCATCAGTCACCCCATAGGGATCTTTTCTTCCTCTTATATAGCGATCTACAAGGAAAGAATCTGAGGATGACTCAGCAAACTCTTTAGGCTCTTTTTGTTACTGTAGCATGCTTATCCTGGCTCCTAGCCCTTCCTCACTGGATATATGGTTCATGTTCCCATCATCCGTGATGCAGGGCTGTGAGGACTCAATGGCTTGCTCTGGCATTGGCAGCAAGACAGAAGCTGTTTTCTGAAACCACTTATCCAAAAACACTCACACAAAGCTGGGCCACTCACTGGCTTTGTGTCCTTGGGTCATTTAATTGTGCATATGGGGATTAAATGAGCAAATACTCGGCAAGGACTAAGAGCAGAGTCAGGCATTTCGTGTCTCATCTTTGTTAGATGAGTGAATGTGTTTTAGCTGGCTTTTAGCCTGTAATCCCAGTACACAGGATGCAGGAGCAGGGACATTTCTAGTTTGAGGAATGCTTGAACTGTGTAGTGAGATGCTATCTAAAAAATGTATTTAAAAGATTACATTTTTAGAAATGGCACTATCTCAGGGCAAAGTGCTTTGGTTTGTAAGCATCAGGACCTCAGTTAAATTCCCAGAACCCATTTTTTTTTTTTTTTTTTTTTAAGCAAGGTGTGGTAGCATATGATCTTAATCCTGTGCTGGGGAGGAAGAGCTAGGCAGATGCCCTGGGCTACCTGGACAGCCAGCCTACCTTAACCAGTGGTGATTGACATCTAAGAAGTAACACCCAAGGTTCATGCCCCCAATAAACATGCATGTGTGTGCCTTCAGGTGAACACACACAGACACACACACACAGATAGACACAGACACACACACAGAGACACACACACACACACACACACCACATTTTAAAATTTGAATTGAGAACAAAGTCGGCATGTTTGATATGAGCCACTGCAGCCGTCACAGGATGTCCACCAAATAAGATGAATATTATTTAATGGTGAGTTTCCTTAATATCATAAAGTAAAATTAATGTACCTAGAAAGAACAAACCCTTTTCAGGTGTTTATTCAGGGGAATTGGACTCCTGCTGAGTGAAGAGGTCAAGCATGCTTCAGAGACGTGGACAGTGTATGTTACTGCAAACACCACCACCCAGCAACACAGTCTTTTTTTTTTTTTCTTTGTAAAGAATTTAGAAAGCTTCCTAGTGGTAGTGGGCAATATATTTTGATTATCAAACCTTAGACCTCCATTCAATAACATTGTTGTGGATATATTTTGAGTGGAAAATATTTTTTTGTGATCTCAAACTCCTGATTGTTCATACAAGTGGAAGAACTGTTGTATATATAACATGAATAGCTTACAGCTTACAAAATACTTAATTTGGAGCATAAACGTGCTGATTGTGTTATACAGTTGAGCAACAATATTCAAGTGTTAAAAGATAAATTAAATGTGCTATAAATTGGTTATATTTTTAAAATACCAGAAAATCCCACTATACCTAGTGGTACAGGAGAGAGAGAAAGAGAGAGAGAGAGAGAGAGAGAGAGAGAGAGAGAGAGAGAGAGAGAGAGAGAGAGAGAGAGAGAGAGAATTCTTTAACACTTTAACAATACAAAACATTGCTGTAGGTTCAACGAGACTTTGATAAATAGGTAAGTTTTTGAAATCAAAAGATAATTGGAAGTGACTTAACTGTTTTCTCCAGGATGGTAACAGTTTCTTAAAACCCTTAATTTTTTTATTTTGATTTTGGTAAGCGCACAAAAAAATTGGTCTCACTGCGACACTTTCGAATATATCCTTATACTTTTAATATTAATGATATTACCATATACCTATTTGCTCTAAATACTATCTTCCTGGATCTTCTGTTCCCCATTTAAATAATTCCCTCTCTTGCTTTTATAATATATAAATTCTATTACCCTCTTTTTTACCTCCAATAATAGCTTTTAGATACTATATTGATTTATAGTAGAAGCATGTGCTTACTTAAAAAATATATAATTAAAAATGTAAAGAAGAAATTGAATATTATCAACTATGACTAGGTTTT
Organism: Mus pahari; assembly: GCF_900095145.1. Lineage (NCBI taxonomy): Eukaryota > Metazoa > Chordata > Mammalia > Rodentia > Muridae > Mus > Mus pahari. Next base: position 67,103,095 of record NC_034603.1, read on the forward strand.
ACATAATATTATAATTTAGGCATAAACAGATATAGTTTATAGACAGTTGTGTGGCATTTCCTAGTAGGTTTATCATCTTCATTCATTTAAATCTACCCCCTCCTCTTCCTTTTGAGCACTAGTGGAAGAATGACAGGCTTTCTCTCATATATCCAGGCAGACCTCAAACCATGTAGCCATCATTGGCTTCGAACTCCTGATCCCCCCTTATCTGCGTCCATAGTGCTGGGATTACAGGTGTGTGCCACCATGCCTGGTCTCTCTTTATCGCCCTCTCTTTTCCTCCATTCCTCTCTCTTACAGGACCTCACTACATAGCCGAGGCTATCCTCAACCTTTTGATGATTCTCCTACCTCAACCTCCCAAGTTCTGGGATTATAAGTTTGGACCACCGTGCTTAGCTGATTTTTAAACTGTTTACATGGATGTTGCTTGTGGTACGTAGTTTGCTTAGTTTTTGCGCATCATCTTCCTACATACAGTGAATACTCTTTCAAGCAGGGCCTCATGCTTCACCCCTGGTAGATCCTTCACTGCGTGAGCGCAGTGCCTCATTTGTAGTAATTGTACAATAAAAGCTTACCAATGAACAGGGATGGATTTACCTGAAAAATGTCATTGTCACACACTTTCTGAGCACAACACTAAGCAGATATGGAAGGCCATTGCAGACTTAATATCCCTAAGAGATGGCACTGTCAATAGTGTTCTAAATGTCTCCCCTGAAGCACTCAGAAGGAGAGTCACCATTGAAAGCAGCAGTCACACTGGCAACAAGCGAAGGAGATGTAAGGACTTGGACAGGACAAATAAGCTTCTTTCATTTCTACCATTCGGGGCACAAGTGTTGACTTCAAGGTGGAATTTTTGGGAATTCTCTTTTCTCTGGGAGGTAATTTATTGACACCTATAACTATAATTATATTTGACCTCAATTAATAGCCAATGTATTTTCTACCCATTAGCTATTTCTTTACTTCAAGTTCAGAGATGATTCAGAAGACATAGCTTGGAGTTTCTCCCACCTCAGCTTTGAAGATTTTCATGATGTACCAACAGGTATCCGCTCAAGTGACAAACTACCAGACTGGGCATGCAGATGCTGTCTGGACACTGCTTCCTAAAAGGCTGGTCAATGCAGGCAGGTTCTCAGTTGGCTGGTGAGGGTGGAATTTGGATTATGTAATGAACAGATGGTGACCGGATGTCACCAGTCTTGTCATGTGCCATTTGCAGCGAGCCCGAGAGAATAACTCAGACGTACGTTGTTTTTTCAGAACAATTGAAGGTTATTCTGAATCTTGTCTTGAAAAAGAATCTCTCTGGTGATTGAGACAATAGACCAAAGGAAAGCATCACAACACTCATGATATCTATGCTGAGAATGCTGAGTTTATTAGAAAACAGACAATACCACGGAAGAGTTAGATCACAGTCCAAAGAGGAAACAATGTTCTCTATTGGAAAGGGGCCCTAAAAGAAGGTATCTTCCATGTATAGGTTGAAATAGTTTGAAGACTAGACTTCTCAAGATATATATATATATATATATATATATATATATATATATATATATATATATATATATATATATCATGTCCTGAGTGACAACAGGATGAACCTAGCCGTCACCAAGGGATCCTTAGTGGTAAGGTCAGTTGGCTCAGCAGCAGGTGTTGCATGGGGAGGTCCTGCAGGTGGTGCGGCAGGGAGCAGGCTGGCAGCAGGGGGGCCTGCAGCAGGGAGCCTGCACTGAGATGGGCTGGCAGCAGGTGGAGGCCCAGCAGCAGGGCCTGCAGACCACAGCTGTGCAAGAGGTGGGGCAGCAGGTGATGGGGCGACAGCAGCCCTGCTGCAGGCTGCAGGGGTCACAGCAGATGGGGCGGCGGCAGGGCTCACAGATGGGCCTGGTGCAGTGGGGCACACAGGTCACAGGGCGACACACTGTGGTCTGGCAGGACACTGGGCGACAGCAGCAGGGGTCCCTGCAGCAGCAGGGCTGGCAGCAGCCTCCTCCACAGCTCTGGGAGGAGAAGGATCCACAGCAGGAGCCTGTCATGGTGGTGTCTGGGCTGGAGTGGGTCTGAGAAGTGAGGAGAGGTTGGGAGTTCTCAGGTGTGATGTCTCCTGTGGGTCGGGTCCCTTTATATACCTGAGCAGTGCTGATGACTTCCCCCCTCCCGGGACTGATGACAATTTCCTTGTTTTGGGTTTGTCCCTTCTAGAAGGGCAGTGGTGGATTAGTAAGTTCTCTGGGCATGTCTCAAGTGCTCAGGACCTCGTAAAAGATTATTTGTGTCCCTTACCTAATGACAGATCATTATATCTTGCTATTTATGGTTCAAATATGAACTTAATGGCTCTAACTTCAAAGTCGCCAATTACCTTCATAGTTTTGCCAGGTAGTATTTTGATGTTGCAAAAGAGGTCCTGTGCCCTTGGGGTTGCTTACTCGCAGTGGAAGTGAATTCAGCAAGTCATCTTGCTGTTCCTTCTCCATTGTTCAACTGTCTGCACAAAACAAAGCAAGAGTGTTGAAAGAGTCTGTCAAAACAGGTTCATAAGAACTTTCTATCTCCTTCAGGAGCTCTGGGAACACACCCTAGGAGGCCTGTATGTTTAGTGGCCTTGGATACACACTTGCTGATTTTCAGAGTCTTACTTTTCTAAGCCAAAGGGAATTCCATTGTTTCCTATCTTTATTTAGCATTGCTCAATGCTATCTCTGTCAAACATCATGCTTAACTAAGTGTATTAATTTATTCTGAATAAATTCCTACAAGGTCAGGATTATTATATCCTTTGATTTCCCTATAGCAGACTGGGTAAGTGATTTTCTCAATGTCAAACATTAGTAAATGCTACAGCCAATATTCAGCCTCCAAATATGTGCCACGATATTGTTCATAAGCCCAACGAGCTACAGAATTAATGATGAGAACCACATGACCAGGTCTAATGGAGGATTTGCTTTAAGAATTTTAATGGTGTATTTATTTTCATAATTGTTATTTGTGACACCTTCAGAGTCATCTGCACACATTCTCTCTTACCAAATATCTCCAGGAACTAGAAGAATTGAGTCCCACATAATTTGGGAATTCACAAAATTCTAAAACATACCTCTAAAAAGAGTGTCACAATTGGGCACAGTTAATTGGTCATGGGACACTTGAACAAAGCCACCAAACAAATGAGGAAGTCAAAGTCCCTGAGCCCATCCTGCGAGACTTTCATTCCCCTAGTAGAGCAGTCCTAGCTAGTTCCAATACAAAGCAGTCTTAGGTCCTACCTTGTCTATAGCTAGTATCTCCAACACCTCATGAAGTTCATTCCCACCCACAGAATCTACTGTGATGTTCAGTTGCCTCAAACTCTCAGGCCTTCTACAAAACTTATGTCATCATTTTATGGCTCCTATGTCTGTCCTTTCTTTGCAATGATTTCTGCTTTATATCTGTGTTCGAAGGCTCCCATTTACTCCTTGCCATCTGTCCTGTCCCTTACACAGTTCCTTACAGGGTCATTCAGAATGCTAGCAGCCAGTGTAGCTGACACAGGCACACGGTTACCACAGGGACAAATGAGTGACGGTAATGATAGTATGGAAGACAACCATACATCTCATCATCTGTCTGAGAAAGCACAGCGAGATAAAAAGAAAGTTTCTATAAGTCTAAGAAGAAAAGTACTGAGGGGGATAAAGCAGAGGTGTTTAAAGATTACTTTAAAATGGTGAGCTGTAATGGCTACTCCTAGTTGTCAACTTGACTATGTCTGGAATGAACTACAATCCAGAATTGGAGGGATCACCTGTGATCCAGATCTTGAGGCTGGAAGACACAAGTTTCTGACCTGGATCTTGGCATGGAGATCTTGAGGCCTAGTGGCCGTGAAAAGCTTAGTCCCAGGCAAGGTAGTACATGCCTTGAATCCCAGAAGACTGAGGCAAGAAGATCTCTCAGTTCAAGGTCAGCTTGGAACAAAACAAGTCCCGGATCCAGGCATTGGTGGTACACAACTTTAATCTTGCCACACATTCTGCTGGAGACCTACATAAGGATGCTGGAAGAAGGAAGACTTGCTCTTCTTCGCAGCTTGCATTTACTTGCCAGCACATCTGTTGGCACCTACTTCTACAGAAGACCAGCTGAAACAACTAGCCTTGTGGGACTGAGCGACTACTAGATCCTTGGACTTCCAATTCACAGCTGACTATTGTTGGGGAGTTGGAGCACAGACTGTAAGTCATCGTAATAAATTCCCTCAATATAGAAAGACATTCCATACATTCTGTGACTCTAGAAAATCCTGACTAATACACAAAAAAGATATGTAGAAAGAGATTTGACTTAGATATATATATAGAGAGAGGGATGTGGCTCAGTGACAGAGCTTTTGCTTAGTGTTTGTAAGACTCCAACCCCAGCACTGAGAGAACGGTACAAAGAAATGGGATCTGTAAACCAAAGGCCTGCTGGGAAATAATTGCCCTTAATAATAATAATAATAATAATAATAATAATAATAATAATAATAATAATAATAAACAAATGATAGTAGTAACAACCCATTGTATACATACTAAAATTTTATTGCTATCAAATGGTCCCTAGAAGTTGCTAGCCACAGAACACCCTTACATATTCCTTCTTGTTTCGACATTTTGTGGAATGAGCCAGCTTAGCAGAATAAGAATACATGTATCAGAAAGAAGAAGAATGGGGCCAGGGAGGTGTTGTCCTCTCCTCTCGCCTACTTAATGCTTACTTATTTTCAGTATAATTTATTATTTTCTATGTGCCATATATTGTGCAGATGAATCAAAATCCAGTCTTGACTGAAACCAGCCCAGACGCTCCCCTCACAAAGCTTCCTTACTTGACTTCTCTCATTAATCAGTGCGTATGGCTAAGCGTACAAGCAGCACCTTTCAAAAGATTCACTTATATTCGGTTCCAAAGACTCAAAAGTTTTACATCACTTCTTTTTTTAAGCTCTTGTTTTGTAATCTGTTTGTATCTATTCTTTCTCTAGAATGACATCTGTGGCAGATGTCCTTTTTTCTTTGTTTTTGGTTTTTTCAAGACAAGAGTTGCTCGTTGTAACAGCCCTGGCTGTCCTGGAACTCACTTTGGAGACCAGGGTGGCCTTGAACTCACAGAGATCCTCCTGCCTCTGTCTCCCAAGTGCTGGGGATAAAGGGATGTGCTACCATGCCGGGTTGGTAGATGGCATTTTTTGAGTGGGGTGGGAAATCATAAACAAACAAACAAACAAACAAAGAAAACCCAAAAACCAGTGGTTAGCCTTCCTGACTGGTTTATCTGACAACAGTGAAACCGCCTCACAAAGGGTTAATGTAATCACCTGATTACATTAGTAATTAGTAATTAATATACCCCATCTGAACCCATGCTGGCACTGTTTCAGTGACACAGTATTCTGTTCTCATCAGCAGCCACATTGGAAACCTAGCTGCTGTGGTGGTGCTGGCTGGGGAGATGAGAGAAAGACTGACCCAGGAAGTAAACAAGACCTCCGTGATGAGATGACCTGGGTGAAATGACCATGGCATAGTTTTCTATGTTGGGAAGCGAGCAGGGTTGTAACTCGGGTTTTCTTCCTTTTCTTGGGTGTATGAACCACTCCCAAGTCATACTCAAGCTCAAAGATCTGTCTCATTTTTTTTTGTCCTATTACCACCCAAGTCTGTGTCTTTAAAGATGAAAGCCCATTGGCGAGATGATCGGAAATGTTCAAATTCTTTTCGCCATTATGGACCCCGCACTTCAAAGGCGCTTGGGGGGTGGGGAGGGAAGGTCAAAATACAGCTGTTAGGAACATTTTTCCTTCCAGCCTTCCCATTCTGAACAGTGTGATTTACACATCAGTGAGGTTTCATATATCAAGAAAGAATACAAAAAGGATGTGTGTACTTCGCCAGAAATGAAGTTTTATTTTTTATCATGCAAAACCATAGCACAAGGATATCATGCTGAAAACATCCCATCTGAACCTTGAAATAAAAAAAATTACAGTGACTCAATGTGATGGATCTTCATGAAGAAACTTGAAATTTGCTTGCATGTGCTTTTGACACCAAGAATTCTGTTGATGGGAACTAGGATATGTCTAGAGCTATGCAGATGACCAGATGAATATGTATGTGGGGAATTTGATAGGCGTTTACAGTTGGGTGAGCTGGGGAAGAACAGATAGGCTGCAAAAGTGGTGTCTCTCTGGTCCTTCAGGAGTAGGAAGAGTTCTGTTCACCTGTCCAAGCTGCCTATGAGATGGCTCAGCAGCAGGTGTTGCATGGGGAGGTCCTGCAGGTGGTGCGGCAGGGAGCAGGCTGGCAGCAGGGGGGCCTGCAGCAGGGAGCCTGCACTGAGATGGGCTGGCAGCAGGTGGAGGCCCAGCAGCAAGGCCTGCAGACCACAGCTGTGCAAGAGGTGGGGCAGCAGGTGATGGGGCGACAGCAGCCCTGCTGCAGGCNGCAGGGGTCACAGCAGATGGGGCGGCGGCAGGGCTCACAGATGGGCCTGGTGCAGTGGGGCACACAGGTCACAGGGCGACACACTGTGGTCTGGCAGGACACTGGGCGGCAGCAGCAGGGGTCCCTGCAGCAGCAGGGCTGGCAGCAGCCTCCTCCACAGCTCTGGGAGGAAAAAGATCCACAGCAGGAGCCTGTCATGGTGGTGTGTCTGGGCTGTAGTGGGTCTGAGAAGTGAGGAGAGGTTGGGAGTTCTCAGGTATGATGTCTCCTCTGGGTCAGGTCCCTTTATATACCTGGACAGTGGTGATCAAAGGCCATTTCCTGGACTTGTGGTTACCCAATGAAAAGAGAGCCCTGGATTCAGTTGCCAGGCAACAGTTCCAGTATCTGCAAGGATGCTTTTCTTCCTAGCCTTCTCCTATTTCCTTGGAATGGACACTTGGTAGTTTGTATCATCAGAACTATTGCTCACCTGTCAGTCAATCCTCCCAGGCTAGACCATGTGACAGACCGAAAGTCCAGAGGACACACTGGTGATGTCACTTTCCCCTTGTTCATAGTCTCTGAGGTGATGTGAGCCTATAATGTACATGAGTCACCAACCTGAGCTCTGATTGACATCCAGACACAGTAACAATTCCTGAAGAGCTCAGATGGCTCATGAAAGTAGGTTCGTGTCTATGCTGTTAAGGAAAATATGCCCCAGGGCTTCTGGAAAATGGATTATTACCTTGTTCCTGGAGACAGAGTCGCCAATACATCAGAGCGGCATTTGAGAAAGGACTTGAGTTGTCCCATAACTGGAAACCTCTCATGAGACACTTAGGATGTGAACAGGGCAATTAGGGGGACGGAGAAGAAAAAAACTAGACCTTGAAATTTCTTACCCCTGAGTCGTGACAATTTGTAGAGAGACAAGCTAAAACTAAAAGCCATTTAATGTGAAGAACTTTTTAGAGGTCAATAAGATCAAACCAAGTGAAGGTTTTAGTCACTTGGTTTGCCTGTCTTCTGAATTTGTTTCTTGGTTATTATATTTCTTGCTTCCTAAGTAGGACAGAGGCACGGCATGTTAAATTCTTTAAAATCTATTGTGGAGCTGGTGAGATGGCTCCTGCCACCGAGCCTGATAACCTCCAGAAGCCACATGGTAGAAAGAGAAAATGGACTCCTGCAAGTCGTCCTCTGACCTCCACACCTACACCCTGACACAACTGCACCCACAGACATGTGTGTGCATCCATACACAAAATAAAAAGCTTTAATAAAAATCTATCGAAAATATTTGAGGAGGAATCAATTATCTTACTGTAGTCAATACTGTGGATTGTTGGCTGAGAATTGTGACTGCTTATAAAACATGATATAAGATTATTAGAAGGACAAGACGTAGTGGAGTAGCGACTGCATAAAGAACTTTATGTATCACCACAATAGACAGATACCAGAGATAAGTCAAGGGTTTGGAGGCTGCTGTATGCATTGGACAAGGATTGCCAATGACTCTGGGATCATGTTTGCCTCTGAGTGTGTGTGTGATGGCTGGTTTGGATTGTCAACTAGTCACATTGGAGAATCCACCCGGGAACGAGTCACAATTGTCTAGATTAGGTCGGCCTGTGATTCTGCCTATGTGTTGTTTCCTTAACTGAGTTAACTAGGTGGGAAGCCAGACCCTGGCTGTGGGTAGACTGACCCTGTGGGTGGGTAGCAAGGTTTCATGGCCTGGGCTGTGGTGTAAATGCAAGTGAGCGTGAACTGCGTCCCGTGGTGCATGCACTAACTCATTGCTCTCTGATCTTGACTACAGACGTGCTGTGACCAGCTGCTCCAACCTCCTGTCACCTGGACTCCCCCACCATGATGTGCATGACCTGGAATTGTGCTTTAAATGAAATGCCTCGCTTCCTCAAATTGCCACAGTCAGGAATATTGTCACAACAGATAGTAACTAATACAAGACTCCAAATTTCAGGTAGGAGATGTGAAGTTGTAATATTGTCCTTTCTTTTCACCTTTCTTTTCTTCCCTGTGGAAGATGGGTCCTATGTCTGTTCCATAGCCCACACTGACATTGGATCCTTTGTGAACAGTCGTCTTCAGCTTATCCAGACACAAGGATACCAGAATGCTGCCACGGTCAGATCCTATGATCACTCTTGGTTCTTCTGCTCTAGAGCTCTTGCTGACACACAGTCAGGGGTGGACTTGCTACAAGGGGAGTATCCCTGAACTTTATGCCATGAGCTTTTAATCCCGTATTATTCTAGTTCCAAGCATTCTGCAAGAGTGTAATCACCAGTGGAAACACGCGTATTTTAAGGATAATGATAATTAATTGTGAGACTTGTCACTTGATTGGGAAAGAACTTAATGATGGTGACTGTTGGTAGGCCATGTCCTCATCTCAATAGCTAATGATTGTGTCCTCTCGGGAACTAGGTTGGGGGGGGTGGCTTCTAAGTGTCAGGGGGTGTCTACAATTCTGAAAACAGAGTATGTTTTTCATAGAGAATCCATTCAAGGTAGCAATCTTTAAAATTTCCTTGTTCATAGGAGCCAGAAATGAGAATAGGGAGGGTTGAGGGAAGAGGGAACTGTGTATCTCAGGCAAATGGCATCTTCCCAGCCATGGCTTCCTCATCTGTCAAGTGGAGTCATCACTGTCTGGAGTTCTTCACAGACTGATTTATCCACACAAACAAATGCATATGATTAACATAAAATATGCATATACCATTAACACTAACATTAAACATGCATATAATTAACCAAAAAGAGACGATAGTTAAATTTCAAAATTCAGAAAAGCAGTGGTTAGGGAACTCAGTGAATTTGTTTCTGTAGCATGTATATTTAAGTGTGTGTTTGTATGTGTGTGTGTATGTAATGTACATGTATATATCACAGATTATAAAATTATATACAAACAATCTATCAATCATATATCTAACTAATCTTTCTTAAGTTTAAATATTCATTGGCCTAAAGTCAGGAAAATTAAACCAATCTTTTGGAATCTCATATTGCTTTTAGATTTTAAATTCCCTTGAATGGGCAGAGAAAGGCTTTCAGGAACACATAGCACATGGTACTGCTCTTTGCTCTAGTTATCAAAGCCTTCTTGGAAGTCTTACAACCTAAGGTTTGTTTCTATTGATTTTAAAACTAACAAGTTTTAAAGATTTCTTTCATTCTGAGACCACCTTAATCTGATATGAAGGTATATTGGAATTAGTTAGAAAATATATTTCTGCTGGACATCTGAAGTATCTCATGAAAAAGAAATTGAAATGGGTGGGTACGATTTCTCCTGAATTCTGTCTGACCCTCAGTGCCTTGATTTGAACTGGAGAGCATTTTGTTTTAAGTTTATTTGGCACAGAGATGCTCTGAGACAGTCCAATAGCACAACTGATTGCACTGAACACTCAGTGTTGACTGGTAGGAGTCGCTCAACTTGTCTGGAGAGACATATTGAAAAGTTCTCAATTTCCCATTTTACAATGCCATCCCTAGGTAGGTGGGCCTAGACTACACAAGAAAGCTAGCTGCCAGAGGGAGCCAGCAGCAAGCAGCATTCCTCCATGGCTGCTGCTTCAGATCTTGCCTGGAGCATCTGTCCTCAGCTCCTCTTGATGGTGACTAACCTGAACAATGAAACAAATCCTTTCCTCTCCAAATTGCTTTTGGACACAGTGTTTGAAGGAAATTACAACAGAAACTAGAAGGTAAAGAAGTTAAGTTATATACAATGAAAAGTTTTGCTATTAGTTGTTTTTTTGTTTTGTTCTGTTTTGTTTGCGTTTGCTTTAAGTAGATATCTCTTGTTTTTATTCTTGTAAAAGCAGTTCCTTTGTAGTTTAGTTTAATTTAACAAATGGGAGGCAAACACTGGCCTTTTACTAAGCACCAAGCTACCTCTGTACAGACAAAGCTGATAAATCACAGTCTCTTCCACAGATGCAAAGAAATAGGTAATCTCAGTGTAGGGCTTTATCGGGGAGTGGGATAGCTCAGGATGACTACACCAGGGCACATGATATAGCCTGACTTCACGAAAGTAGATGTGCACATGCACATATGTGGTTTGAGATCTAGGACACGTCGTCTGGAGAGATGGAGATGATCTTAGAAATGAATCAGAGCTAAGTAGATGAAAAGATATCTGAGACAAATGAACTCAGTTTCCTTGGGCAGAGTCTAGGCTCCTGCTCATCAGCACCCACTAATACCACACACTAATGAATGAAGCTAGAACGTGGCATTTGGTATGCCAGGAAAATCATTTTATTGAAACAGTGAGCAATACAAGGCAGAGACGCTGGTGAAGATTTGATCTGCCTGAATCAAAAGGGTTCAAAATGGGCTTGTCCAGTCCATTCTGGGGACTTCTGAAGGTGATTTACCATCCACAATAAATGATGTCCACTGATACAGATGTCTGGGAATTTGGAATAAGGCAGGGATGGCCATCTCCTTATTTCACATGGTATCCAGGCTGTAGGATGTTAAGCTGTTGCCACCTTTGGGGGAAAATATTTTCTTTCAATTTGATTAAAAGCCCACTTGAACAGGGGGTGTAGGGAAAGGCATGTCCCAGTGGGGATACCAGGGGCTCAGCAGCAGGTGTTGCATGGGGAGGTCCTGCAGGTGGTGCGGCAGGGAGCAGGCTGGCAGCAGGGGGGCCTGCAGCAGGGAGCCTGCACTGAGATGGGCTGGCAGCAGGTGGAGGCCCAGCAGCAGGGCCTGCAGACCACAGCTGTGCAAGAGGTGGGGCAGCAGGTGATGGGGCGACAGCAGCCCTGCTGCAGGCNGCAGGGGTCACAGCAGATGGGGCGGCGGCAGGGCTCACAGATGGGCCTGGTGCAGTGGGGCACACAGGTCACAGGGCGACACACTGTGGTCTGGCAGGACACTGGGCGGCAGCAGCAGGGGTCCCTGCAGCAGCAGGGCTGGCAGCAGCAGGGCTGGCAGCAGCCTCCTCCACAGCTCTGGGAGGAGAAAGATCCACAGCAGGAGCCTGTCATGGTGGTGTCTGGGCTGGAGTTGGGCTGAGAAGTGAGGAGAGGTTGGGAGTTCTCAGGTATGATGTCCCCTCTGGGTCGGGTCCCTTTATATACCTGGGCAGTGCTGATGACCCCCAGGCACATGATCATTCTTGTAAATCCTCTGGCTAATTAAGAGAAGAATTATCATTGACTAATGGTATTTTTGTCCCCACCTCCTACATATCATGCATACACATCACAAATAGCCCTTTATTTTCTTTTGTGGTTTATTCTTACTGAATCTAAACACTGGATTCAATTATGATGAGTTTGGAATATTTCTAAGTCATCAAAGAGGAAAGGATTTGTTTTCCAAACCAGATAAGGTCTAACCACTCTCTCCTTGGCTCTGACGTCATCATTTTGTCTTCAAAGACTCCCCAGGTTGCCACCCAAGCAGTGACTTAACCTCATTAGTACCCAGGGACATGACAGCAGTAAATTAATACCACCACTATAAGCCTGAGCATCTGCATCTGCATCTCAGAGAACTCCCAGGATGCATTTCTGGCAGGTTTGTGGTTTTACAGGTGATGAAGGACCACATGGGGATTTGTAGCCTGTCACACTGGCTTGACCACTCTCTCCGGCTGAGCATCAGGGCTTTCCAGTCCTGGCTGTTGTTTTCATATTGACCTGGAATGCCCTTCTTGTCCTCAGAACCTGAGCTCAACTTCCACTTTGATCATAAAACCTGCTTCCGAGATTCCTCGAGATTTTTTTTATCTTTGGTATTTATTTAGGATTAGTCAGTGCATCTGTAGACTCTGGGAAAAGATTGTGGAGAGTTTATGGATCCATCCCTTCCCTCTTGTGGCTGAAGTTTTAGGGTTTACTGAGGTCACACGGCAAGGGTGCAGTGTGAGATTTCTGAGTCCCCTTACTTATCAGTAAATTGTATCTGCCCTAAGGTCTATGCTTACCACTCTGTAAGCCATCATTTTATCGAAGTGAGTAGGAAGTTCCCTTTTATGTTCATGTAGGATGGCTAACTGATGCCATCAGTGGAGTAGGGAAACTTTTGGCCACAGAAACAGGTAACTCCTGGCTGAGGACCAAGCCCAGAAGGTTCTCTCTGAAGGTCATCAAAGGACACCATGTGTTGGCATCAGGCTGTCTCCCTGATGGTAAACTCAACCACCCCCCAACACGTGCACACAAACACATGAAAAATGTTAAAAATAAGAACAACCTGACTTCATTGCTCTTTAGATGTAATTTATCCTGAAATGTCACCTCTCAGGTTTTAATGGTGAGGATTTTTCTTGACATTGTGGGGACATTCACTCTATTGAATGTGAACGACATCATGGAAATGCAGCTGTGACTTTTATCGAATCCATTATACCTGCAAAGATTTTACCCCCTTCATTCCTTTGTACTGCTTTATGATCTGGAAGAAGGGAAATAGTTCTCAGTTTGTTTACTAATAGCCTTTGGACATTTTGTTGGTCTTAGTCATTTGAGTGGGTGATTCACATCATACTATTGTAGGGAATCCCATTTTATTCATAACATGTTTTTATTAAAAGCTTCCACTCTTAAGGACAGCTTACGATGGTTACCCTCTCGAATGGATTCCATTCGTGAGTGTTAGGTTTCAGGGACCATTTTTCTGCCTACCACATGGGAACTTGAAGTTTCCGCTCAACAAATACGTTATCTTTTCCAAGGACTGTTTAACAGATATTTTAATAACTGATTAACTACCATAATAATCAATGGAGGTGGCTACTATTACCTCCACCCTAAAGAAGAGTAACCTGAAGCGTATACAGGGTAACTAATTTTCCTGAGATCACATAGCTGTTTACTAATAGAGTTTGGATACAAAGTCAGCTGTGACTCACTATTAAATTTATGTTTAAACTAAGATGTTTACAAACAATGCAATCATCCTACAACTTAACTCTAATAAGTTGACTTTACATTGCCCATATACTCTTTTATCTATTAGCCTCCAAATTTATTAATTTATTATCACAAAACATATTAAAACTCAAAATTTAACCTGGCACATATTCTTGGACATCATCTAATTTTTACTGTCTTTGTGGAAAACTATCTTCCTATCTTTGCGCAATGTCGGGCATACTGAGTCATTTTATTATGACTGTGACTGAGTTAGTTGTATTCAAATGTGGTCTATAATAAGCATTTGCAAACTCTCACCAGGTACAATAATAAGTGATTTTTCCGGGTTGCCTGTCTGCAGGTCAGTTTGACGGATTTAAACTTGGGCGTGGCTTCTGGTCACAGGTTAGTGTGGGACTTCTTTAGGAATTAAGGGAGTCGTATTTCAGAAATGAAGTTATCTATTTTCTAGACACATGAAAATATAGGATAAACAATGAATAACTGTATAATAATTGTATCTCAGTGTAGATGACCCATATTTACATTTTCAGAGTACTTGTTGTTTATTTGAAGTTAAAACCTAATGCGTTGTCCTGTGTTTTAGGTGATGGTCCCACCCCTGCTAGAGAGAAGAGCCCACAAACACATATCAGATCTTTGTTTGGATGGGAGAAGAGAGAGAGTAGAGATAATGCAGAATAATCTAATGAAGTTAAGAATCAACTATTTTAGTAATTTCTGCTGGGCTGCTTACACAGTGCCTTTTAGAGAGTGAGATTATGGCCTATATTCATATAAGCAACTTATATTCTTTTTTTTCCTCCCATTCCAGAGAGTCATCAGTTATCAAACAGCCTGATTTCTATTTAGAAGCTCACACTTTCAATTTTCTGTTAGTTTGTGATCCAAAAGACAGAACAAAGCCCAAAATATTAAGAACACGGTTTTGCGAATATAGATATTTTCCTGAGTGTATATGTGTTTGCACTCACATGTGCTCACACCTATGTTATGCCCATGCGTTAAGGCAGGAGGACAACCTTGAGTGATGTTCCTCAGGTGTCATCTGCCTTTTGCTCATTTGAAGTTCTCTCACTAGCCTAGAACGTATCCGACTGGATAGGCCGAATGCAGTGCATACCAGGGACCTGCCCTTCTCTGCCTGGTGCTGGGATCATACCTAGGTACCACTATGCTGAGCTTTTTCTCCATGGGTTCTGGAGAATGAACTCAGGTCCCTGTATGGCAAAGCACTTTCCTGACTGAGCTTTCTTCTTAACCAGAGAGGTGGATGTCTTAATTAAACATTTCCTTTGAAATTCTATTTCATTGCTTAAATGGATCCAATGACCGACCGGTAAAGTTTTCTCCTGGGAAAAGAGACCCATAGAGAGATGGGTTAATAAGTTCTGCTTGACAGCAGAATTTAAAAAATTCAGTATATAACTTTTAAATTAATAAATTTCTGATCAGAAAGAAAAGAAAATCCAAATGGCAGAAGAAAGTCAGCCTCTATTCTGTGTGATTTGTCAGCAACTGGAGACCAGACTGGTGAGCTGGTGTGAGCTGGTGCTGCAACTTGCTGGTATGAACCATCCTCTCAGAGCTGGGATTTTACCATCTTCTTACAGAAGTCATGTGACATTACTTCAAGCCCATTAAAAGCTGAGACTTTGATGGGAATCCCCTGACACAGATGAGAGAACTAGAAAAATTAGGTCATCTGATCAAGAGAAGTCCTGTTCTTTGGAGAGATTTAATGGGAGAAGAGTAAGCCCTCTGTTTATACTGAGATCTAAAAGCTAATGTGTTTTTCAAATCCAATTTTAGATGGTTATGTCAGGATCCAAAGCTAAGACATTGACTTGTCTCAGGTCAAAGAGCTTGTAGGAAACTGGAAACCATTGTGAGAAATACTATAGGCCATCTATTTCCCCACATGTACCATTATTTGTCATGATTTAATTAGTCTACATGTTTTGTTCCACCTATAGGAAGTTTCATATTCCTTGGCTCTAGAAATGTCCTTATTGTTTTAATTTTTGTTTTCTGGTTTTTGAGACAAGGTTTCTCTGTGTGGCCCTGGCTATCCTGGAACTCACTTTGTAGACCAGGCTTGACTCAAACTCAGAAATATCTGCCTCTGCCTCTGCCTCTGCCTCTGCCTCTGCCTCTGCCTCTGCCTCTGCCTCTGCCTCTGCCTCTGCCTCTGCCT
>NC_034603.1:67118752-67146909 GCF_900095145.1 Mus pahari
GCCTCTGCCTCTGCCTCTGCCTCTGCCTCTGCCTCTGCCTCTGCCTCTGCCTCTGCCTCGAGTGCTGGTATTAATAGTGTGTGCCACCACCACCACTGCCCAGCTGATTGTTTTACTTTTTATCAATCAATGAACTGGCGAATTGTAGGGCATTCCCTCTATTTAGTGTGTTCAGTGTTACCGTGATGGACATGACTTCCTCCTCAAAGCCACACAGATTATGAAGGCGGCAGTGAAAATGGTGGTATCCTATGCCATGGCCTGGCACTTCTCAGTGAAAGGACCTTTTTGAAAGCAAAGGGTCCTATTAACCCATAGTAGCCCATGAGCTTTGGAGGGGGTCATCTGTGCAGGTTCAATACATCTCAGTTAAGTAGATATTTTCTTGCTATGATCAAGGTAGCAGAGAAGACAGTGCAATTTTTGTTTATTCATGATTATTTTGCATCTTACCATATCCTCAGTTTGTGGGGTGTCCAGATTCTAACTACCGAGAAGTTTCTATCTTCCATGGGCAGCTGGTCTCAGGTACTCAGATCCACAGGCAATATGGAGCTCTCCTCCTCCTCATTTCACTTATTAAATGTGAAAAGCGTTTGACACCTGTGATCTCTCCTTTGTGAACAACCATAGCCACAATTTTCCAATCATAACTTATGCAAGAGAGGCTCTCACTTAGTCGCTGTAAGCATGATAGCAACGTAAGGGCCTGAACGGTTAGCATCATCTTATCACGGATTCTGTCTTCCTAAGTGCTAATTGGCCAGAGGTGTCACATCTGCTGTGGTTTAACAGTTTGCTAGGACCAGAAGAACATTGTGGAACTTATGCTATGCAAGTTATGGGACCTGAGCCTCAGGTGTTGATGTTTCATCCCTCTCCCTGGAACGACTTCAGCAGCCTACAAAGAAGCTGGGGAAAGCCCATGAGGAGACGAAAGGCCAGGCATCCAGCTGACAAATGGTTTGGATGAATGTCCCTTAAGGACCCATGTGTGAAAGAATGCTACCTTTAAAAGGCTCCTGTGTTAGGACTTGGTTCCCAGCTGCAGTGCAATTAAAGGGTAATTAGACCATGAGAATGATAACTGTACCACTGGGTGTCTTAGTTAGGGTCTCTATTGCTGTGAAGAGACACCATGACCACGACAAGTCTTATAAAAGAAAACATTTAAGTGAGACTGGCTTACAGTTCAGAGGTTTAGTCCATTATTGACATGGCTGGAAGCAGGGCAGCATGCAGGCAAACGTGGTACTGGAGAAGAAACCAAGAGTTCTACATCTGGATAGGCAGGCAGCAGGAAGAAGGAAAGCCACTGGGCTTGGCTTGAGCTTCTGAAACCTCAAAGCCCATCCCTAGTGACACACTTCCTCCAACAAGGCCACACCTCCTAATAGTGCCATGCCTCCTTATGAGCTTATGGGGGTCATTTTCACCACACTGGGCTAACTCGCTGATGAGCTAGCTTCATGTCTTAAAGAGCTGTTAGAATAGGGTCTGTTTGAAATAAATGTACACCCTCACCTGGCTACTATGACCTAATTTTTAAACTCTTCAAAAAGAGAAAAGGAGCTTAAGAATTCCAGTCTTGAAGGTATGCCTCTGGTAAAATATTAAGACTGGAAATGCTTGAGGTACAAAGACTCCAAAAGACCACGTTCTGAAATATTCCACACTCTCTAGATGAGTCACATGCCCTTGAAAACACAACAAAATATGAATTTCTTCAGAGTGCAATTCCATGAGTAATACAAGTCACTTTGTGATTATAAATTCTGATATGCTGCTTCATTAATTGAAATAAATTGGTGGCATTGTTTTATATTAATTAGTCTATTAATTAATTGAGACATGGCCTTGCTACCTAGCGCTGCCTGGCCTAATACTTATTATGTAGCTTGGTTGCCTTCAACTTAGGATTCTTCTGTCTCTGCTTTTCTGAATCATGGAGTTAAAGGCATTCACTACCACATCTGGTTCATTACATTTTTGTTTATTTTTGTTTTTTTTGTTTGTTTGTTTTTCAAGACAGGGTTTCTCTGTATAGCCCTGACTGTCCTGGAACTCACTTTGTAGACCAGGCTGGCCTTGAACTCAGAAATTGCCTGCCTCTGTCTCCCAAGTGCTGGGATTAAAGGCATGCGCCACCACACCTGGCACGGTTCATTACATTTTTAAAAGATTTTTTTTTTTTAATTTCACTGGCATGTACTTTTTTCCCCTCAGAAATTTGCTTTTATGTTCTTCTACAAAATTGAGCTGATGGGATCAAAGGTATAATATATTAAAGGCATAAATATTTTAATTAAGAACAAAGATGTGTTAAAATTTTCCCAAATTTGAGTATTAAGACACACACATATAGACACATGCATACAAATACACATTTTCATGCATATATCTCACACAGCATTTAACTTTTATAATTATTTAAATATGATTAAAATTCCACTGTATTTATATAAAATGTGAATCTTCAATTTTGTGATTTATCTTAGTTTTAATTATATGTTTCTGTGTGCATAACTGTCCACCGAGGACAAAGACATCAGATCCTCTGGAGACAGAGTTATAAGTAATTGTGAACCATCCAATATGTGTGCTGGGAACCAAACTCGGATCCTCTGAAAGAGCAGTAAAGTTATTTCTCCAGTCCCCTCAAATAATTTATATTTTAAGGAATATGTATGTTTATATGTATATGTGTGGAGGGGTTATATGTGCGCATGAGTGCAGTTGCCCATGGAGGTCAAAGGAGAGCAGTCAGTCTCCTGAGCCCAGGGCTGTGGTGAGTTTATACTGGTTAAATAAGCTCAGGTCCTTTGCAAGAGCAGTGACTGCTCATAACCAGTCAGTCTTAAGTCCTCTATAATTGAGTGCAGTGGTTATGGAAGACACCGTGGACAGTACCAATGAATTCTTATATGTAAGAAAATTTATTAGAAAGAATAGAAACAATAGAATAAAAGAAATCCATTTTAGGGAAAAACATACAGAATATACCCAGACCCTCAGGTCTGGGGTTGTAAAGTCAATGCTATGACAAAGGCTGTAGAAAGTGTCTAATTTACTGGGAAGAGTAATTAAGAGCTACAAAGTCAATCAATTTGGAGAACTAGGATAATTTCTTAGGTCACAACTTAGAGATTAATTTCAGCACAGTACAAACATTAGAAAGACATGGTAGCAAATGAGAGAATGTAATATGAGCCAGGAGGTGTTGACTGATTCTGGGAAGATGGTGGCTCACAGGAATTGCGTGGTCCATCCAGCTAAATGATGTCAAACAGATTCCATGTGTCCTACCGGTTCACATGTAAGAATGGTACATATCTGTACGAGGAGATGTGCCTAGAATAGGGATTTCAGCAGCAGCAGGGGGTGGCGCAGCACATGGGGCGGGGGCAGGTGGAGATGACACAGGTGGGGCGGTAGCAAGTGGTTTGGCAGCAGACCTGACCACAGACTGGTCTCAGACAGCAGCAGGGGCGGCAGCAGGGGCGGCAGCAAGGGCGGCAGCAGCTGGAACCACAACAGCTGGAGCTACCACAGGAGGGTTGACAGCAGCTGGAGATGCAGCAGCTGGGGCGGCAGCAGCTGGGGCGGCAGCAGGTAGGCTGGCAGCACACAGACTGGCAGCAGCTAGGTCTGCAGCAGCTGGACACACAGCAGCTGGGGCGGCAGCAGCTGGGGCGACAGCAGGTAGGCTGGCAGCACACAGACTGGCAGCACTGGGGCCTGCAGCAGCTGGACACACAGCAGCTGGGGCGGCAGCAGGTGGTCCTACAGCAGGTGGTCTGACAGCAGCTGGGCTGGCAGCAGCCTTGGCCACAGCCCTCCTCAGAGCAGACAGAGCCACAACAAGAGTTGACCATGGTGTTAGAGGTGGAGGTTCTGGGTGGTTTTCTGAGAGAGAGAAGGTGTTGGGTTTGGAAGTCTCCTTGCACTACACCCCCTTTTATACCTCGCTGAACACCTCATATGACTACATCATTATTTCCTTGTTAGTATTTTCCTTCTTGGAAAACTTAATCATTTAATTACATAATTGTAATGTTTCTAGTTAAATACTCCAAAAGAAACAAAACATGACATTTTTTTTTTTTCTTGATGGTTCCTGTGTTTGCAACTGAAACGCTGCTCGCATTCTTTTCCACAGTGGGTCACCTGTTGCTACAAGTAACTTGTCACAGGACTCTCTGGCATTTTGTTTTTTAAATGTGGCATTCCCATCCATCTGTACATTCCTTGCAAATCATGGAAATGCTCTTCCACAAATTCCCGTATGCCTTTTGCTATCAAGGAGTGTTCCTTCCAGGTGAGATTCAGGAAGGAGTTAGAAGGGAAGGTCATGTAGAAGGAGACTGTCCATCTCTCATGAGGATGATGGTGGTTTTGTGTGTCCATTAGAGGTTCTGGGAAATGTGCAGATCTGAGAACATTCTAAATTGTCAGATCTCATTCCAGTATCTTAAATAGAAGAGCTTGGCAGTGGTGCAACCACTTAGAAATAATAGAAACTCAGTTTTTTTATATGTCTTTCTGAAGAATGATTAAGGGTGGGGAAATTTTATTCATCTTTTAATCGTGAAACTGCATAGTAGATTTTTCACTCACCAACACATTAAAAAATGTATAGAGTAGGTACTATATTAGCATTATATCATGTTTATCTACCTATCCACATATTTATTGATTTATTTATTGTGTGTGGGTACATGCATCATGTGGATCCTGGGGTTGAAATTCAGGTCATCAGGCTTGGCAGCACATGACCTGCTGAGTCTCCGAGTCTCCTTACTGGTCTGAAATATATATTTGTATATATATGTATATGCATGTGTATGTGTATACACACATATATACATGTACATATTTATATATTTATAAATATATATTATATAGACTTATCAGGTCTATATGCTGCCAAGTCTGATGACCTGAATTCCAGCCCTGGAATCCACAAGGTGTGTGTACCCACACTCATACACATAATAAATAAATAGCTAAATAAATAAATAAATAAATAAGTAGGTAGGTAGATAAATGTGACAAAATGTAACTAAAGTATAGTACCTATTCTGTACAGTTTTTGAATGACTTGGTGAGTAAAAAAACCTACTGTTCAGTTTCATGATTAAAAGATAAATAAAATTTCCCAACTCTTAATCCTTCTCCAGAAAGATATACACAAATATTATATACAGTATATAATATAAAATACAATGCATTATATTTTATTAATATATAATATATTTCATATAATATTATTAATAATATATTTTATATAATAAGGCTGTAATGCATACCAAAGAATCTTAAATGAGATAAGTAATGACTCATAAAGGAGAATTTACTTTTGGTCAGAGACTCTTGTGGTGCATATGTGTGTGTGTGTGTGTGTGTGTGTGTGCGCGCGCGTGTGTATAAGAGAGAGAGAGAGAGAGAGAGAGAGAGAGAGAGAGAGAGAGAGAGAGAGAGAGAGAGAGAGAGAGAGAGAGAAACTTTGGCAATATATATGAAAGAGTTTTTGCTGACTGTTCTTAGCATAGAACAAGTAGCCCTTACTCCTTTTTGTGAGTGGTTGGATAGGACACAGGCAGAGGGAACCATTTGACACAAGATTAAGAATTCCAATGACTTAAATGAAGCAACTAAAATCAAAATATGCAGTATATGAATGTGTTCCATGTACCTTTGGTGGGAGTGTAGTTCGTAAAATGTTGCTACATATTAGACACTGTATGGGTTGTGTGTAGGGGATATAGATTGTAAAGTGTCACTGTGCATCAGACATTGTGTGATTGTATTTCTTCTGTTTTTAACACAGTTCTATGAAGTCTACTCATTCTTCTTTTGATAGGGGAGCTTAAAGAAGCACAGACAGGCTAAAATCAAAACACCTGCCCAAGAGGAAACACAACATGAGCTGAACCTGCCTCTGAGTAGCAGAAGGATCATGAAGAATAAGGCTTGCAGCCTTTGCTGGAGGTGTTTCATCTTCTTGGAATGCTGCTCACCCATCAAGGCTCAGCAGAGATGTTCCCTCCTGCATGGTGTCTGTCCTACTAAACGGCCCTCTCACATGTCGTGACCCTCTGTGTCAAGTGGGGTGTGGAGTGGATGGAGGCATAGGAGCAGGATATTGTACAGACTGGAGAAAAGACAGGAAATAGTTCAAAAGTGACTGTTAATTTATCTAATCCATTAGCCAGATATTCATACTGCTTATGAGGTGTTTATAGTGCGGTGTCACCACATAAAGGCTATGTACAGAAAGCTGCAGAAAACTTGATTTGCAGGGCAATGCTTGTCTACAGATGTCCATCAACAAACACATTGCTCAACTCACTTGTCTTCAGCCATGGGGCAGGGGTAGGAAGGGAGGCACTAACCAAATCATAACACCTATTTTTTTTTGTCCCAGACTTCCCAGTTTTACTCTTACTGCTAGGAAAACTATCAATTAGCCAAAAATATTTCTGAACATCCCCCGACTTTGCTTGAATTTTACACACTATAGAACCTTAGACAAAGGCTCCATCCCAGAAAGTTCAAGAGAGGAAATGGGGAAAATGGTCCAAAGAGGAAGGAAAAACCCAAAGCATTTGTATTAATGATGGGATTATACTGTGGGCAGAGGCTAGGTGTGTGAGTGAGTGATGTTTGCTCACTATGCGTATGGATGGGTTCATTAAGGCTGCACTGCATACCAATGGATCCTGAATGAGATTAGCAATGACTCACGAAGAGGCATTTACTTTTGGTCACAGACCACTGTGTTGCTTTAAATTCTAAAGACTGTGTGTGCGTGTGTGTATGTGTGTGTGTGTATGTATGTGTGTGTGTGTGTGTGTGTGTGTGTGTGTGTGTGAGAGAGAGAGAGAGAGAGAGAGAGAGAGAGAGAGAGAGAGAGAGAGAGAGAGAGAGAGAGAGAGAGAGAGAGAAGATGGAGAGGTTATCCTAGAAAGGTATAAATGTTATTTGTATAAACAATAATTTTTTTTATGGATTATGTGCAACGTGTTTCTACTATCATGCTTGTTTTCTTATTTCTATGAAGCACAGGCAGATTGAACATTCACTTTAATGAATGGTTACAACTCTCAAGTCATCGATCGTGGACAGGGTTTTGGAATAGATGGAAATCTCCAGAGAGCATGTGCTGAGGCAGAGATTGGCATACTGAAGGCTCGTGAGGACATGTTCTGAGGATCAACTGTCCTGGAAGGGAAGGAAAGGGTGGGATTAGATACTGGGACTAAACAAAACTGGAAGAGTACCTCACTGGCAGGCTTAGTCGAACATGGAATGACACGTTCGAAGCACGTCTAAATGGGGGAGAGAAATGTGCTTCTTTATCATGCCACCCGGGAAAAGGACAGCCTTGGGGAAATGTCACCCCCTCCAGCAACTGCAATGGGTTCTGCCCAGCTTTCATCCACATCACCTGTCTGCCTCAGAAATGGTCTTCTATGCAGGAGGAGGCATGCCCCACTGATAGTCTGCCCTCGGTGAAGCATGCGTGTGGACACAAGACTCACCACACTTGACTCTGGAGTAGAACATATAACGATTTTGCTAAGCTGCCCACTGGCTGGTTTTAGTTCCCTCAACAAGTCTGAAAGGTCTTGTGGGCTGTGTGCGGTCTTCCTGGATACTTCTACCTGTTATGTACTGACGGCTGCTTCATCACTTTTAATTCCACTCCCTTAAAAGAACTACCAAGAGATTTATTCACCTGAAACAAAGAAGACTTTCTGGAGAAAACTAAGCAGTGATCAACGCCACTTCATTTCTCTCGGAAGTTTGACTCATATGTTTTGTCCGCTTTTTTTTTTTTTTTTTAATTTACTTTGCTTCCCACTCACTGCCCTCCCCTGGTCACCCTCTCCCACAGTCCTTCCTCAATTCTCCCCCTCCCCTTCCCCATTGAGCAGGTGGGTGTTGGGGTCTCCCAGCTCCTTGTTGCCACCAAGCCTACCTTGCTGTTACACTAATCACTCTCCTTCAAAACACCAGCCCCCTGCAGGTGCTGAGACCCACTAGAGAGTTGCTGTGTCTCCACCGCCTACCAAGAGGACACCCCCCCCCCCGATCTCCCAGAATGCAGCATCCTTGGACTGCCTAGGCCAACAGACATTCGTCCCTGCCTCAATCCTTGGACCCGCCTACATTCGGACCGCCGCTGGCAACTTCAAAGACTGAGGAGGGGGCTGGGGGTCTTTCCATGTTATTTAAACGGAGTTCAGTTATTAAACTTTGGAGCCTCAAACAGAAAAACCTTGTCCTGGCTTCCATATTCCTCTCGCACATTCCATTTCAGCCAGCCCGCCTCTCAGGATGAACCCAGACCAGATTAAAGTGAGTTTTGTCAGAAACTCACAGATGGGTGCAGGCCCCTTTGGTATCCCCGCTACCCTAGCACTTCAGGTATCTGTGAGTCTAGGTACTTCCTCTCCCACTGAGGCCAGACAAGACAGCCCAGCTAGAAGAACATATCCCTCACACAGGCAACAGCTTTTGGGATACTCCCCACTCTAGTTGTTCAGGACCCACATGAAGGTCAAGCTGCACATCTGGTACATATGAGTGGGGCAAGCCTAGGTTGAGTCTGTGTTTGTTCTTTGATTGGTGGTTCAGACTCTGAGAGCCCCAAGGGTCTCTGTTGACTCTGTTGGTTTTCCCATGGAGTTCCTATCCCCTTTGGGGTCTGCAATTCTTCCTTCTACTCTTCCATAAAAGTCCCCAAGCTCCATCCACTGTTTGGCTATGGGTGTCTGTATCTGTCTGAGTCAGCTGTTGCATGAAGCCTCTCAGAGCACAATATGCTCCTGTCTGCAAGCAAATATACCTCAAGACCCAGCTCTACCACTCCTGGGCATATACCCAAAAGATGCCCCAATATCTCACAAAGACATTTGCTCAACTATGTACATAGCAGATTTATTCGTAATAGCCATAAACTGGAAACAACCTAGATGTCCCTCACCTGAAGAATGGATAAAGAAAATGTGGTTCATTTACACAATGGAATACTATTCAGCTAACGAAAACCAAGACATCATGAATTTTGCAGGCAAATGAATGAAACTTGAGAATATCATCCTGAGTGAGCTAATCTAGTCCCAAAAGGACATGCATGATATGGACTCACTTATAAGTGGATATTAGCCATAAAATACAGGTACCATGTTACACTCCACAGACACAAAGAAGCTAAACAAGAAGGAGTGATGAAGCTTGAATCTCACTTAAAAGGGGAAATAAAATAGTCATAAGAGTCAGATGGAGGGAGGAGACTGACAGGGAGGGGAGATGGGGAGAGTAATGGGGGATTCAGGGTCAGGTGTGGGGAAGGACAGGAGAGATGGCTAGATGGCCATGAAAATGAATGGAGATCTGCAACTGATGGGGGTGTGCTCTGCTTTTTAAGTGTACCAAAATACAATTCACATGTAGGCAGATGTTTGTGAGATTTTTGGGTGTAGTTTTTGATGTTACTAGGAGACACAATCTCACAGCAAATTCCTTGATCCTCTAGTTCTTAACATCTTTCCATTTTCTCTTCCACAGTGTTCCCTGAGCTATGGGTGAGGGAATGTTTTTTATAGCTGTATCTGTTGGGACTGTGCTCCGCAACTCTATGGAATGATTGGCTGTGGTTTTCAGTAGTAGGCTCAACAGGTTGTATCTGGGAATATGTGCATGCAACAACTGCTGAAAAGAGAGGCAATAGATTTGAAGGAGAGTAAGGTGGGATATATGGAAGGATTTGGAAGAAGAAATGTCATAATTAAAATACAATCTCAAAAATTAACTAGGCAACTATCTAACTAAGATTAAAACAATACATTTACCCAGAAAATATATGCAAAGGTTTCAAGGTTTCTTTCTCTCTTTTTAAATTTTAACCTCTCGATCTCCCTCTCCCTCTGCCTCTCCCTCTCCCTTCTTCCCTTCCCTTCCCCCTCCCTCCCCTGTGTGTGTTTGCAGTTGCTACAGCATGCATGTACTCAGAGAACTACTCATGGGAGTCTCCTTCCACCATGTGATTGCCAGGTTTGGAGCTCTGATCAACAGTTTTGTTAATTAACTAACTGCCTTTATCCATGGAACCATTTTACTCACCCTCTTTTTTTTTTTTTTTTTTTTTTTTACATATTTACATATATATTTTTAAAGAAAGAAGCAGTCACATTCAATTTTCATCATTCTTGTGTTGGATGTTTATTTTTGTTACACAGAAGTAGTAAATAAGAAAAAAATCTTTGCAAAAGCCATAAAAGACAATTAGTGTATTTTAATGTCATGGGGATTAAAAACGCATGCTCCTCTAAGTGCCAGGGATAATTTAAATTCCTCCAGCATGATGAATAGATAAAAATACAAGGTGAGACATGTTGTGGGAGACCTTTCAAGCTATTTGGAGGTATTTGATAAAATCATTTTAAGCAAGAGCTTTGGACAGAAGTCAGAATGTTCACACGGAACGATTGCAAACAAGTCTGAATTCTGGGACTCAGGAGATCAAGTCCCTCAAACACTATGCACTTTTTAGACAGAAGGACTTCATCTGCAGAGATTGAGGTGATACATGGCACATTCAAAGAGAAGATTTAGCAGCAGGGGATGGCACAGCACATGGGGCGGGGGCAGGTGGAGATGACACAGGTGGGGCGGTAACAAGTGGTTTGGCAGCAGACCTGACCACAGACTGGTCTCAGACAGCAGCAGGGGCGGCAGCAGGGGCGGCAGCAAGGGCGGCAGCAGCTGGAACCACAACAGCTGGAGCTACCACAGGAGGGTTGACAGCAGCTGGAGATGCAGCAGCTGGGCCTGCAGCAGGTGGGGCGGCAGCAGGTGGGCTGGCAGCACACAGACTGGCAGCACTGGGGTCTGCAGCAGCTGGACACACAGCAGCTAGGGCGACAGCAGCTGGACACACAGCAGCTGGGCCTGCAGCAGCTGGGGCGGCAGCAGGTGGGCTGGCAGCACACAGACTGGCAGCACTGGGGCCTGCAGCAGCTGGACACACAGCAGCTGGGGCGGCAGCAGGTGGTCCTACAGCAGGTGGTCTGACAGCAGCTGGGCTGGCAGCAGCCTTGGCCACAGCTCTCCTCAGAGCAGACAGAGCCACAACAGGAGCTGACCATGGTGTTGGAGGTGGAGGTTCTGGGTGGGTTTACAAGATGGGGAGAGTTCCTTGTCTGGTCTCTTCCTTTGCTGTCTCCTGCTCTTTATACCTTGCTGAGGATCACATGACTCCTGTTTATACTATGGGAGATCAGTTAGTTTGAGTTAATTAGTTGTGTTATCTATATATAGAAAAAGCTGCTTCCTTTTCCTGCTGTATTCCAAGCTATCCAATTTGGCAAAGTCCAAGAGAATCAATTTTCCTTTTCTCACTTTGATTTTATATCCCCTAAAGTAGACACAGTCCACGACTTTGTCTCTTTGGGTTGAGTGTTAATTCCTTATTTCTGGTCTTACCCTGGGGAAATATGTTCAGAATGGACTTTATGGTGATTGTATCTTTGGCAACAACAAGTTAGAATCAGGTTTAGGGATACAAGTGGGAAAACAGGATAAAGTACTGTTATTTTGGGAGTGTGAAGGTGGGTGGAAGCTTGCAGTCAACAAAGAATACTGTGTTTCTCAAATAGTCTGGTGGGAGCAAGTTTAGGGAGGGTCCTAGCAGTTTTGTCTTATTTAATCTCTCAAAGGTAAAATAATTTTGCAGTGATAATTACTTTTGAAGAGCAAAAGCATGTTGGCATGATGGGTCCTTAAAAGTTATTAAATTTTTAGTTTTATGTGATTCAGAATGGGAAGAGTTAAAGGCATATTTTGATCAGCCTTTTGGTAAGTCAACAAGTCCAGTGAATATGTGCAGGTAATGATCTTAATTTTATTGTCTACATGCATCAAATTCCTGAAGAATAAATAAAAATAATTTTAAAAGCTATGACTTTTTCATATTCTGAGTTATTTTTCCTCAATAATGTATACTGGAGAAGTTTTTTTGCTTCAAATAAGACACAAACAATCTCATAAGCTTTCATTTACAGATGACACGGGGACATGATGTGTACATGGTGAAGGGCTTGTCAGATTTTCCCAAGGGTTGTTGGAGTGGTCAATAAAATCACAATCATGTGTTTAAGTCAGTGCATTCCCAGCGGACAGTGAGATAACCTTGATAGTTAAAATTGGTTGAATACCTACTGCGTGCCAGGAATTTTTGGAGTCCTCTGTAATTGTTACCTTATTTACACTTCTCTAGGACTCTGTGAAATTGGTGCAATTCTTGTTAATTCCTTACACTGTGGTCCTAAATGGACTGAAGGGACATAGCCAGTCTCTTATGAAATATGAAGGATGATAATCTGGAATAATTTCTTATAACTAGAATATTTTATTTTCCTAGGAAGTTTTCTTCTTTGTCACATTAGCCAACTCCTACTCATCCTTCAACACCCAGCACAGCTCACTTCTGATCATTGTTTTCATTTACTGCCCTCATCCTTCCTTTCCCCATTGCCTCTGTTCTAGAGTGTCACATCACATCAGAATTGTTTAGTCTTATCCCATTTCCCAAGGTAAAGCCCAAAAGGTCTTAGTCTCAAGGAAATGTCTCATTTGCCTTTATTAGTCTGATGCCCAGTCACGAGTGAGAGATCAGTTAAGTGAATATGGGATTTATTAAAACCAAAGGCATGCATCCACGACAGAGATAATCTAGTTTGTTGAAGAAAAGGGGAGCATTCAGATGATGAACACAGGCTTAGATGGACTTATGTTTCAGCTGTTGATGGGCATAACAACTTGTCTAATCACGTGTGTAGATCGCAGAGAAAGACAATACTCAATGAGAGAACTTGAGGATTTTCTTGACTTTATACTGAATGATGTGTCATTAAGTGGGAAGAGAGTGTGAGCAGCATCCAGGCTTTGCAAACATTTGGAGGTGTGAGGATGACAGGAAGCAGGAAGAACATTGAGGTTGTGCTTGTATTACAGGAGGGAAAGGTGAAGTCCTATCTAGGGTTGAAAGAATAAATGTAGAAAGGATAAACAGTGGTACAACAGACATTTCAATGAAGTTAGCTAGAGCTAGTTATAAAGCCAACAGACATAACAGAGCCTCACCAGTCACGGAGAATCTCAGTTTAATATGCTTCTGTCTCATGCATGTGAACATACACTCTTTTGCAGTCAAATCATTCCTGATAGTCTTGGCATGAAAAAATGCACACTAATAATCAGTACATATGTTATACATCTATGAAATTGTCGAAGAATGAAGTCAATGAAAGTTTTAAAATGCTACATACTAAGTCATCACACATGCACACTCACACACACACATACATACACACACACACACACACACACACACACACACACACACACACACACGATAGTACAATGAAAAGAGCTTCTAAGATAAATTAGAAGGAATCCAGTCCCAGGTGAAAAACACGTGTCTAGAAAAGTCATAGAAGGAAACTTAATACTGTCCGTTAGTTAAATTAATATAGAGGCAAACTGTCTTCTAGATGTGTATGTTTACACCTGTAGACAAGTGCTACTTTCAGTTTTACGCAGACAAACTTCTATTTACAGCCAGCAGCAATGAATGCAGATTATACAGCTGCTCAAAGTGCTGAAAATAACTGACAGCCAAATGCTTAGCCTTAAAGTAGACTTTTACATCACACTCTAAGGCTTTGAGAACATCGCCAAAGAAGGGTCTAGAAGAACATAAGATCAGAGGATAGGGAGGAGGGCTGTTGACCATCATTCTTCAAGCAAGGTACAGCTTCTAACAGGACAGATTCAGAGCCACCCGCTCTGATTCTGCACAAGACTGGCCTTGTCAGCAGTCAGCTGTGGATTAGGGTGGTGCTCTAATCATTCCTGCTCAACTGTTGGCTATTGATAGATTCTGGGCTAGGTGGAGTCCTTGCCTTTATTTTCTATACTCACTGGGGAGTGGACCAGGCACCAAACTTAGTATCGCACACATGGGCCTGATTAAAGCCAAGTGTTCCACAAAACAAAACAAAGAGATGTAAATGAGAGAACAGTATGTGTAGGGAGAAGGAGAATTGGTGGGGTGGGAAGGAGGTGAGAGAGGGTGAAGGTGAGAGGAATCTGAATATATTATACTCATATGTGAAAATTTCAAAGAAGAAATGTAATCTATAAAAAATACAAAACTATGTAACTTCAGACACTGGACATTTGTGATGAGTAGTGTATAATCAATTCCCATTTTTCAGGACATAATGTCTTGAAAGCGCATGGAACAAGTGGACAGACTTGATGCTTGAGAAAGATAAGCTACTAATTCACTGAGCAGATGAAAGATGCACATTTATAATTATGTTTCTGATATTGTTAGAAAGACACTCCTTTTGCAGGCTTTTGGTTCTATTTTGCTTTGCTCTTTTTGTCTTACTGTTTGTTTTGACTTTCATTTTTGAGGTTTGTTTTTTCCCTCTTCATTGATTCTGTGTGAATTTTACATTATGTACCTCAGTCTCACTCATCTCCCTGTACCCTTGCACCCGCCCTCCACCCTTACAACCTCCCCCATGAAAGAAAAAAAAAAAAAACTTCATTGTAGAAGCTGTAGTATGCTACAGTGTGTCCCACACTCTACCCTTTAGTCCACAATTCTTTGCTTGCAAATGTGCATTGTAATGAGTCATTGGTCTGGTTTGAGGCCCCTGGCTTGTTCTATACTATCAATACCGGATCCTTACTGGGGCTCCTTTTGGATACCCTGTTGTTGCCCTGCATCATAGAGATCCTATAGCTTTGGATCTGCAGGATCATCCCCATCCACACAGCAGTTCATAGATGAGGTGGATGTTAGGGTGGGCCAACTCAAAGGCCTGGGTCTTGGCCTGGCTTGTAGCTGAGCTGACCAGCCTGCTAGAGCTCCTGAGCCCACTCCACCAGCATGAGCTTTCTAGCACTATCCTGGCTAGCTCACCCAATGTCATAGCCAGCAAGGTGCAAACCCAGCTCTCCCAGCTCTCCCAATCTCATGCCATCGGGCCAGCTTTCCTGCATGCCATAGAGATGGGAGAAGGGGGTGGAGGGCATTGCCACACAGCAGGCAAGTTTCAGCACCAGCTCTTCCATGCTCATGCCCTTGGGGTGGCTTTCCTGAGCCCTCACCACCAGGGTCAGCTTTATTGTGCTGCCCAGTTGAGGTGCAGAGGATGTCCATTCTCCCGACTGCTGTGGCTGCTGAGGGGCAGGGTCAGGTCTCTCACAGTGACCAGGTGAGTGGTGGGGTCAGTTCCATATAGCCCTCAGATATTAACATGACCCCAGATGGCAGCCCAGACCAGGCATGTCTGCCTGGTGTTTGGTAGTAACAGATCCTAGCTGCTGCGGGGCCACAGACCCAGATATAGCCCTGGGTTGCAATGGGGGGCAGGCTGGACCTCACCATGGCTATATGTGGCTGGCTGCTCACATCAGGCTGCCCCTCAGTACCCTTGAGTCTCCAGTTCTGCCTCTCCTCATTGTGCATACACCCTTCTGCTTCTCTTTCTCTTCCATTTCTCCACAACATACTTGTTCATCTTAGTGGCATTCCAGGCTTCTGGATGTCTGGGATTGTCTCAGGAGTGCTAT
Source organism: Mus pahari (assembly GCF_900095145.1). Lineage (NCBI taxonomy): Eukaryota > Metazoa > Chordata > Mammalia > Rodentia > Muridae > Mus > Mus pahari. The sequence continues at coordinate 67,134,413 of NC_034603.1, forward strand.
GCCCTGCCTGTGCTGTGTGGGACCAGGATGACATTGCCTCAGCTATTGTCTGTCTGCTTTGACCACATGAGCTTATTTTTTGTTTGGTTAGAGAGGAAGGACACAAAGTTTGGTGGGAGGGGAAGATCTGAGAGGAGCACAATAAAGGAAAAATATCAAAATATTTTGTATGAAAAAAAGCATAAATAAAAAGAGAGAGAAAAGGTGAATTGAATAAATTTTAAAAATCTCATTGATATTTGAGGAATTACCTTTAATTAAATAGAATGGGATTATTTAAACTTAAAAATAGCTTAGAAAAAGGTCAGTTGCTTAAAAGGGAAAAAGATGTCCCCTGCAAAGATGCATGAAAGTGGGAAAAAAGTGTAATCTATTTCAAGGCCTTGCAAATATTTGGAGGGGGTCAATGACAGGAGGTGGAGTAAGTCATGTGACCCTTTCATGCACAATAAAAGAAATAAAATACTAAGAGATGCTACTTTTCATCCATTAGATTTTCCAAAAACCATTTTTAAATTTGACAATGTAGAAATAAACATGTTCATGATTTTCTTATGAAGATTTGTCAATAAATAGCAGCATTATTCTTGAACATATCTACATGACAGTATTTTTTACAGGATTATTTATATCAGTTCTATTCACAATGGAAAATAAAATAACAGAGCAGAACTGGACATGGCCTGGCCATTCTTTAATAGGGTGCGAAGGAGTAAATTCTGGCACATTTCTAAAACGCAGCAGTGGGGAGCCCTAAAAGTGAACAGGGGGCCTCTCTCTGTGCTGTTATGAAGCAGTGTAGTGTAAGCAGTTGTAAAGCAAGCAAGTAAATGTGCATCAATTCTATACATTTTAAACATTCTATACATTCCAAACAGCCCAAGGCACAAATGTAAAAATAACCTGTGGGCTAGAGAGATTGCTCAGAGGTTAAGAGCATATGGTGTTCTTCCAGAGGACCGGGTTTTGATCCCTAGCACCCACACAGTGGCTCAAAACATTCGTAAATCGAGTTCCAGTGCATCTGATTGTCTCCATGGGTACCAGGCACACATGTGGTGCATAGACATACATGCAGACGAAACGCTCACACATATAAAATATATTTAAAACACTGTACATAGACACATTCATTTAAAATTTAAAATGAGAAAGTCAAAGAAGTGAGGACATTAGGAAGAAAAAAGGAAAGAAAGGAAGGAAGGAAGGAAGGAAGGAAGGAAGGAAGGAAGGGAGGAAGGGAGGGAGGGAGAAAAGCATCTCCATGTGAAGTGAAGATAGAGTAGCAGGGCAGGCTTAGTTGCTTGTCTAAGACAACTGAAAGGCCAATCAGGAAGGGAACATAGATTTGCAGACACTGGCTGTCAGGTAGGGCTGGAGACTGGGTCTGCTGGTATGTGGCAGAGAGAAGAGGTGGAGGAGAGGGAGAAGATCTGTGCTGTCTTTCAAGACTGGGGCATCTATATCATCTTTAAACAAAGAGATACCCTGCCTTTCAACAACAACAAAAGAGATCTTTTCCTTTTCCGTAGGGTTCAGGGACATAAGGTCTTTAGTTATACCATGGTGATGCTACCATCCCATATCCTATGTTGTCTTCTTTCCTAGTTAAGGAATCTAACTTGGTGTGGCAGAACTGTCTGGATTGGGAGAAGAAGCATCCTGGAGCTTAGTTACTTTAAATCAGAATCATCTTCAACTTCATCTTTCCTCTGTTTGCAAATGAGAGTTTACACACACACATACACACACACACACACACACACACACACACACACACACGATGTTTAATATAAATCCCCCAATTTCTCACATCCATCCTGTCTTCATATTTAGCACTTTGAGTGCTAATTGCATTTAAAAAAAATCATTTGACACCTAATTCTACTATCCTTGAAGTAACTATGAGATGTTTGCATATGTATAATATCAATGCATAGAACATGATTTACAGTCTTTCTAAAATGAATTTTCTGATTTTTTTTTTATCCATGAGTTTTTCACTGATGCCTAAAAACAAAGGAGATGGTTGATAAAAAAAAAAAAAGACAAATGTAGTTAAAATTTTCTTTTTCACCAGAAAAGGTTTGCCATCCATCCTACAGGTATGGGCAAGACACAAGGTCTTCAGAATGAAAGAGAAATATTAGAGAATGATACAATCACACTGGTTTTCTAAGAGGGAAAGTAGTGGTTTATTTTGACACAGTGACACAACACAGGGCACCTGGAGGAATAAGAATGACCAAAGAGCATCTTCATTGAACAATTAAGTTGGGGACTATGAAGATCAACAGTAGAGAACTATCGAAGTTAACCTGTGGACCCTTGGGAGTTGTTTCTTGGACCTAAATGTTAAGAATCTGGGGGATGATTCAATTCAGCAGCTGGTACAGTAGAAGCTAATTCACACTTCGATGGGAAGGAAAGGTCCACATGAGGAATTTGGATTGAAGCTAGAATAGCTATTGTTGGGTCCAGTGAAATATAGAGATGTAACTCAGCAAAACAACATCCATCGATATGACTTTGTATGCCCTTGTGGCCAACTATGGGGACAAAGGTGAAACAGAAGCTGGATCAAGGTATGGAGGTTCAGCAACAAGGGGTGGCACAGCACATGGGGCGGGGGCAGGTGGAGATGACACAGGTGGGGCGGTAGCAAGTGGTTTGGCAGCAGACCTGACCACAGACTGGTCTCAGACAGCAGCAGGGGCGGCAACAGGGGCGGCAGCAAGGGCGGCAGCAGGGGCGGCAACAGCTGGAGCCACAGCAGCTAGAACCACCACAAGATGGTTGGCAGCAGCTGGAGATGCAGCAGCTGGGGCGGCAGCAGCTGGGGCGGCAGCAGGTGGGCTGGCAGCACACAGACTGGCAGCAGCTAGGTCTGCAGCAGCTGGACACACAGCAGCTGGGGCGGCAGCAGCTGGGACGGCAGCAGGTAGAAATGCAGCAGCTAGGACGGCAGCAGGTGGGCTGGCAGCACAGAGACTGGCAGCACTGGGGTCTGCAGCAGCTGGACACACAGCAGCTAGGGCGGCAGCAGGTGGTCCTACAGCAGGTGGTCTGGCAGCAGCTGGGCTGGCAGCAGCCTTGGCCACAGCCCTCCTCAGAGCAGACAGAGCCACAACAGGAGCTGACCATGGTGTCAGAGGTAGAGGTTCTTGGTGGGTTTCTGAGAGAGTGTTTTGAGAATCTGAAGATCTCCTGGCTGGTATTCCCTTTTATACTCTGCTCAGCAAGTGGTGTTACCATGAGCAAAGCTCCCTTCCTTGTTTTCCTAACCAGGAACTTAATTAGTGTTATTAAGGCATAATCATGTTTACAAGGTTAAATATTCCAACATTTAGAAAGGGCATCATTTTCTTTTTCTCCATTGTAATGATTCATTGAATTAAGGCGTGTGAAATGACACTCGTGCTTCTATTTCTGCCTGTGTACCTTCTAAACTGAGACTAGCACACGATACATGTGTCACTTATGATTGCCTGATAATATTTTGAGAATGGCTCACAAAATGTTGTCGCCTTTTCTGTGGATAAGCTTAATCTATTGCCTGGTAGAGCATCGGTGAGGAGACAGGATTTAAGACTCACCTGTGCAGTTACTTATATACAACCAGGGACGAGCATATTTATAGCTTGTAATTGCTGTACCCAGATGGTTAGCATTTTATGAGCATTTTTCAATGCCAAAGACTTGTTTAAGGAGCCAAGTTCTCCCCCTAGGGATCCTCTCTGTGTGTGGCATATGAAATATGAATGGGTTTCATCTGTCTCCTGATAAGCCAGCATATGCAGTGTATTCTGTTTCCTATTAAAAAACAACAACAACAAAAAAGCTCCATGAAAAGCCTCCTTCCCTGCCACTCTTTCAATAACTATGGGTTTGAGATACTCTACCTGGAAAATGAGCGCATAGTAGCTTTGCTTGTATAAACACTAAAGTATGCTATGTTACAAAGGGAATTCTGGCACAAATGTAAATTTCTTAAGACCAGGATCCAGACCCAGAGTCACATAGTTATATCTCATGTACTTTTCAGTGGAGAGCGAGATCACCAGGATCATTACTGTTGGTGAGCGCTGGCCACACTCCAAGATCTCCTGTTTGTGCTTCGTGGTCACTGCAGAGAGTTTGCTTTCCAAAGAATCCACAAGGCATCATGTCACAACTCATGCGGAAGTCAGTTAAAGTTGTTATAGCCTTCAGTAGTCCACTGAGCAGAGATTGTATTAACTTTTATACCTTGAATTGTCCTGCCCCATCTCCTTAGAATGGACCTTCTTCAGTTTCTTTCCAGAAAGTTTTTTCTTAACTTCAGGTCAATCAGCAGTCCCTCCCTCCTTCCTCCCCAGTGTTTTCTCTGGCATTATTGTATTAGTTTATGGGAATTTAAACTTCTCCATTTGCTTGTCTTCATACAGGGGAGAGCCCTACTTGAGTCCATATGACTATAATATGAGTGTGTTCAGCTGTCTTGTCCCAAAGGGTAACTCTTGAAGCGAGCGTTTATAGCTATGTATTACCATGTCATCATCACACTTGGTGTGATGTACAATATTCATTAACTTGATGGGTTTTAGAATCTCGATGGGAACTCACCTGTGAGGGCATCAAAGAGAGTGTTTCCAGGAAACTTTAACAAAGCAAGGACGACTCATCCTGAATGTTGGTGATATACGCTATAGGCGGTGGTCCCATAAAGGACCCATAAAGGTCTCATAAAGGCAGAATAAAGGGGAAAAGGTATCAGAGAACCAGTGGTCATCTTTCTTCACTTCCTGACTATACATGCAGTGTGACCAGCCACCTCACACATGCCGCAGTGCCTGTCTTTCCCATCATAAAGGGTAAAAGCTTACCCTTGTCCTTAACGCTTCTTCCTTAGGTTGTGTTTGCCATGTATTTGACCATGAATTGGCTCCACACCTCATGTTTGCTTCTCATAGTCCTCATGATGAAATACTCATTTCAAGGGTTTCTTGGAATTGGCTACATAGCTCATGTTTGCTTCTCGAAGTCCTAAACATTACTTTAAGATTCAATTGTTTTTTAACTATGTAAATTATTTTTGGGTTCCAAAATAATTTTTACAAAGTAAGACATGTCTGTTGAGAGTAATTTTAGAAACATTGCTTGCTCTTTCTTGGGAGTTCTCCCTGAGCTCCCAGCTATGCTCTGAGAACAGTCACTGCCCTGCGGCTGTCTCACTCAGCCCTGCCAGTTGCCAGCTGGCTTTTTCCTGAAAATGCCGCCCATTCCTCTGGTTGGCTTTTCTTAGCTGCCAACAACCTCCTTTCCCCCAAAAAACGCTAGGAGTTGCTGTTCACACGTTCCAGGCTAACCACCCCGGCTGCCCACTCTCTTCTCCTGCTCCCTTTAACCCCGAGGCTAAAACACTAGAGACTTTTACTATTTAAAACTGGTCAGATAACTCAGTGACTGGGTGAAGAATTTCCTACCCTAGTCTTAACAGTAGCCTTTTCCATCTTCCTTGGCTTCTGCCAGTGGTGGAGGCGACATAAGGTAGGTGCCCCAAGAGACCTACATGTCTGCTACTTCCTATCTGCTCCACAGCCTGGTCCGAATCCCCACTCCTCTCTGTGTCCTCTTCTCTTCCTCCTGGGACCCACCTTTTCTCTTCACCCTGATATTGGCTTCTGCTACCTTTATTGACATAATCAAGAAACAATTAGGAAACCAGATTTTAGTAGAAGCAAGGAAGTTTCTTCTCTGCATGCACACACTCTCTCCCCTATGGATAGAACTTGCTTTTGATTGGCAGATGCTATTTGTACATATTTATGAGGTACAGGGCTTCTGTGTATATTAGGTAATGATTAACTCTGACTAATTAGCATATCAACTGACTTAAAAGGTTTCCTTTTTTTTAAAATTTAAAGTTGTCTTCACATTATTGTTTTAACACAAGTTCATATTTACTGTTGGCTTTGATAACTCTCCTTACACTATGCACACTTAGTTATCGTTTGCTTCCGTTCACTTAACTGCCCCACAGCAATGGCCTATTACTATGTATTCTACAGTAATGGCTTTAGATATTTCTCGTTGCATTTCAGCTATGCAGTACTCAATTGTGTGGACATACTATACTTCACTTGCCTAGTCTTTTACTGAGAAATGTTTAAGTTATTCCAGGTTTTTGTTATAACAACGATACTTTGTGTTTGAAAAAAAGTTTTCATGGGGAAGGGGGTATGTTTTACTTTGTTCTGGTTTGGAGATCACCAAGTACAAGCTCTGACTTACAGATTAATTATTTCAAATTCAATCAATTTTTCTGGACGTTCTATCTTTAGTTGTACAGTATTTTGACTTTCATTCTTGCATCTCCTAGAGCAATGGCTCCCAGCCTTGCTGATTCTGTAACCCTTTAATGCTGTTCCTCATATTGTCATGATCCTCAACCATAAAATTATTTTCGTTGCAACTTCATAACTGTAATCTTGCTACTGTTATGAATCTCAGTGTAAAAGTTTGTGCTTCCAGTGATATAAGAGACCCCTGTGAAAGAGTCATCCGACACATAGGTGACACATAGGTTGAGAGCCACTGACCTAGTTTCCAGTTGGAGGATTTGCTCTATACTTATGTATTTATACCACCGTCAGTGTAATGATAAATTGCAATTTGTCTACTGCAATGCATTTTGGGTTAAATTCAGATCATTTAGCCTTTTACCAAAACAAATAGCTGAGATTTAACTCCATTTTTGCGCCTTGTCCATGGATGTGCACTTCTGGCTTTTCTCCAAACTCAAGATTTCAGGTGTGCTCTAGAATGGAAAGATAGCCATTATTAAAATGTCATTAGTAAATATATCCTTTTAGGGGAATATTTCCCATTTTTTAATCTAAAGTGGAACTCTAAAGTTCAATTTCATCCCTCTGAATAAAATCACAAGCAAAAATATTATGTACAAATGTACAGAAGAGGACAAAGGTTTTATTTTAATATGTTTTATTATTATTTCATGTTGTTTTTTCTGAATATGGGTGTTTTGCCTGCACTTATGTCTGTGTACCATGTATGTACCCAGTGCTCACAGTAGGTCAGAAGGTATTGGATTCCTTGCAACTGGAGTTATAATCAGTAGTTTGCCTGTGAAATACAAGACACTTGGGGAAAATTTTGGCAGTGACTAATGGAACCTGAAAATCAAGAAAATTTCCTTGTGTGTTCTGTAGGTAAAATACACTTGCCGTGTGTGTATGTGTGTGTGTGTGTGTGTGTGTGTGTGTGTGTGTGTGTGTGTGTNTGTGTGTGTGTGCTTGAGTAGACCAGAAGTCAAACTCTGATGTCATTCAGAAGGGTCTGTCCACCTTAGTTTTTGAAACAGTTTCTCCCTAGGACCTGAGGTTCACCAGTTTGCCCAACCTGGCTATTTCAGGAGTCCAAAGGATTCTCTTGCTCTGCATCCCCAACACCAAATTTATGAGCATGTGGCACAACACCTGGCTTTTTACATGCATTCTGATGACAGAATTCAGCCCCTTGTGCTTCTGCAGCAGGTACTTTGCTGACAGAACTATCTTACAAACCCCCAAACCCACTTGTTTTTAAGAAGAGTAGACACCATCTTTAAAAAAGCAACAATCACATTGAATTTTTATTGCAGAGAAATATGAGGTTTCCTTTGGTACAGAAATAGATGACTACAACTGCAAAGCCCTATGGATAGAGTGTGAAGAGAAGGTTTTTTTTTTAATTTATTATTATATCTAAGTACACTGTAGCTCTCTGCAGAAGTATTAGGAGAGAGTGTCAGATCTCATTACAGATGGCTGTGAGCCACCATGTGGTTGCTGGAATTTGAACTCAGGACCTTCGTAAGAGCAGTCAGTGCTCTTAACCGCTGAGCCATCTCTCCAGCCTAAAAAGTATTTTTTTAAGTAGACTGGTTCAGTAAAATCTGATTCCAGGTGAAATCCAGGTTCCAGACACAATCCACAGTCTGGCTTCTCATCAGACTCATAAAGCTGAAGTATGCACCATCAAAGCATTTGGTGTGTTTTAAGTTGTAACACATAAAGAAGAGGTCTGAATCTATAGAAAGGGATGTGGATCCATGCAAGGATCTCAGCAGCAGGAGGTGGCACAGCACATGGGGCGGGGGCAGGTGGAGATGACACAGGTGGGGCGATAGCAAGTGGTTTGACAGCAGACCTGACCACAGACTGGTCTCAGACAGCAGCAGGGGCGGCAACAGGGGCGGCAGCAAGGGCGGCAGCAGGGGTGGCAGCAAGGGCTGCAGCAGCTAGAACCACCACAAGATGGTTGGCAGCAGCTGGAGATGCAGCAGCTGGGGCGGCAGCAGCTGGGGCGACAGCAGCTGGGCTGGCAACACACAGACTGGCAGCAGCTAGGTCTGCAGCAGCTGGACACACAGCAGCTGGGACTGCAGCAGGTGGGCTGACAACAAACAGACTGGCAACACTGTGGCCTGCAGCAGCTGGACGCACAGCAGCTGGGGCAGCAGCAGCTTGGCTGGCAGCACACAGACTGGCAACACTGGGGTCTGCAACAGCTGGACACACAGCAGCTGGGGCGGCAGCAGGTGGTCCTACAGCAGCTGGGCTGGCAGCAGCCTTGGCCACAGCCCTCCTCAGAGCAGACAGAGCCACAACAGGAGCTGGCCATGGTGTCAGAGGTGGAGGTTTTTAGTAGTACTAGAGAGAGTGTAGTGAATCTGAAAGTCAGTGCTGCGTGTTCCCTTTTATACTCTGCTAAGGGTGCTGTGACCATGGCCTAGAGGATTTCCTAGGTGCTTTTCTTTTCCCTGAAGGACTAATCATCATTAAGCCAGACCATTGGTTTTCCTTTTTAAATACTTGAAGATAAAGTATATAAGATTTCCTTTTCCGGGCACATTAAGATTATTTTATCGTCTTTATCACAGAATTGCCTTCTCTGCTTCCTTATGTGTGGACCCTGCTTCTTGGGTGGGTTCATCACATGGGTTGGGTCCCTGGTGTGTACCTGTGCTTGTGTATTACTCACGATGCTATTTAAGTGAATTTGTCTCATGATGCTCACCTCTCTTTTGGTGTCCAAAGAGAAGCATAATTATAGTTGGGAAATAGGGGGGAAAGCTTATCTTTGTGAGATAGCTCCCTGTGAGCTATGAGGAAGTGAATCTTGTCTCCAAGTCATAGATGCTCATTAGATGGTGGGCTGTCAGAAGTATTCTAAGGTATGCAGCAGAAACAATACTTCCCTGTTTCAAATTGTCACAGATGACAGGACAATGTAGAGGTAGGTTTGGGCGATACTACTTTGGCTCCTGGTGGATCCCACTCATTAACCTGCCCAGGAGCTACTTAGATTTTCAAATGGAACACACACACACACACACACACACACACACACACACACACACACCAGTTAATTTTTAAATACCTTGCCTACCTCAAAGGTTGGACACTCCTAAACCTTCCCCTGCTACCCTAGGACCAATTGGTGAAGTGGCCAGTGGCCACTTACCCGAAACTTCACATGGCTTGTTGGCTCACTCTATCTCCTGCAGTTCCCATGTCCTTCTGTTTCCCACCACTTCATGGCAATCCATTCTCCTCTCTCCTGTGTTCTAGCCCATGCAACTCTAAGGGTCCTTCCCTATCTCCCCTTGCCCAGCTGTTGGTTGCTGGCATCTTTATTGATTGATCAAAAACCAATTGGGACAAGGACCTTTACTGTTTGGACCCTCAAATTCCTGATTGAATCAAAGGATTAGAACCAATCTCTAACAAGGCATTTAGGGAGTCTCATAGCTCCAGTATGGGATCACTTGAACACCAAAACAAATAATAAGAGTGATGGACTTCAATTCATCAAGTGAAATAGAAATAATTAGTCTATACTAAGACCAAGTAGAGAAACAAAAGGTCAAAGCTATCCACAACAGTGGAATGAAGATTAGTTAAATCATGGGCCTGACCAGGAATATGATATTTGTGCATTTCAAAATATTTCTCTATCAAACTTTTATTAATTTCAAAATGGAAAAACTACTAACTTAATGTAAAAGAATGCTTCATCTGGGAACCAGTGTTCGTTTTTAGGACCGTGGTTCAGTGGTCAGAGTGCTTGTTCTGCTGGGATGAGGATCTGAGTTTAATCTCCAGAAGCTTCTCCAAGCATGGCAGTATGCCTTTGGCATCTTAGCATCTGGGAGGCAGAGTCAGGTACAGCCAGGCAGGCCAGTGGATGCTCTTCTCACAAAAACAAAGTGGCAGACAGTGTCTGAGGCATGACATGTGAGGTTGTCCTCTGGTCTCCACAAACATGAGCATCCATTTGCAGCTGCACACACTTGAATGCACATGTGTGTGCAGGCACACATGCTTATGCATTCATATGCACACACATGATACATGCAGTCAGTCCCTGAAAAGACACCCAGTTTACTATTTTTGTCAAAGACATAACTTGACTGTAGCTATTGGGAAACATAAGATAAACAAAGGCTGAGGCATTCTCCACATAATGATGGGCCAATCCTCTTTAGCATGGTCAGAACCTTCTAACATAGCAACAGGCTGAGGAAATGTTTTAGATTTAAGAAGAAAAAATGTGATATTTAAATGTAATGTATAGGTATGGACAGAAATTCCTCTAAAGGGCAGAATTAACAATATTTGGATATGGAATGCACATTAGACAATAGATAATAGTATAGCTTAAACACAATTTAATTTTATATCTGTATTGCAGCTATAAACATTAAAATTATGAAGAATTTCAGCACGAAAAAAATTTAATACCCTGGAGGGGCATGGAGGGGTGATTCTAATTCTGGATCAAACAAGCAGAGAGCAAGCAGCAGGAGCAGGAGCAGGAGCAGGAATCATGGATCAGGAACAGGAGCAGGAGCAGAAGCAGGAGCAGGAATCATGGAGCAGGAGCAGCAGCAGGAGCAGGAATCATGGAGCAGGAGCAGGAGCAGCAGCAGGAGCAGCAGCAGGAGTAGGAGCAGGAATCATGGAGCAGGAACAGGAGCAGGGGCAGGAGCAGGAGCAGGAGCAGGAGCAGGAGCAGGAGCAGGAGCAGGAGCAGGAGCAGGAGCAGGAGCAGGAGCAGGAATCATGGAGCAGGAGCAGGAGCAGGAGCNCAGGAGCAGGAGCAGGAGCAGGAGCAGGAGCAGGAGCAGGAGCAGGAGCAGGAGCAGGAATCATGGAGCAGGAGCAGGAGCAGGAGCAGGAGCTGGAGCTGGAGCAGGAACAGGAGCAGGAGCAGGAGCAGGAGCAGGGGCAGCAGCAGCAGCAGGAGCAGGAGCAGCAGGGCAGCAGCAGGAGCAGGAGCAGCAGGAGCAGCAGCAGGAGCAGCAGCAGAAGGAGAAGCAGCAGCAGGAGCAGGAGCAGCAGCAGGGAAAGGAGCAGCAGCAGGAACAGCAGCAGCAGCAGCAGCAGGAACAGCAGCAGCAGCAGCAGGAACAGCAGCAGCAGCAGCAGCAGCAGGAACAGCAGCAGCAATTGTTTTTTTTCAGAAGTAAGTTTTTAAGGCGAAAAGGAGACGTCTGTGCTAGAGTGAGTTTGTAAGTCCTGATTAGACATATTTGCCAGTGTAACCAAATAATTATTTTTGATTTTTAGACCTTGGTGTTAAGTCTCAGGAATGAGTCAGTGACCAAATAAGGGAAAGGACTCCAGGGGCTAGGTTTAAGAATATAATATAATGGTTTTTAGCAAAGGAAGGAGATGGGTAAAGGGCAAAACCTGTTGGTGCCATGTTTGCCAGGTTTAGGCCTGTTAGAGAGCCTTTTCTTCTCACCATTTTGTTCTCTGATTGGGTCACTGGGTGTTGGTTAAGTGGGTATCATTCTCTCTGACTGCTTACTGCTGATATTGGGCATTGTTTCTAGGAACCCAAGGAAGCTGGAATGTGGGTCAGGGTCAGGAATAGCAGGCTGTGTCAGTTGATGTCCAGGCTCTGTGGGACCATCTGGGGATAGGGAAGCGCTAGCAGCCTTGAAGAAAGGATAGAAGGGATTTTGCATTAGAGTGAAAGACTTGATGTAAAGAAGGAATGGTGTGTTGTCATCTGAGTTATGTAGTAGGATAGCTGAAGGAAAAGTTGGTTGATAAAAAGGTTGCCATCTGGTGCCATTATTGGTTTTTAGTTAGAATGGAGGGGTCAGTCTGCTGTGCCTTGCAATGAACCAAGGCAACATGAGAGGATGAATGAGAGGCCTTGAGGAAGTTATGGACATATGCAGAGTAAGCAATTGAGATGTCTTTTGTATTTAGAAATACTCACTTCTCCCAGATGGCTGAGTGTGTTATCAAAATATCCAGCAATACCTCTCCTGGGCATATACCCAGAAGATGCTCCAACTGATAATAAGGACACATGCTCCACTATGTTCATAGAAGCCTTATCTATAATAGCCAGAAGCTGGAAAGAACCCAGATGTCCCTCAATAGAGGAACAGATACAGAAACTGTGGTACATTTACACAATGGAGTACTACTCAG
>NC_034603.1:67148119-67156542 GCF_900095145.1 Mus pahari
AGAGAGAGAGAGAGAGAGAGAGAGAGAGAGAGAGAGAGAGAGAGAGAGATGAGCAAAAAAGGCTGTAGCAAATCATGTAGGCAGAGTGGTCAGCCACAGACTGGTGTCGTCTAGAGTTTTGAAGAGTTAAGTGATAGGGTCAAAAGTCAGTCCTAGAAAGTGTTCTAAAACCCCCAGGGCATAATCTTGGGTTTGTTTATTTGTTTTTGTTTTGTTCTTTGAAGTGTAATTATGGAAAAGTCTACATGGATTTTGGCGGCAGAGGGCTGGGGCTGAAAAGGGTGGTTTTTATTTTTGTTGTTTATTTTTGTCTGTTGTTTTTTTCATTTAAAGATTTGTTTGTCATTGGGATGACAAGGCTTGTGGGCAGATCCAGAACTAGCTGCGGTTAGAGGATGTGTTAGAAGTGAATACCCAGGTACCTATGAGCAGGGGAAGTTGGCCATCCCCCAAAAGGAGAGCAGTTTGGATTTCATTGAGGGTGGCGATAAGGAGGAGAGATGGACAAGGTGGTCTAAAGTGATGTGTTTATTGGGATGAGAAAGAATCCAATATAGTTTACTTGAGAGAAGAGTTGAGCTTTGTAAGGTGAGATCTGGTAACCTTTGGAGCTAAGGAAACTGAAGAATGAGGCAATGTTCCATTGGCTATCTGAGAGGGAAGGATGGCAGAGAAGGAAGTCATCCAGATACTGACACAGGCTGAGGGAAAAGCAGGAAGTCAGGCCAGGTCCACAGTGAGTGCCTGGCTGAGAAGGTGGGCAGTATATTTGAATCCCTGGGGAAGGACAGTCCAGGTCAGTTGCTGGGGTTGTTGACTACCGGAGTCTGTCCAAGTGAGGGCAAAAAGATGTTGAGAATGTGTATCTAGGGATCGTGATAAAAAGTACCTTTAATATCTCAGACTGAAAAGTCAGTAGTGTTACTGGGGATATCAGATAGGATGATTTAAGTGTTGGGGACGACAGAAGGGGGTGGGAGAATGGAAGCATTAGTGGAGTAAAGGTCTTTGACTAGGTAGAAGGTTTTATTGGGATTTGGTTTTTGACTGTCAGTATGGGAGTATTGTAGGGTGAAGAGGTGAGACACAGAAACCACTTGGGTGAAAGGGACTAGATGATGAGTGTGAGGCCTCTGAAGTTGGTTTGGGGTAGAGGGTATTGGGGGTGGAAATCTAGGCAGAAGGGTCTTGGAGTATAATAGGGTTTTATGACGTTCAGAAAGGGAAAGAGAGGTGGCTTTGTGATTTGGGAGAGTCAAAGTGTACAAATGGGAGTTGTGGAAAGGAAAGGGAAGGATGTGGGGGTGTGTTTGGAGCTGTTGTTGGGGTAGAACGCAAGATTTACATTAATTATGGAAAGGATATCTCTTTTTAGTAAGGGAATAGGCATGAGGAGAAAGACATTGGAGAAGGAAAAGCCTTTGAAGGAGCAAGTTAAGGCGAGAGTGTGGAGGGGTCTGAGGGACCTCTCTGTACTCACTGAATGAGTGTTTTCCACTTTATGTTTTCTGGAAACATCTTAGAATGATGAGCTTGTCCTCCAGAGAAAATCATTTTCCTATACATGGATAGAAATGATATCCAGAAGCTGAGTGGGAGAATGTGGGAAAGGTAATTCTTCTAGGACGTTTAAGTCTGCAACTCTGTTTCTGCATACCCAGAAATTAATCTTCACTTTTTTAACATCCACGCATTGGCATTTTAAAACATTTTCCAAGCCGGGTGTGGTGGTGCTCGCCTTTAATCCCAGAACTTGGGAGGCAGAGGCAGGCGGATTTCTGAGTTCGAGGCCAGCCTGATCTACAAAGTGAGTTCCAGGGCTATACAGAGAAACCTTGTCTTGGAAAACAAAAACAAAAACAAAAACATTTTCCGTGTGTGTGTGTGTGTGTGTGTGTGTGTGTGTGTGTGTGTGTGTTGTGCTTCACTCATTTTGAAGTTCATGCACATATTTTTGATGCTCAAAGTGACAACAGACTTGAAAGTATATTAGTTGACTAGTCTGAAAAGCTAGATATTGTTTTTTTTTAATTATTAAGTTATTCTTTTACTTTACATCTTGATCTCAACTTCCCCACCCTTATCTCCTTCCAGTTTCTTCCCCTCACCTTCCTTGCCCTACACCCATCTATCCTTCCCTTCTCCTCAGAAAAGGGGAGGCCCCCCATGGATATTAACCAGCCTTGGCATATCAAGTTGCAGTAGGACTAGGTGCATCTTGCATCTACTTCTATTGAGGCAAGACAAGGCAGCCCTGTTAGGGGGATGAGGTCTAGACACAGGCAATGTAGTCGGAGACAGACCCTTCTCCCTCTTTAGGAGTCCCACAAAAAGACTCAGATTGCATAACTGCTACATATGTGCAGAGGGCCTAGGCCCATCCCATGCATACTCTCTGATTGGCAGTTTAGTGTCTATGAACTGCAATGGGCTCAGGTTAGTTGATTCTGTTGGTGTTCTTGTGGTGTCTTGATCCCTCTGGGGCCATCAATCCATCCTCCTCCTCTTCCATAGGATTCCCTAAGCACCACTTAATATTTGTGGGTCTCTTCATCTGTTTCCATCAGTTGCTGGGTGAAGCCTCTTTGATGTCAGTTATGTGAGGCTCCTCTCTGCAAATATAGAAGAGTATTATTGGCAGTGTCAGGAGTGGGTTCCCTCTCACAGCGTGGGTCTCAAGCTGGGCCAGGCATTGGATGGCCCTTCCCTCAAATTTTGCTCCATCTTTTATGCCTGCATATCCTGTAGGCAGGACAAATTGTGGATCTAAGGTTTTATGGCTGGGTTGGTGTCCCAATCCCTCCATTGGAAATCTTGCTTGGTTACAGGAGATGGTCAGTTCAGGCTCCGTATCTCCTATTGCTAGGAGTCTTAGTCACCCTTATAGATTCAGAAATTGAAAAAGGTATCAGAATACAGAAGGCTCTCTCATGCTCATAGATCAGTAAGATTAACATAGTGTGAAAAATGGCTATCCTGCCAAAATCAATCTACAGATTCAACGGAATTCTCATTAAAATTCTAACACAGTTCTTTCCAGACCTTGAAAGAACAACACTCAATGTTATATGGAAAAACAAAAAATCCAGAATAGCTGAAGCAATTTTGTACAGTAAAAGAACATCTCGAGGTATCATAATCCCCTACAATAAAAAAACCACATGATATTGTCATATAAACAGACAGGTTGACCAATGGAATTGGATTGAACAAAGAACCAGAAGTAAATCCAAATACCTATACACACTTGATTTTTGACAAAGCCAAAACTATACAATAGGAAAAAAAGCATCTGCGACAAACACACACACACACACACACACACACACACACACACACACACACACACACACACACACGCGTGCACGCACACTCGCATACATGCATGCATTCACACTGCTCAGGAAGCATCACAAAAAGAGAATGGAAAGACTATACGTCCGTGTCTTCTGAATATGACAGGTTGGTGTGCTCATGAACTCACTGTGACTAACTAGTTACTTCCTGTTTGCAATTTTTTAAATTTTATTAGATATTTTCTTTATTTACATTTCAAATGATACCCTGAAAGTTCCCTATATCCTCCCCCCGCACTGCTCCCTTACCCACCCACTCCCACTTCTTGGCCCTGGCGTTCCCCTGTACTGGAGCATATAAAGTTTGTAAGACCTAGGGGCCTCTCTTCCCAATGATGGCTGACTAGGCCATCTTCTGCTACATATGCAGCTAGAGACACGAGCTCTGGGGGTACTGGGCAACAATATGTTTGCAAATTTTTAACTCACTGTGTTGGAAATTTTCCAAAGTTGTGATAGCAGGATCAGGAAAGTTTGGTGTAGTTGTGCTTGGTATATAATGTTCCTTAGTCAAAGTCAATAGTTCTAAAGCAACACACACACACACACACACACACACGCAAAACAACCCTTGTATTTCTATACCAGTGGAATGAATTTTATTTAGAAATAGCAGCAGCAAGATACAGAAATGTTACAGTTGAAGGAAAACAAGACGGCACCATGAGACTTCAGGTCTGAAGGTTTAACCTGACTCCACAGATGCTGGGTGTATTTCCACACGTGAGCGGAGAAGACTGTACTCTTATTAATTTCTTTTCAAAAATACAGTATTTAATATTAATTATTTAAGAATTTCATACATGCATACAATGGGTTTTTGATCACATTAACATTTCCTTTCTTCCCTGTAACCCTTTCAGGATCCACTTTCATCTCCTTCTGTATTAATTTCTTAACCTCCAATTCCATGTTTTAGCCTAAAATAACATAGAAGTCACCAGAGGCAGCTTTCCTGAGTCTGAGACATGAACACACAACTGAAGGGAAAGGGCTCTCTCAAGATGGTTATGAGGCACACAGGTCTATTTTCATAACAAAGGAGACAGAAAAGAGTAGCTGTGTTCAAGAAAGTTCTCAGCAGCAGCAGGGGGTGGCGCAGCACATGGGGCGGGGGCAGGTGGAGATGACACAGGTGGGGCGGTAGCAAGTGGTTTGGCAGCAGACCTGACCACAGACTGGTCTCAGACAGCAGCAGGGGCGGCAGCAGGGGCGGCAGCAAGGGCGGCAGCAGCTGGAACCACAACAGCTGGAGCTACCACAGGAGGGTTGACAGCAGCTGGAGATGCAGCAGCTGGGGCGGCAGCAGCTGGGGCGGCAGCAGGTGGGGCGGCAGCAGGTAGGCTGGCAGCACACAGACTGGCAGCAGCTAGGTCTGCAGCAGCTGGACACACAGCAGCTGGGGCGGCAGCAGGTAGGCTGGCAGCACACAGACTGGCAGCAGCTAGGTCTGCAGCAACTGGACACACAGCAGCTAGGGCGGCAGCAGCTGGGGCGGCAGCAGGTAGGCTGGCAGCACACAGACTGGCAGCACTGGGGCCTGCAGCAGCTGGACACACAGCAGCTGGGGCGGCAGCAGGTGGTCCTACAGCAGGTGGTCTGGCAGCAGCTGGGCTGGCAGCAGCCTTGGCCACAGCCCTCCTCAGAGCAGACAGAGCCACAACAGGAGCTGACCATGGTGTTGGAGGTGGAGGTTCTTGGTGGGTTTACAAGTGAGTGAGTTTTATGTTTTGGAGTCTCCTTGCTGCGGGTCCCCTTTTATACTCAGCTAAGTTGTTTCTGTAATTATGAAAATCCTTTTTCCTTGTTATTGTTTATATGATACAAAAGCAACTTAATAGGTTGTAGTTTTCTAGTAAAATCTACCTATATGTAGGAAATAATGACTTTACTTTTCTCATGTTTCCTGGTATTCTTTATGAATCATCTCTTGCATTTTTCCCCCAAACTGCAGTATTCCATGACCTCAGTCCCTGCTTGTCATGTGACATGGGAGAGTCATTGTCTGGGCGGCAGGTCTCACCCAGACATGTATTCAGAGGAGCTTCAAATGGAGGCAGAATCTGCAGTAGATAAATTCTGGCTGCAGTCAGGTGCACTGCTGGAATGAAACAGGAAGTGAAGTCCCCCTTTTCAAAAGCGAGAATTCAGAATGCCTATGTAGGAGCTCACTGAACTCATGAAATTCCTAAGGCCTTCAAAGATGGGTCTGTCTCCGCACCCCGGTGCACTGTGAGATAATTAAGCATGACTTATGAATCAGTATTTTAATGCCCCACAGATCTCTGGGACTGAGATCGGAGCTAGGGTAATACACCTAATAGTTTTAAATACATTCTTCTGGAACATTAAGACCTCTCATTATTATGCTTTATTGACATTTTACCGAAATATTTTCATATGTTCTACAAGTTTTTGTAATCTGGTTTGTGATTAATTTTTAGAGACATTAAGATGAATATAAGACCTATTTTCAATCTTACATGTTCTTACACAGAAATTACATTCATAGAGTTTGCATCAGACACAGGATTCTAGAGAAATACTGCTTTCAACTGTGGTGTGGTGATTTGAATAGGGATGTCCGACATAGACTTGTGTGTGTGAATGCTTGGCCCATAGGGAGTGACACTATCAGGAGGTGTGGCCTTATTAAAATAGGTGTGGCCTTGTAGGAGGAGATGTGTCATTGAGGGTGAGCTTTGAGGTCTCCTACTCTCAAGCTACACTCAGTGCGGTGCACAGTCTCCTTCTGTTGCCTGTGGCATTCACCTAGGTCCTCTGCATACATCTTATTGTTTTGTAGCTGGGTGTTCTTGTAGGACTCCCAAAAGTGGGAGTGGGGGTGTCTATGACTCTTTTCCCTGCTCTTGAGACCCTTTTCCACTGGGTTGCTTTGTCCAGCCTTGATATAAGGATTTCTACCTAGTCTTATTGTAACTCGTTTTGCCATGAGGCCTTCTCTTTTCTGAAGGGAAATGAAGGAGAAGATCTGGGGAGATGGGGGGTGGAGATGGTGATGGGGGGACTGGGAGGAGAGGAGAAAGCAGGAACTGTGGTCTGGATGTGATATATGAGAGAAGAAGCAGAACAAAATGACTGGTGTTCAGAGCAAAGCTTCACATAATGATTGATCTCTTAGTGCTGTAAGAACTCATGTTTAAAATTACTTAAGGGAGCCAGTAGATTGATTAGCTGGCTACAACAGGTGACTTTTCCTATATCAGTTAAAATAATCAAGAGATTCTCCCACAAACAAGCCCAAAGGCTAACCTGATCTAGGTGGTCCCTCATAGAGACTGTCTTCCTACATGATTTCCCTATTGTATAAAGTTGACAATTAAAACCAATAATTACAGTCACCACTTAAAAACAGCAACTTCTTTCATATAATCTGGTGTATCTCTGGATTTGATTTTCAATCCACTAATAATTCTCCATGTGCCAATGCCACAGCAATTAATGTATGGAATTGATTTGCTTGTAATGGTTCCTAAATCCATATATATATATATATATATATATATATATATATATATATATGACAAAATAATAAGCACAGTAAGGTCCTTGCCCTGAGAATGTGACTGCCCCTGGCCAGACTTTACTGACACAGCAGTTTTTCTAGGCTTATAATTCTTGTAAAATGTTACACATTATTTCCATTGAGGTAGCTGAAAGCCACTTTGTTTATTCAGGAAGAATTGTCTGTTAATTTTCAGGAACTGTTTTCCTTACATTCTGGTCACTCCAATGGAAAAAGATTTGGGGAGGATTAAAAAATCCCTTTTCAGCTATTGATTAGAGCATCTTTTGTTGCTACCCTATAATTCTTTATAAATTACTGTTTATTATCTAGGTGGACTTGAACAACCTCAGACGTACATATTTAGAATTACAAGTTAAACAAAATGAGAGCCAGGAGGTAGTTAACATTTTATTAATTTGTAAAGCATAGCCACTATACTTTTAGGCAAAATTGATGTGACCAATAACAACAATAAATGGACTCAGCAGGTGGTATTTATATAGTTTTCTATTTATATACATGTGACAATAGTAATCAAAGAAAAAGAGGCCATCAATTTGAGAAAGAGTAGAAGGGCAGCAAAGAATTTGGAGGAATGGACATAGATTGTAGGGGAAGAAGGAAAGGGAAAAGGAAATTATGCAATTACATTTTAACTAAAGTTAAAATGTTAAAAAAATTGAAATAATATTGAAAAATGAAATAAAATAAAATTAAGTTTGATTTTTGTTTGTAAATATAATTATCAACATTCTTCCAAACAAAAGCATGGTCAGGCCAATCACAGCAATACCATAGTCCCTGGTACCAACTTCTGTCTGAGTTAGGGTTTCCATTGCTGTGAGGAGGCACCATGACCAAGACAATTCTTATAAAGGCCAGCATTTAATTGGAGTGTCTTACAGGTTCAGAGGTTCAGTCCATTATCATCAAGGTAGGAGTATGACAGCTTCCAGACAGGCATGACACAGGAGGAACTGAGAGTTATCCATCTTGATCTGACTGGAGCCAAGAGAAAACTGACCTTCCACACTGGCTGAAGCTTCAAAGCCCATTCCCACGATGACATGCTGCCTCCAACAAGGTCACATGTCCTAAAAGTACTACTACCTATGGGCCAAGGATATTCAAGCCACCAAAGTAGTATTTCTGTAAAAAAAACAAACAAAAACTAACACAACTCACAAACAGAGAGCCTACATTGCATGCCAGCCCCTATAATAGGCATATTACATGGATTAGATCTCTAAATCTTTGAAAGGTACAATGGATGCATCATCCATATTTTATAGACAGTCTGAGACCTGAAAATGTCAATAGCTCCCTCTATGGCACACTGCAAATATCTTAAGCTGTCCTGACTCCAGTCCAGGTGAGAAGAACAAAGAATCCTTGTTCCTCACCATATTCTACATTGGTGGTGAAAAAAGTGGTCTTGGTATGAAGTGAAAAACAAATGAACACGTGTGGGTGCACAGCTTCGTTCTCTCTCTCTCTCTCTCTCTCTCTCTCTCTCTCTCTCTCTCTCTCTCTCTCTC
>NC_034603.1:67156618-67160650 GCF_900095145.1 Mus pahari
CTCTCTCTCTCTCTCTCTTTCACGCACACACACATACAAATATTTAAGGCATCACAAAATTTTAGTAAGATGGGAGAAAGCTCTTAACTGAGAATTTGTGCAAACAGTGCTTTATGAGATCATCATAATTAGCTGACACTCAGCATGCAGATATGACCTATCTAAAAATAGATAGGGCTCAGCTTGGGTTAAAATATCGCAACACTTGTATTTACTCTTACTATTTCCCAGAGGAATCTAATTCAGCTCTGAATATTAGTCCATCAAAGAGGACTTAGCAGCCGAGAGTCCTTTTTTCCAGTCATTGGATAGGCATAATGCATTTTATGTGGCTAGTGAAAACATCCATGGTGTCACAAATATTTCAAGCAGAAATCAATAGCAAGGAGATTTCTTTCCTTTTTTAAAAATATATTTTTATTAGATATTTTCTTTATTTATATTCCAAATGTTTCCCCTTTCCTGATTACCCCTCTGAAAACCCCCTATCCCACCCACTCCCTGTCCTGGCTTTCGCCTACACTGGAGCATGGAGCCTTCTCAGGACCAGCGTAGATTGCTTGATGGGGACAGATGACATAGGTCAGGCAGCGGTAAGTGGTATGGCAGAAGACTCAGCCATATGCTGGGCATAGCGGCAGGACAGCAGTGGCTGAGCCAGAGCAACTGGAACCATCACAGGTGGGGTGACAGCAGCTGGAGTTGCAGCCCCGTTTCCTGGCAGCAGCTCCTCTGCTGTAGCTCTGCACAGAGCAGACACTGCCACAACAGGAGCTGACTGGTGTCAGAGGCTGGAACCTGGCAGGGTTTCCAAGAGAATGAGCTTCTAGGGTTTAGAAGTCTCCTGCACCACAGGCAGCCTCTTACACATCAGGTGAATGTGCTTTCTTTATTTTTATTTGTTGCTGAGATGTGTAATTATCAGTTTGAGTAAGGGTGTTTACCCACTTAATGGCTTAACTTATTAGAGATAAAATTTTCTTCTCAAATCGTAATAAATTAATTCTTTTGGTCTGCGTCCTTCTGACTCACATTTGATTCTGATCTGAGCTGTTTTATTTCCCCCCACTTGGTGTTTGATTTATTTATTTATTTATTTATTTTTACATTTTATTTTTATTAGATATTTTCCTCATTTACATTTCAAATGCTAGTCTGAAAGTCCCCTATACCCTCCCCCCACCCTGCTCCCCAACCCACCCACTCCTGCTTCCTGGCCCTGACATTCCCCTGTACTGGGGCATATGATCTTTGCAAGACCAAGGACCTCTCCTCCCATTGATGACTGACTAGGCCATCCTCTGCTATATATGCAACTAGAGACACAGTTCTGGGGGGTACTGGTTAGTACATATTGCTGGTCGTCCTATAGGGTTGCCAACCCCTCTAACTCCTTAGGTATTTTCTCTAGCTCCTTCTTTAGGGGCCCTGTGTTCCATTCAATAGATGACTGTTGAGCATCCACTTCTGTATTTGCCAGGCACAGGCATAGCCTCTCAAGAGACAGCTATATCAGGGTCCTGTCAGCAAAATCTTTCTGGCATATGCAATAGTGTCTGCTTTTGGTGGCTGATTATGGGATGGATCCCTTGGTGGGGGAGTCTCTGGACGGCCCATCCTTCCATCTCAGCTCCAAACTTTGTCTCTGTAACTCCTTCCATGGGTATTTTGTTCCCTGTTCTAAGGAGCAATGAAGTATCCACACTTTGGCCTTCCTTTTTATTGATTTTCATGTGTTTTGCAAATTATATCTTGGGTATTCTAAGTTTCTGGGCTAATATCCACTTATCAGTGAGTGCATATCATGTGAATTCTTTTGTGATTACCTCACTCAGGATGATATCCTCCAGATCCATCCATTTGCCTAAGAATTTCATAAATTCATTGTTTTTAAAAGCTGAGTAGTACTCCATTGTGTAAATGTACCACAGTTTCTGTATCCATTCCTCTGTTGAGGGACATCTGGGTTCTTTCCAGCTTCTGGCTATTATAAATAAGGCCGAGATGCTCTACTATGTTCACCTATTATTTATAATAGCCTTCCTTATTTTTATTTGCTGCTGGGATGAGTAATTATCAGTTTGAGTAAGGGCATTTACCCACTTAATGGCTTAACTTAGTAGAGACAAAATTCTCTTCTCAAATTTTAAAAATTCTGTTGGTCTGGTCTCCTTCTGACTCACATTTGATTCTGAGCTGAGCTGCTTTTATCTCCCTCTCAGAAGGCTGTCGTATGAGTCTCTGCATTTGAGATGACAGCCCTGTCCCTCTGTCTGTATCTTTACCATAATGATGGCTGTGCAGACACATTCCTTACTAGGTAATTCCTTTCACTAACCAATGGGAATCATGCTCCTTGTTGTGGCATTTTGTAGGGCAAGAGGAAAAGGTCTTTTCAGGTCATCAGACTGACTAGCTTACTGATGTATGCTAATTAGTAATTACCATACCGATGTATCCATATGCACTGTTAATGACACCTGTGTCACTGAAATGGATTTGGCCAGATGTTGCAGATTTCGTATCATCTTCCATATCCTTAAACTCTGACATGCAATTTATCTGTGTAGTGTTATGGAAATGTCCTATTTCTCTTTCTCTCAAATATTGTTATTTGAAGTTTTGTTTCTATTTAAAAAAATATTTTCATGCAATATAATTTAAGCACATTCTCTCCCCCCCCAAGTCTTCCCTGATTATTTTCTATCTCCCTAAACATCCAACTTCATTCTCTCTTTCTCTGGCAAGTGCGAAGAACCCCCAAAAGATGGCCTTGTCCACGTGCTAGTGTGAGGACCAATGCAGCTGGCTCACTGTTCTCTGAGTAACTGCCCTCAGTGGGTGGAAGTGCTGTCAGCAGGAGGTGTGTGCTGTATAGCAATTTCTCCCCACAAGCTGTGGAGGCCTAAGGTGGTGACTCTGAGCAACAAAGCAAAAGCCCAGCCAACTTGTCAATCACAAGGATTGTCAATCACACTGGCACCTTCTGGACATTGGAAAAGTGAGTTTTATTAAAGTGATTTGGGTTTAGTAGCTTCTAGGATTCTTTCTTGCTTCCATAACTCTTCCAGATTGTGTTAGAGAAGATTTGCTCATCTGACTTTTCTTTTAGCAAAAATTCCTGTGTCTGGTTGTGCTTTTAGTGAAATCCATCTTCCTCACATACCATAAGGTGGCACCCCCTTTAAACCTTTTAACCTTTCATGTTACTGACATGAACATTGCTCTCTAGGGCTCAGGTCCAGTAAAGGAACAAAATGGACAATTGAAGATTAGTAGATGAAAATAATGCTGCAAAACATGTAAGAGAGAAGAGAAAAATTATAGAAAATTTGCATATAAGTGGGAAGCAATCCAAAGGCGACACCATTGAGCGTGACCAACCAGGACGTGTGAAAAATGTGTAGAACAACAGTAACACTGAAGACTAGGAAGATAGAGCCTGGGAGGAAGTAGTTCACTTGGGAAATGGTCCGGGATGGGAAGAAAGCCAGTGTAGAACTCATGGGAACAGGACACCCTGGCAGGGGTTGGCTTCCATTTCCACCTGAGAACATGGGACTGAGACATGTTCAGTGAGTGGGTGCAGACAGGAACATGTGCTCACTTCCCTCCTCTGCTTGCTCTGGGTCTCAGGCTTCAACTCTCCTGCCCAGAGTTTCTCCCTCTGCCAGGGAAAGCCCCAGCAGAGAGGACCATGTGACTGCTCCAAGGAAATACCACCCTGTATTGCAGCAGGAGTACAGGGAACACAGAGCACAGCTAAGTTAATCTCTGGGATCTTCATTATTTTGAGAGGAGCTAAAAAATTTGAGAGCTGAGTGTAATTAAAGGAGAAATAAGGAGACACAGTGCATTTACTTTCAGATGTCTAAAATTCAGGTTTATTTAAAATACTTTATAAATATGACATAAACATCAATGTGGGAGTAACATGATAAATTATTTTAAAAAAACCCTAGAAATTTGCTTTTATTTGAGAGAGAGAGAGAGAGAGAGAGAGAGAGAGAGAGAGAGAGAGAGAGAGAGAGA
>NC_034603.1:67161518-67219201 GCF_900095145.1 Mus pahari
TTTTTTTTTTTTTTTTTTTTTTTTTTTTTTTTAAATTTCTTCCAAGAGCCCTGTCACCTGACATTCTGTGTCTTAGTGTCATTTTCGTGGCACTTCTTCCCTTCCTGTAAGTAGTCACATTTTTGTTTACTTATTATATAAGTTCTTTTGGTGACCCCAGAAGATAAAGATGCTTTAGGCTGATGGCTCATGCTTAACGGGTCAGGTGAACATGGAAAGTCTAATTGTGAAAGACCACTGGCTCAGGAACAGGAGTGCATTCGGATGAGTCTCTGTCCTTATGGGCTTCTGCTGGTGTGGATGTTGTTACAGCCCTTAGCTTTCTAGGGATGACGGCAGGGATAAGATGGTAGAGAATCACAGTTCAGATGACATCATCTAACTGGAAGAATGGATGCGGGCATAATGACTTATGAAGAACAAGTTAGGAATGGCAACTGAGACGGAGTGGTATGTAATTCAGAGGCCCCCATGGATGTCATTAGAAACATTAGGTAACTATGTTGACCTGAAAGTATATACAAATAGCATTATACAGACTGAGAAGATCGGAGCTATGTATATATGTATGTATATGTACACTCATACACACATACAACATACATGTAACAACAAAAATGGAAAAAAAGAGGCTATTAATTTGAAAAGGAGAAGGGGTTGCTATAGGAGAGGGTTGGAGGGACGAAAGAGAATGGAGGATTCTGTACTAATACTATAATCTCAAAAAAGTGAAGGAAATAATTTAAAAACAGAAAACAGGATCTTAATAGTAAATAGGCAAGGGAAGAAATGAGTTCTTGCACTAGAAAGTGCTTCTTTTCTTCCTTGAGAATCCAGGCCTGGCGTAATACCAATATCTGCATCACACCAACCATAAAATGGACCAGTTCTCCAAGTTAAAAGACCTCGGCTGGTATATGCAACAATAACTTCTTCACTTCTTTATTATACACACATTCAGGGAAAGAACACATGTGTGTTTGGATGCTGTTAGATAGTAGATCGGAGCTGACCCAGACAACTTGGTATGAGTATGTCAACAAGGTCCCCATTAGAATCTGTCAGTGACAGTCAGAAAACTAGTGTGTCTTCTCCATGTTTCACTCATGGTCTGTCCACTGTGTCAATAGGTATTCCTGAAGGTCATACATGTGAAACATTCAGTTCATACATGTAAAGTCCAGCAACTTCTTTCCTTGAGCCATGAAGCAAAAACTATACAATATAAAAGTCACATAAAACCATTGCAACCACCTAACCCTCATCATGATACTATAAGCAAGGTAGAAAGTAAATAATCAGACACTAAAGCTACTTATAAAGCTATGGAAATATAGGGACTGTTAATCTGTCCTATGTCTCTGTATGTTAAGACCCATGTAAAATGGCTGAAGATTGACAACAGTGGGTGACCACGTGGCCTAGCAAGAGAAGTTGGTGGGATGTGGCTTAGAACAAATTCTTGGTGTTTAGACTAAGAACTAGAAAGTGGACTCGCAATTCAACTTCTTAAAATACCCAAGCAAGGAAAGGGAGTATATCCACTGCAGACGTATACATTTACTGACTCACCTCAGTGTTGTTAAATCTCCTCTCCATCACAACACATTTCAGTGATATATGAACCTCTGAACACATACACTCAACACTGTCTCATGATATTAATGTCATCATTTTAGTCAGGTCCAACGAACAAGAAGCTGGATATTCAAGACATCGCCATAAGACATATGTGCTTCATGAGATGTAGGAAAATCAGACAAAGATTTTGGAGCATTCTCTATTAAATATACTCCATACAAGTGAGAGAATAATGTGGAACCTCTAGGCAAGTACAACCTCTTGAAAACTTTAACAGACTGTTTGTTTCTCAATGAGTTCACGTTCTGCCTGTGAAAGCGCCTGCCCCTCAAACTTGCAGTGTCTTAGTGTACTTCAACCAAAACCTTGGAACTGGCACACAGAATACTGAATAACCACTCCTAAGAGAGCAATGGCAGTGGAGCACTGAAAACATGGATGCAGACATGGGATCCACTGTTCTATTGTATTCCACACTGTATCATCCAGAAACAAATGAAAAATTAGCATGATGCCACCACCACAGAATCTGAATACAGGAAGTGAATGCATCAAAGGATGAGCTAAATTACCCAGACACACTCTCAGTGATCATTTGGGAAGATGTGTTTTTCTTGATGTAAATTCAGGCTCTGTGTATATCGAAGTTGTTTTTCCATAGGTGAGGGGACTCTAAGAGAGAGAGAGAGAGAGAGATCCACGCTCCCTTGGGTCGAAAGCTACCATCGCTACCATCCTTCTAGACTTCAAATGTCAGTGGACAATCCTGGAAGTTGAGAGTTGGAAAAGCACTGTGCAGTAGAAGTGAGAGGGACACATTAAGCATTAAATGACACACTGTGGCACTCTTGAAGTTCTTAGGCATAGATATGCTGACTGTATATACACAATCCAGTAAGAACAGAGAAAGCAAGACTTTGGAAGTTTTTAGATTTGAGCTTCCCTTCCTGTAATAAAATAACGAGAAAAAAAAAAACTCCCTGACAGAAGAGAACATTTATTCTGAGACATTCAATCATAGTGAAGCAGTCAAGACAGGAGGAGATTGAAGAAGCTGGTCGAGTCTATAGTGTGCAAGCAGAGAGCAATGAATGCTAATTTCCAGCTTGCCTTCTAGCATCCAGGATCCCATACAATCAATGGTTCTGGCCAGAGGAAACAGAATTTGCTCAAAACTAAAATAAAACTATCAGATCTAGCTACACTACTTCAGATATTACGTCCAAAAGAATAAAAAAAAATAGAATATAAGAAGGACTTCTATACATCCACATACTTTGTAGGACTACTCACTAGATAATAATAGAGACAGACTAAATGGATCCCATATATGCATGGATATACATGTTGAAACCTTTATACAGTGGAGACTTATTTACATATTAAGAAAACAGCAGTACTATTTACCATACTAGTTGTAAGAAAGTGGATCAAGGAGGAAAATTGTCACATAAAGCAAAATCAGCCAAAGTCAGAAATACACATATCAAAGTTTTGTCGGTGTCAGATATGTGTCACATACACACGTTGTCACATATTTGCACATGTGTGTGCATGCGCCCATGCACACACACACACACACACACACACACACACACACACACACACCATACACAGAAAAAGAAAGAGTTGAGAAATGAGAACAAAAATATATGAGAGAATAAACAGTCAGAAGGGAGACAGTTTTAGGTAATACATGGGATAAATGCAAAATGCCATCTACACATGTATGACTGTGTTATCGATCACACATGGATCACATATGTGATGCTAATTTCTACTGTTCATAATATGAACAGACAGTACCAACATTATTGAAAGTTACATCATTAAGGTATTGATGACACCAAAAATAACCAAAAGTTTGCAGAAAGTGGAACAAAAACACAAGAGCATGTGCTACAAACTTACCATTCAGGGGACAGCAAATGCAAGATGAATAGCTATCACATGGCAATCACCTTATAGTCTGGAAGATATGGTCAATGGCAGCAATATTAAAATTAAGGTCGTGAGTGTCTGGGAAATGTATGGCCACAGGAGTAGGCATGATATTGACGGTTGCAGTAAATATGTCCATGCAGGAATAGTTGGAGAACATGTTGTGAGGACTAGAGAGTTATTAAGGTCAGGGAGGGAAGCCAGCAGAAAGTGCTATAATGATGTGAACTGCTTTGGAGGCATCAGGATTACAAGCTACTCATGTCCTCTGGGACATTGGGTGGATACTTTTGCATTCAAGGGCAAAGAAACAAGAACAGGCATGCGCTGACCCTCTCACTGTGTGGGAACCACGCCCTGGAGACCTCATCTCTTCTAGTTAAGCTTCACCCTCAGTCAAAGAGAATCCTCAGGGAGTGAGTTTCATACCTGCAGACCATGAAATCACCTTTCTGTATTAGGAGAAAGATGTAGAAGCTACAAAGCTGGTGTTTCAGAAGTCAACTGCTAGAGTCTGCTCACTGTGTAAAGAGGAAATAAAAACATCAAACAACAATTTGAGCAGATGACACGATGGCTCATACACTTGAGAATTCAGATTTACTTGTGAATGGCAAATATTTTAGTACTGAAAACATGGCAAGGAGCAAATTGTTCCATGATCATGCAGGGATGTTGCAAAAGTTCCAGAGGAGATTGACACCCATACACACTTTAGAGACAGTAAGCAGGAGGAGAGGGGACAGCACAATTGATGTCCCAATTAATGTCAATCATCTCAGACGCTTTAGAGCAGGCCTTGAAGTATTCCTCTCACGGGCGCTCTATGTCAGGAATGTTGGTTGATGAAGAGCAGAAGCCTTTAGGTGAGATACCCAGCAGCAGGAACCACTAGAACGAGAGCTTTCTGTGGGCAGCACGTGCTCTGACAGTAGTCGTGGTCAAAGCATGAGTCGCTGCAGGAATTGACCTTGGTTTTACAGGTTGGAGGTTCTAGATTGGCTTTGAAGAAGATGGCTTGGAATGTTTGGGAATCTCCCTGACCACATCTCGTTTATACTCTGCTGAGGGGCTGCTGTCCTCCCATACAGCATTCTTCCCTTGTTATTGTTTGTGTTGACAAGTTATAAAATTAGGCAATTTTCTTTTCCAGTTTAAATATTCTAGATAGGTAGGTAAAATGAATATCCTTTTAAGATTTATGGTGAATGAACAATGTCCCAAGTACCTATCCTGTGTAAATTTCCTCTAAGAATGCTCAACTGGCATGTTGTATTATGTTACCAAAAATTCTCAGTATTTTTTTTTCTGCTCTAGCATTCTTTCAGGTAATCACCAACTTAACTTACAGACCACCCAATTCATGTGTGATTGCTCCTATTCCCTGGAACTCTAGATCCATTAGATAGGGCATTCTGATATGACCTCACAAGGGACTTGTACTCATATGTGCATATACCTTAACACTGACATATACATGAATGAAAATTCCATGGGATACTGAAACATCAAAACCTACCTCAAGTGACAAAACTCCATGAACAAGGACAAACATCAAAGTCATTTCAAACATTCAAATTTATTTAAAGAACCATAATATGTGATGGTAGTCTTCCTATGTATCCTGAGTAGACATTTTTCTTAGTACACTCACACTAGGCATTGGATGGCCAGAGGGACAGTGTTTAAAATATGTGAAAAAATGACAAAAACCCTTTCATTGGTGGCTAATATATGTTGTTGAAAGGGTTTTATTTTCATTATGATGAATATTTCTGGCACCGGGATTTCTAATTGAACATGCAATGTAGTGTAAGGAAGTAGTGGAAACACTGTTGTGCATACATTTCAAGATAGAAATATTGTGCCGGGCAGTGGTGGCACACGCCTTTAATCCCAGCACTCAGGAGAAGATGAAATTTCTGAGTTCGAGGCCAACCTGGTCTACAGAGTTAGCTCCAGGACAGCCAGGGCTACACAGAAAAACCCTGTCTCAAAAAACAAAATACAAACAAACAAACAAACAATCAAGATAGAAAAATTGCCAGTGATCTTTCACCACATGGGTTGGCAGAAAATTTAGAGGTGCCAATTAAATGTGGGGCCCTCTAAACAATAAAAACAATGATTTGAATGACCATAAAATGAAATGAAGATCATTGCATCATGGATTTTGCATTCTTGGGAGTATATACAGGATTGAGGTATACCAGCACCAACACCGCAGCGTAAACTGAGGAGGGCCAGGGGTAGAGTTCTATTTGGGTCAGTGCTCATAGAAACCCATGGAGGCTCCTTTGATAGTGGCAGATGATTTACCAGGACAGCACTGGTACTGCTGATGGGAGCAAACTTAATTATCTGGGGTCTGTATTCTCTGTGACTGGCAATAAATCTGAACTCTTCAACCTCTTCGGAGGATGGAGAGAAAGAAAAGAGAGAAAAAAATCCATACACCCACTCATTCACTTAGTGGATAAAGCAAGGCAGGCTCAGACAAGCTAGTTCCCACAAGCAAGATCTAACAAATATACATGTAGGCATATGTACATACAAACCTACACAATACCCAGGAATCAGTTATGACAGACTAAAAGCAGAAAGGTTATTTCCTTGTCCAATCACACTATGTCAGAACAATGAGAAATACAGGAATGACAAACATGAGAAGGCATATAAGTCACAAGAAGCAATCCTGGGATGAAACCCCCGGGGCTGGGCCTCTCCATGATGTGCCCAGAACTGCCATGCAAAACAGAGGGCAGACTTAAAGAAGCTCACTTGCCCACAGCAGTTCCCCCTGTATGAAGC
The DNA here is from genome assembly GCF_900095145.1 of Mus pahari. Lineage (NCBI taxonomy): Eukaryota > Metazoa > Chordata > Mammalia > Rodentia > Muridae > Mus > Mus pahari. The sequence goes on from NC_034603.1 coordinate 67,167,852, forward strand.
CTGCCAAAGAGAGTTGATATTAAAATCAAAGGGAAAAGACCTTAGAAAGGGTTGTAGAGAGATAAATAAGGGCTTGAGAGCAAGAAGGTTCTACACAGGAGAGAGAAATGACAAACAGGACATCTTGAGTTCATCAGTGCTCCAAGCTACTCACAAGCTTGAGGAAAGTTCATGGGGATACGATTGGATTCAAGTAGAGGGAAGAAGAATGGGTGATCCTTCACCTCCTCTCTCAGCTTTAGTGTCAATTCCTAGTAGTTGCAACTCACCTCCTCAAGTTTTCCTCTTTGATGCAGGAATGGCATTGAGGATTCATTGTGAGCTTGGTCCTCATGTCACCCAGTCTAACAAGGAGAATACAGAGTAATATCTAGAGACTTAAGTATGATTCTAGTCCTGAGATGAGGCCTCATTACAAAGCATTTAAGAGAAGATTGTGACTTACACTTCTGGGGGTTAGATGCCTTGTACCTCATAGCAATGGTGACAGATCAAGGCAGCTGAGCACAACTCTAGTGCCAGAGCTAAGGCGTTAAATTTAGAGACTACACAAAGAGTCAGAGAGCCAACTGAGAAACTTCTGGGACTTTCAAATCCTAAAGCCTGCCTGACTTGTACACCTCTACAAAACATGTTCTAGCTAGTAATCTTTCCCAGATGGTTTCACCACTGGAGATCAAGTTACTCATATCTAGCTATCTGTTTATACAAATGTGTTTGTACTCTCAAACAAACAGAAGTGACATTGTAAAAAACCATGCTGCAGTTCTTTTCCTAGTGCAGAAATGATGAACCCATTTATCAAATTTAGTACCAAGTATTGACATAAAGGAGAAATGAAGATTCATGACACATGTATTTGAGTGTTGGGATCAAGGTCACATTTATTTATATAGTGCGAAGTCCCCAGTTTTCAAACCCATGGCACAAGTTCCAAAATATTATTATTAATAGATGAAAGTTTCCCAAGTGCAGAGAAAGGTTGGGGAATGTGTAGGTTTCAGAGAAGGGAAGCAAGGTGTGAGAAGCATATGTTTTTTTGGACCAAAACATTATCAGTTGGAGCAGATCATATGGAATGGCCTTTCTGGGTCAAGATCATAAGTGACCTAAATGAGGTCAATTTCATGTTGTAGGGGACAAGATTGGGTGAGCATTCTCCAGAGCAAGACTTAAGAGAAGAGGTTGGGCAGGACCAGGTGTGTGAATGGCAGTTATTGCTGCAGCAGGTGGTCTAGCAGCAGCCAGACTGGCAGCAGTTGGACCCACAGCAGCAGGGCTGGCAGCAGCAGGGGCAGCAGCAGGTGGTCCTGCAGCAGGTGGTCTGGCAGCAGCGTGGGCCACAACAGCACTGCATGGTGTCAGAGGCTGGAGGGTGGGTCTGGTCTGTAAGAAGGTGGCTTGGATGCTTTGGGAGCCTCTCTGCCCAGGTGTGCTTTTATACCCTGCTGAGGGTCCACTGTCCTCATGTGCTGCATTCCTTCCTCCTGATGGATTGTAAGTAAATAAATTACCAAAAGAGGCAGATTCTCCTCCCGAGTCAGTATTCAAGGTGAATGCAAATCATAGGTTGCTACTGATGATGGGTGGGGAGTCAACTTCAATAGCAGCTGAAGCCTATGGGAGTTACTTTGGCCTGTCCTTGCTTCCAAGCCAAGTGACACCTGATGGTCTCGGTATTCACACTTTGTGTTTCCATTTTGGTTTGTAGCATAACTTGACTCTCTTCAGGACTATGGGGCCTGATTATTTTGATGGCTCACACTTAATGTGTCATGTTACTACAGAGAGTATATAGTATGAAAGTCCATTGGCATGAGGACACAGAGGCATCTAGGAACTTGCCCTGACTTGGATGGATATGGGTAATGCCAGTGCGTTGCTATGTGGTTTTCCTGGGATTTGGTTATCAGAAGAGCATATTGAAACAATCTAAATGTCAGACCTGTAAATAACTGGAATACAAGCCAACCAAAGTCCAAGAAACTTAACGAGCTGGGCTCGTAGACTACCATAGTTAATCTCCTTTCCGATGTGAATGAAAAAAAAAATCTATTCTTAGACACATTTATCAGTTAGTTGACTGAAGAGTGGTAAATGAAATTGCAAATAAATTCCTTTTATCCATGGTCAATTATTGGAGGAAATGCATCTAGAGTGTTTCCTTCTTGAAGAAATATAAACTGGACATTTTCTCTTGGAAATATGCGAGCTATCTTCTATTTCCTCTATGTGACCTGCACTTCACTGGGACTTTAATTTCACATGACTAAGGCACATTGTCCACATTTGTCAAATGACCTAAACACATAATTTATTTAAGTTCCCTGAAACAAGATTTTGTAGTATTGTCTCAAAAGTGCTGTTATTTAAAGAGAGCAGAAAAATCCATTAAAGGATCTCAGGATTGCTCTAAAAGTGTTTTGTCAAAGATTCCAGCTTTGGGAAACGAGGACATTCACTGTATACTTCTGTCCCTGCCATCAGTGAACCAACACTGGATCTCCAAAGACTTCTTTTTACCAAGACATTGGCGTTTCCATTATATAACATAATGTCTTTGGAATCATCTATATGCTTTGCTCTGAAGTTTTCTAGTCAGCCTAAGTTTACAGACTCTCTACAGTATTACATCTCAATTTTGGAATGAACTCAGTACAGGCAAGATGCAAACATACAAAGTTTGGCCCCATGCTATGTGATGGACAATGTCAAATCTTGCATTCCAATCCATGGTGATTCACCAGTGTGTTGTCATGTAGTCTTAAGCCTTTGGGAAAGGAGGAATAAGAAGGGTTATGTTTTGGTGATGGAGGATTGTCTGAGCCCATTCAAGATGCTGCTGCTCTCCCTGATGACCCAAAGTCTACTCACAGAATCAAAGTCTGGTTCTTAAAAGTGCCTTAAGTCTCACTTAATCTCTTTAAAGCATTCCATTAGAAATCTCTGGACATCTATATCAGGGTGGGTACCTAAGGTTTTCAGAGTGAGGGAAAATTCTGAGCTACTGCTCAATTATTCCAGAATCTGAATAAATTTGTGAGTTCATGATTGCCCTGTATTGCACCTCGGGAATCTCTTCTGGTATTTCCCATATGAACACTGAATAGATAATTTCCTTGTTATCCTCATACCAGGCATTAGATGATCATAGAGACAATCTTTAAAATATGAGGATAAATTTTTTCCATTGGTCTCTGATATATAACGTTGAATTGACTTATATTTTCATTCAATTAATGCATCTGACACTAATACTTATATCAAAATGTATAAGGAAAGAAAACAATTTTCTGGAACACCTTTGTGCATACAATTGAAGACAAAGCCAGCCAGTGATCTTTCTCCATATGGGTTAGCAGAAAATTCAAAGTTGTCAGCAAAACATGGAGCAGTCTGAACCTTACCAAGTATGTTTGAATGGCCATGATAATGAAATGAGGATCATGACAACATGGACTTTGGTATCTGTGGGAGTACAGGAAGGACCGAGGTCAGAATGGTCTGCTCAAACAGCACAGGATAAACTGAGAAGAAACCAGTTAGGACTAAGAGATTTGGGCCACTGCAGAGAGCAACCTATGTGTTCCCCTCTGACAGTGGCAGGTGATTTACAGGCATAGCACTGGTAATGTTGACATGAACAACAACCTTAGTATCTGGGCTTGGTGCTCTCTGTGACTGTCAATAAGCTCTGAACTCCTTAAAGTCTTTCTTAAATACTAAGAAGAAAATAAGGAGAGAAAATTCATACACTCCCAAACACTTACTGGGTGAAGCAATGCACTCTCATAGAAGCTCCTATGAACAAGCTCCAAGAACTTTACTTACAGTCATACATACAAACATACATACATACATACATACATACATACATACATACATACATGCATGCATACCTTTATGTAGGTACATAAATACATTCATATATAGAAATATAGAAACAGGTAAATAAGCAGACAGAGCAATAGACTTATAGACATTCATACAGTGGGTGGCTAGACCAATGTTTTATTGACCAAGCTCTTATCATTTTATATACATACAAATGCATGCATATGGTGGATAAAGCTAAGTTATAGTGAGAATACCTACCAACTTTATTTTTCTCTTATAGCCTATTTATACCTCCTAAGACAAAATTCTCTACATACTAAGAAGTGTGACCTCCTTCAAAAGGATGTAAAATTGTTACAGCATAAGTTTTAATTATATGTTTTTCAATTAAATTCCTACCTAAATAAATAGTTTTTAGATATCTTTCATTTTACAAGTTCAGTATGAGTTCAAAGCAGTAGTTTTATCTATCTTTTATTCTATATGCTCATCATTATGAGTCCAAAGTATTAGATAAATCTATGTTTTGGTCCTTATACTAATTATAAATTGAAAACAATAATTTTTATATTGTAGGTTAACAAAATTCTTACTAAGAAACAGATTGTCTATCATATATCTCATTTTGAAGTCTAGAAATCATCCATTTTTCTTCTATACTCATGACAGAATCACCCACTCCTTCTTGACCCTTATTATCATGGTGCACATGGAAATCTGCGGCCTCATTCGTGGACCTAACCTTGAAAGAGTGTTTTTCTTGATCATTCATTTTCCCAAGGCTATTTCACTTTTTAATGCAATTCATGTATTAGAAAGCATGAAAGTTCAGTGAACCTTAGTTAAAAAACTATGCAATCATCACTATATTGCAGGAGGAGGCACATTTTATTTTAGATTTTAACCTAAAAAGTTCTCTCAACTATCTGAAATCATAAAATTATTTGAATCAAATCAGGAATTATGTAATATCATGATGAGGGACTACAAAATCAGCATGTCTTGAAACCAGCATTATTTCACAAAATATAAACTTACTGTTGATCTGTAGGAAGACTGTCCATTAAGGCAGACCAATACCCAGGAATCAACCATAAAAGAGTAATGCCAGAAAGTATCTTTCATTCCCCAATTACACCATGTCAGAAAATTGAGGGATACAGCAATAAGAAACATAAGAACACAGGTCAGCAGCAAGAAGCAGTCCCAGAACAAGAGTCCTAGGGCTGTGCCTATCTAAGAGATGCCCATCACAGGCTCAAAAAAAATGGTGGGTAGTATTTAAGAAGGTCACTTCCCCACTGCTGTTCCTCCTGCATGGAATCTGCCACTTAGGGTTGATATCAAATCTGCTATGGAGGTAAAAGATCTTGGAAAGTGTTGTAGAAAGATAAATCAGGGATTGAGAGTGAGAAGGTTCACCACAGGAGAGGGAAATATTACAAACAGGACATTCCAGTCCTGGGTTCAGCAGTGCTCTAAGGAACTTGAAAATTTGAGGAAAGCGCATGGGGACATGATTGCATTCAAGGAGAGAGAAGAAGAGTAGGTGCTCCCTCGTGCCATCTCACAGCTTGAATTTCACTTCCTAATAGTTGCATCTCTATCATGAAGTGTTCCTCTACTATCCAGGAATGTCATCTAGGAGTTATTGTGTACCTGGTCCTTATGTCACCCATGGCTTCAAGAGAACACAGGAGCAATATCTGGGGACTCAAGCCCTGTACTCTTACTGAGTTGAGGTCTTATAACCAAAGCCCCTAAGATTTCACTTTGGAGGGATTGGATTCTACCTCAAGGGAGGGGCAATGGATGCAAGCAGCTGAGCATAGATGGGCTGCAAGCATTGAGGTCAAACATGTGGAACTAACACAATGAGACAAGTAAGTCACCTGAGAAGTCCTGGGCCTCTGAAACATCACTAAAGCCTGCCCTATTTTTACATCTCTCCAAAAATGTTCTGATTCTAAATGCTTCCCAGATGTTTCCACAAGTGGCGATCAAGTTGCTCATCTATATCTATCTGTTTACTGAAATATGTTTGTACTCTGAAACAAACAGAAGTGGCCTTGTCACAAAGGCTTTTGCAGTATTTTTATAGTAGAGAGATCATACAACTATTTCCAAAATTTGGAACAAGTCTGGACATAAAGAAGAAATGAAGATTCATGACACATGGAGTTGGATGTAGGTGCCAAGGTGTCACATTTATTTATAGAGGGGGAAATCCCCAGTTTTCAAAGCCATGCCAAAAGTCCCAAAGTTTTACAGGTTCCAGATGAGAGTTTCCCAAGTACAGAGAAAGGTTGCAGAATGTGTATGTTTTAGAGGAGGGAAGCAAGGTGTGGTGCAGCATATTTTCTTTTCGACCAAGGCATTATCTGTTGGAGCAGACTTTATGGAATGGCCTTTCTGGGTTTGGGTAGAAGTGGTATTCATGAGGTCTATTTGGTCAGTACTGTAGAGGACAAGATTGAGTGAGCATGCTCCAGAGCAAACACTATGAGAATACGTTTGGTAGGAACAGGTGTGTCAATGGCAGCTGTTGTTGAGGCAGGTGGTCTAGCAGCAACCAGACTGGCAGCAGTTGGACCCACAGCAGCAGGGCTGGCAGCAGCAGGGACGGCAGCAGGTGGTCCTGCAGCAGGTGGTCTGGCAGCAGCAGGGCTGGCAGCAGCATGGCTGGCAGCAGCGTGGGGCACAACAACACTGCATGGTGTCAGAGGCTGGAGGGTGGGTGGACGTTGTACATCGTGGTGCGCACTAGGCTCCGCACCACGATGTACAACGTCCACAAGCAGCTGCTTGTGGACGTTGTACATCGTGGTGCGCACTAGGCTCCGCACCACGATGTACAACGTCCACAAGCAGTGNAGCATTCCTTCCTTCTGATGGATTGTGAGTAAATAAATTATCAAAAGAGGCCAGACTCTCCTCCTGTGCCAGTAGTCAAGGTGAACACAAATCATGGGTTACTACTCGTGATGGGTGAGGAATCAATGTCAATTGTGGCTGAAGCACATGGCAAGTGATTTGGCCTGGATTTGCTTACATGGGAAGTGACACCCGATGTTCTCAGTATTCACATCCCATGTTTGCACTTTGGTTTGTGGCATAACTTACCTCCCTTTAGGAGTGTCAGACCATATTATTCTGATGGCTCACGCATAATGGGTCATGTAGATACAGAGAGTATGAAAGTCCATTGGCATGAGAACACAGAGTCCTTTAGGAACTTGCCCTGTCCTAGATGGCTGTGGGTAGCGCCAAAGCTTTTCTGTTTAGCTTTCCTTGGATTATGGCTATGAGAAGAGTATATTGAAACAGAATTTGTATGTCAGAACTGTTTATTACTGTAACTCGTCCCAACCAAAGTCCAAGGAATATGATCAGCTACAGTGGACAACTACTTTCTTTCATCGCCTCACCTATATGATTGACACACAATCCGGTCTTAGACCCAGTTATCAGTCGGTTGAATGAAGGGTCATGAATGAAATTGCAAACTAACTCCTTACTCCTGGTCAGTCTTTGGAGGAAGTGTATCGACAGTGTTTCCTTATTGCAGAGTTAGAGACTGGATGCTTCCTCCTGGAGATGTGCCACATACATTCTATTTCCTATGGCTAAGCTGCATTTGTTGGGATGCTAACTTTAGGTAACTAAGGAACATTGTCTTTGTTTGACTAATGACGTGAAGCACATGATTTATTTCAATTTTCTTATACAAGAAGCTTGAGTGTTATACACACACACACACACACACACACACACACACACACACAAATATACAAATAGACAGAGCAGCAGACTTACAGATGTTCACATACTGGGCGGATAGAGTGAAGCTTTAGTGACCAAGATCTTACCATTATATATATAATATATATAATATATATATATATATATATATATATATATATGCATGCAGTTGATGGATAAAGCAAAACTGTAGTGAGCATACCCTACCAACTTTATTTTTTCTCTTAGCCTATTCAGACTGCCTAAGAGAAAGTTCTCTACGTAGTATTAAGAAGTATTGCCTCATTTGCAAAAGAGGTAAAATTGTTACACGGGGGTGGGGGGGAGGTGCAACACAATCTTTGGTTACATGTTTTTGCATTATACTTAACAAATTGGTTTTTAATGTATCTTTTATTTTGCAAGTTCAGTATGAGTTCAAAGCAGTAGTTTTAGCTATCTTTTATTGTATATGCTCATTATGATTCCAAAACAATGGTTTTTTCTATCATTGGTTCCTTGTATTAATTATAAGTTGAAAGCAAATATTTTATGTTTTAGATTAACAAAGTTCTTAGCCAGAGATAGATCACCTACCATATATCTTAATTTTGAAGTCTAGCAAATCACTCATTTTCTGTTCTTACACTCATAACAGCATTACCCATTCTTTCTTCATGTTCCTTGTCATCACGGTTCACATAAAGATCTGTGGCCTCATCCTTGGACCCAACCTTGAATGAATGATTTCCTTGATCATTTATTTTTACCAAGGCTATTTTTCTTTTTTATGCAACTTACAAGTTGGAAAGCATAAAGGTTCACTGTATCCTAGTATCAATCTATGTAATCTTAACTATTTTGCAGGAAAGGGCACATTTTATTTTAGATTTTAACCTAAAATATCCTCTCAAATATCTAGTCTTAAAATCATTGGAATCAAATCAGGAATTATGTAATGTTTTTATGATAGACTGTAAAATTAGCAATTCTTTCAAACATCATTATTTCACAAAATTTCATCTTTGTGTTAATCTATAGAAAGTTTGCCTAATAGGGTGGACCAATACCCAGGAATCAATATTAAAATACTAAAGCCAGAAATTGTATTTCATTACTTAATCACACCATGTCAGAAAAATGAGGAATAGAGCAAAAATGAACATGAGAATGCACATGAGCAACAAGATGCAGTCCCAGGACAAGTGCCCTGGGGATGTGCCTATTTTAGGCACACCCATTATAGGCATGCAAAATGGTGGGTATTTTGGAAAAAGGTTACTTGCCCACTACAGGTTCTCCTGCATTGATATCAAATCTACTATGGGGGGAAAGGAACTTGGAAAGTCTATAGAGATAAATTAGGGATTGATAACAAGAAGGTTCTTCACAGGAGACAAAAATTAGAAAACATACATGCCAGGGGTCAACAGTGCTCCAAATTATTCACAAGGTGGAAGAAAGTGAATGGGGATATAACTGTTTCTCAAATTTAGGGAAACTTGACAAAAGGAGAAATGAAGATTCAAGACATTTATAGTTGGGTGTTTGTACCTAGGTTACATTTATTTATTAAGAGATAAATACCTAGTATGCAAAATCAGAAAAAGTCACAAGGTTTCTTAATTGCAAGATGATTCCCCAGTACACAGTAACATTCAGGGATATGTAGATTTCAGTGATGTCAAACACAGTCTTGGACAGAATATTTGTTGGACCAAAGCAGTATCAGTTGGATATCAGTTGGAGAAGATTCTGTGGAATGGCCATCGGGGTCTGGGATACAAGTGACCTCCATGAGGTCTATATGATGCTGCTGTAGGGGACAAGAGTGTGTGAACATGGTCCAGAGCAAGACCTATGACAACAGGTTGGACAGGAACAGGCATGTCAATTGCAGTTGTTGCAACAGGTGGTCTAGCAGCAGCCAGAGTGGCAGCAGTTGGTCCCACAGAAGCATGGCTGGCAGCAGCAGGGACAATGGCAAGTGGTTCTGCAGCAGTTGTACTGACAGCAGCATGGCTGGCAACAGCAGGGTTAGCAGCAGGTGGTCTGGCAGCAGCAGGGCTGGCAGCAGCATGGGCCACAACAACACTGCATGGTGTCACAGGCTGGAAGGTCGGTCTGATTTGTAAGGTGTCTTGGATGCTTTTGAAATCTCTCTGACCAGGTGTGCTTTTACCCCCTGCCGGAGGGTCCACTCTCTTTACTTGAAGCATTCCTTCTTTCTGATGGATTTTGAGTCAATAAATTATCAAAAGAGGTTGGATTCTTCTCTTGAGTCAGTATTCAGGGAGAACGCAACTCATGGGTTGCTTCTCCTGCTGGGTGAGGAAATCGATTTCAATGGCACCTAAAGCCTAAGTACTTTGACTTGTCTTTGCTTCCAAGGGAAGTGACGCCTGATGTTCTCAGTATTCACATCCCATGTTTCCAACTTCATTTGTGGCATAACTTGTCTCCCTGTAGGAGTGTAAGGTCCATTAGTCTGATGGCTCACTTGTCATAGGTCAGGTAGGTACAGAGAGTGTAAATGAGAAAGGTCATTGGTTTGAAGTCACAGGGGTCTTTAGGAACTTTCCCAGTTCTGGATGTCTATGGGTAATGCCAATGCTGTTCTTTATAGCTTTGCTGGAATGATGGTTATTTGAAGATTACACTGAAACGGAATCCATGTGATCCTTGTTAATTACAGGAACTCATGCCAACCAAAGCACAAATAATGTGACAGGCTAGACTAGAGGACTACAGTCCTTTTTCTCCTTACCCTTGCGAATGACAGAGTGCTCTTAGGTCTGATTATCAGTCAGTTGAATGAGGTGTGGAAAATGAAATCTCAAACTATCTCCTTTTGATCCCTGGTCATTCTTTGGAGGAAGTATATATGCAGTGACTTCTTCATGAAGAAAAATAAACTAGCCATTTCCTCCTGAAGATGTGTCACATCTCCTCTTCTTCCTTTTGGTAACCTGCATTTCACAGGGACACTAATCTTAAGATAGGGAAACCAAGACATCCTTTTTGGACTGTAGTATCTTCCATCAATGAACAAATACTGGATATCCACAGACTTGTCTTTCTCAAGAGCATTTACCAAACAGCTGCTTTACCAGGCGATAGCATTATGTCTTTAGAATCATCTGTATGCTTACTTCCCACACAATTCCTCCACTGGAGGTCCCAGATATTCATATAGGTCTGTGCATACCTCTAAATTTGTGCATTCAAACAAACAGAATGGGCATTACATGTGGGAAATACTGCTGAAGTTCTCTTCACAGTGGAGAGATGATGTAGCTCTTTCTCAAATTTAGGACCAAATATTGACATAAAGGGGAAATGAAGATTCATGACACCTGAAGGTGAGTGTTTGTACCGAGGTCACATTTATTTATATAGGGGGAAATCTCAGGATTTCAGGCCAGGTGAAAAATCCCAAGATTCCTTTGTTCCAAATGAGAGTTTGCAAAGTGCAGAGAAAGGTTGGAGAAAGTATAAGTTTTAGAGAAGCAAAGGGTGGGACGATATATTTATTGGAGCAAAGCAATATCAGTTGGAGAAGACTCTGTGGAATGGTCATTCTGGGTCTGAAGTACAAGTGATCTACATGAGCTCTATTTGATGCTCTAAGGCACAAGTGTGGATGAGCATGGGCCAGAGGAAGACCTATGTGAATAGGTTAGGAAGGAACAGGTGTGTCAATGGCAGCTTTTGTTGTAGCAGGTGGTCTAGCAGCAGCAAGACTGGCAGCAGTTAGACCCACAGCAGCAGGGCTGGCAGCAGCAGGGGCGGTAGCAGGTGGTCCTGCAGCAGGTGGTCTTGCAGCAGCATGGCTGGCAGCAGCATGGCTTGCAGCAGCGTGGGCCACAACAACACTGCATGGTGTCTGAAGCTTGTATATGGGACTGGTTTGTAAGATGGTGACTTGGATGCTTTGGGAGCCTCTCTGCCCAGGTGTGCTTTTATACCCTGCTGAGGTTCCACTGTCTTCATGCGCAGCATTCCTACCTCCTGATAAATTGTGAGTAAATAAATTATCAAGAGGCCAGATTCTCGTCTCAGGAGTCATTACTGAAGGTGAATGCAAATCATGTGTTGCTACTCCTGATGGGGGAGGAATCAATATCAATGGCAGCAGAGGCCTATGGGAATTATCTTGGCCTCTATTTGCTTCCTAGGGAAGTGACACCTGGTGTTCTCGGTATTCATACCTTGTGTTTCCACTTTGGTTTGTGGCATAACTTGCCTCCCCTCAGGACTGTCAGCCTTCATTATTCTGATGGCTCACACATAATGGGTCATGTTGGTACAGAGAGTATGAGTATCAATTCCACTTGCATGAGGACTTGGAGACCTATACGAACTTGCCCTGTCCAGGATGGCTCTGGGTAATGTCAGTGCTGTACTTTGTAGTTTCACTGGGATCATGGTTATGAGAAGAGTATATTGAAACAGATCCATGGCATACTTGTTCGTTCCTGGAAATCATCCTAACCAAATTCAATGATCATGATGGGCTAGACTGAAAAACTATCTTAGTTAATCTCCTTATCTATGAGAATGACACCTAATCTGCTCTAAGACCCAATTATCATTTTGATAAATGAAGTGTGGTGAATAAAATCCCAAACAAACTCCTTCTTATTTCTGGTCAGTCTGTGGAGGTAATGTATCTAGAGCGTTTCCTTTTTCCAGAATTATAAAATGGAAGATTCTTTCTGGATTTGTGCCACATATCTTCTAGTTCCTCTGGATGACCTGCACTTCCTTGGGACCCTAAATTCAGATCACTAAGGAGCATTGTCCGAGCTTGCCAAATGACTCGAAGCATATGATTTATTTTCTGTCAGTTCTCTTAAACAAGATGCTGGAGTGTTGTCTCTAATGTGCAGTTACTGAAAGAAAGAGCAGGTAAATCTATTAGAGCTTCTCAGGTTTGCTTTAAATGTGTTTTGTCAAAGATCCATGTTCTGGATATTGGGACATTCCCTGTGGAATTCAGTACCTGCCAGGAGTAAGCCAACACTGGATTTTCAAAGACTTTTCATTCCCAAGACTTCCCCCTTTCCACCAGATGACACATGTCTTTAGAATTATCTATGTGATTAGCATTGATGTCTGTCTCAGTTTACAGGCTCTCTACTCGATTGGATCTCAATTTTGGTTAGAAGTCATTACAGACAAAATGCAGGCATGAAAAATTTGGCCATGGTATATGATGGACATTGTCAAATCCAGCATTGGAATCCATGGTGATTGAACAGTGTGTTGTCATCTAATCTTGAGCATTTTGGGGAAAAGGGATAAGAAGGGTTATGTTTTCGTGATGGGGGGTCGGCTGAACACTTTTAAGTTTATGCTGTTTTCCTTAAAGTTCCAAAATACACTCCCAGAACGCTTGTCTGGTTCTCAAAAGTGTGATGAGTCTCACTCAATCTTGTTAGAACCTCACATCAGAAATCTATGGACATCTGTCTCTAAATGGGACCCTATATCACCCAAGGGGGGGGATATTCTGAACTATTTCCACACTTTTCTAGAAGGTGGGTATGTTTCTGTGGTCATGGCTGCCTGGTTGTGCATGTGAGGACCCTCTGCTGGTATTCTTCATGTATACACTGAGTAGATATTTTTCTTGCTATCCTCATACTAGGTGTTAGATAATCATAGGGACCATCTTTAAAATATGAGGATAAATGATAAAAAAAAATCCTATTTCATTGGTGTCTGATATAGGATGTTAAATTGGTTTATATTTTCATTCAATTAATACATCTGAAACCAGTATTTCTAATAACATTTTTAAGATCAGAAGACAATATCTGGAATACTCTTGTGCATATATTTCAAGACAGAAAGGTAGGCAGTGATCATTCTACACATTGGTGGGCAGAAATTTCAGAGTTGTCAGCCAAATGTGGCACTCTCTCAGCTTCATAAATGCCATTTGAATGGCAGCAATAATGCAATGAAGACCATAGCAACATGGGTTTTGGTATCTTTGAGGGATCCCAAAGGACCAAAGACAGAAATCTGAGTTCAAATACCATAGGACAAATGGAGGAGGAACCAGTTTGGAGTAAGCAATTTAGGCCAGTGCTGGGAACAACCTAAGTATGCCCTTTTGATAGTGTCAGGTGATATTTAGGGACAATGCTCATATTCTTGACATGATCAAACTTAATTATTATCTGTTGTTGGTATTCTCTGTGACTGACAATAAGCTCTGAACTCATTAAAATCTTTGTTAGATGCCAAGAAGAAAAGTAGGAGAGAAATTTCAGACATTCCCAAACACAAGCTTACTGGATGAAGCAAAGTATTCTTGTAGAAACAAGTTCCCATGAACAAGCTCCAAAAATTTCACTAACAGGCAGGTACACATTCATAAATACATATACACATACATACATATGTATGTATATATATTCATACTTACATATATAGGTATACATGTACATAACTATATTCATATAAACATACATAGAAACAGACAAATAAACAGACAAACAGACAAACCAGCAAAGTTACAGATATTTACACATTAGGGTGGATAGATCAAAGCTTTAGTGACCAAGCTCTTACCATTTTACATACATACATACACATGCAGTGAGTGGATAAAGCAAAGCTGTAGTGAGCATGACCTACCAACTTTTTTTCCTTTAGCTTATTTATACACCTCAGATAAAGTTCTCTACCTACTAAAAAGCATTACCTCAGTTGCAAAACAGGTAACATTGTTACACAGGGGTAAGGTACAGCACAATTTTTAGTTACATATTTTTGTATTAAAACTCCTACCTAAGTAGGAGTTATTTATACACCTCAGATAAAGTTCTCTACCTACTAAAAAGCATTACCTCAGTTGCAAAAGAGGTAACATTGTTACACAGGGGTAAGGTACATCACAATTTTTAGTTACATATTTTTGTATTAAAACTCCTACCTAAGTAAATAGTTTTTGTGTAGCTTTTATTTTTACAAGTTCAGTATAAGTTCAAAGCATTAGTTTCATCCATCTTTTCTTCTATATGCTCAATATGAGACAAAAGCTATAATTTTATCAATCTTTTGTGCCTTGTAGTAATTATAAGTCAAAAGCAATAATTATTATGTTGCAGGTTATCAAAGTTCTTACTAAGAAACAGGTTGTGTATCATTCATCTTATTTGGAATTTCTTGTAAATCACCTGTTTTCTGTTCTTAAACTCAAAACAGAATTGCTAACTCCTTCTTCGTGATCTTTCTTACCATGGTGCACAGAGAGATATAAGTTTCCATCCTTGGATCTAACCTTGAATGAATGATTTCCTTGATCATTCATTTTCCCAAAGATACTTTTATTCATAATATAATTTGTGTGCTTGCTACACATGGAAGTTCACAATACCCTAGTTACAACCTATGGAGTATTTACTATTTTGCAGGAGGAGGCAAATTTTGTTAGATTATAAACTAAATGTTCTCTTAGAAATCTGAAGACTTAAAATTATTTGAATCAAATCAGGAATTACATAATGTCATTATGAGAGACTATAAAATTAGTAATTCATGCAACCAACATTATGTCATGAAATTTCATCTTCCTATTGATCTACAGGAAGTTTGTCCAATACAGTGGACTAATACACAGAAATAAATTATAAATATTAAATCCAGAGAATGTCTTTCATTGCCCAATCACACCATATCAGAACACTAAGGAATAAAGCAATCATGAACATGAGAAGTCGAATCAACAACAAGAAGCAGTTCCAGGACAAGAGTCTGGGACTGTGCATATTTAAGGCACAGTCATCGTAAGCATGGAAAATGGGGGTTAGTGTCCAGGAAGCTCATTCATCCACTGCAGCTCCTCCTACATGGAGTCTGCCACTTAAGGATCATATTAAATCCACTACTATGGGAAAAGAACTTGAAAAGTCTTTGTAGAGAGATAAATAAGGGCCTGAGAGCAAGAAGGTTCTCCACAGGAGACGGAAATGACACACAGGACATCCCTGGATTCAGCAGTGATCCAAATTACTCACAAGTTTGAGGAAGGGCACGGGGACATGATTGCGTTCATGTGGAGGGAAGAAGAGTGGGTGCTCCTTCTCCTCCACTCTCAGGTTTAGTGTCACTTCCTAGTAGTTGCAACTCACCTCCTAAAGTCAGTGATTCAGGAATGGCATCGAGAGGTCATTGCGTACATGGTCCTTATGTTTCCAAGGCTTCAAGAAGTACACAGAAGAAATATCTGGGGACTCAAGCCCAGTACTCTTCCTTTCTTGAGGTCACATCATCAAAGCTCCTAAGAGAAGAATACTTGTGATATGGCTTTTACTTTCGGGGGACTGGATGGCTTGTACCTCAAGGTAGTGACCATAGATGCAGGCAGCTGAGTATAGATAGGCTGTAAAAGTCAAGGCCTAACAACTGGAACTACCACAATGAGACCAAAGAGCCAACTGAGAAAGTCCTGAGCCTTTAGCGAAACACTAAAGCCTACCATACTGGCACAGTTCTCCAAAAATGTTCTGACACAAAATCTTTTTTCCCCAATTATTCCACCATTGGAGATCAAGTCACTCATATACATGTATCTGTTTATTGAAATATGTTTCTCTTCTCAAACAAGCAGAAGTGGCATTGTAACAAAGGCTGATGTAGTTATTTTCATAATGCTGAGATTATGTAACAATTTCTCAACTTTAGTCCCAATATGGACATAAAGGAAAAATAAAAACTCATGATACTTGTATTTGGGTGTTGGTACCGAGGTCACATTTATTTATATAGGGGGAAATCCTCAGTTTTCAAAGCCATTGCAAGAGTCCCAAGAATTTATAGATTCTAGTTGAAAGTTTCCCAAGTGCAGTGAAAGGTTGGATAATGTGTGTGCTTCAAAGAAGGGAGGCAAGGTATGGAGAAGCATATTTTCTATGGACCAAAGCAGTATCAGTTGGAGAAGACTCTGTGAAATGGGCTTTCTTGGTCTAAGGTACAAATGATCTACAAGAGGTCTATTTGATGCTCTAGGGGACAAGAGTGGGTGAGCACAGCCCAGAGGAAGAAGACCTATGAGATCAGGTTGGTCAGGAACAGGTGTGTCAATGGCAGATGTTGTTGAGGCAGGTGGTCTAGCAGTGGCCAGACTGGCAGCAGTTGGACCCACAGCAGCAGGACTGGCAGCAGCAGGGACGGCAGCAGGTGGTCCTGCAGCAGGTGGTCTGGCAGCAGCAGGGCTGGCAGCAGCATGGCTGGCAGCAGCGTGGGCCACAACAACACTGCATGGTGTCAGAGGCTGGAGGGTGGGTCTGGTTTGTAAGAAGGTGGCTTGGATGCTTTGGGAGCCTCTCTGCCCAGGTGTGCTTTTATACCCTGCTGAGAATACACTGTTAACATGTGCTTCATTCTTTCCTCCTGATGGATTGTGTGTAAATAAATTATCAAAAGTGGCCAGATTCTCCTCTCTGGAGTCAGTATTCAAGGTGAACGTAAATCATGGGTTGCTACTCGTGATGGGTGAAGATTCAATGTCAATAACTACTGAGGCTCATGGGAAGGGCTTTGCGTGTCCTTGGCTTCTAAGGGTTCAGTCAGCTGATGTTCTCTGCACTCTACATTTTTTAACATAGGTTTTGTGGCAACAATCACCTCCAGTGAGGAGTGTCAGGTCTCATTAGTCTGATGGCTCACACTTAATGATTCAGGTAAGTACAGAGATTGTGAATATGAAAAGCCATTGGTAAAAGCACACAGAGGTCTTTAGTAACTAGCCCTCTCCTGGATGACTGTGAGTAATGCCAGTGCTGCTTAGGGTAGCTTTGCAGACTTGATGGTTATGAGAAGAGTATAGTGAAACAGAATCCATGTGAGCCCTGTTCATTACAGGAACTCACCCCAACCGAAGCACATGGAATATGACAGGTAGACTGGAGGACTACAGTCCTTAATTTCCATATCTATGTGAATGACACAGAGTCTGTTCTTAGGCCTGATTGTCAGTCAGTTGAATGAAGTGCGGAAAATGAAATCACAAACTATCTCCTTCTGATCCCTGGTCAGTCTTTGGAGGAATTGTATCTACAATGTTTACTTCATGAACAATTATAAACTGTACATTTCCTCCTGGAGTTATCCCACATCTCCACTCGTTCCTCTGGCTGACCTGTAATTCCTAGGCACTCTAATTTTAAGATAACTAAAAATCATTTTTACCCTAAGCATATGATTTTATTCAGTTCTCTTAAACAAGTAGCTGGAGTGTTGTCTCTGAAGTGTAGCTGCAGAGAAAGCGAGAGCAGGTAAATCTGTGAGAGAATCCCAGGATTGCCTAATGTACTATGTCAAAGATGCAGCTCAGGGACTCCAGGACATTGTTCTGGACTGCATTATCTATCATCAATGAACAAACACTGGATCTCCATAGGCTGGACTTTCCCAATCGCATTAACCAGACATGTATTTTATCAGAAGTTAACATTATGCCTCTGCAAGCATCTATCTATACACTTAGCTCTGAAGTATGCTAGTCAGCATCTGTGGACACACTCTCTAAAGTTTTGGGTCATCATTTTAGAAAGACCTCAGTAGAAACAAAGGGTAGGCATGCAAATTTTGGTCATGGTTTGTGACCTCAGTCCTCCATTCTATACATTGGTGATTTAACAGTGTCTTATCATGTAGTCTGGAGCCTTAGAGGAAGGATGGCTTCAACAGGGTTTGGGTTGGTGCTGGAGGGTGGGCTGAACACATCCAAGGTTATGCCCATCTCCATGATGACTTAAGTTATGCTCACAGACACCATGTAAGGTTTTCTAAGAGGCCAATAACTCTCACTCAAACTCTTTGGACACTCACACCAATATCTATGGACAGCTATATTAATTTGGTACTAAATATCTCCCTCTCTGTCTCTGGCTGGAGTTTGTTCCTCATGCGAGTCTGTAAGCCTTTGTCAACACTCCTGGGAGACCAACTCTCTCCTGGCAAGGCCAGTGCACAGAGGGCCGAGGAAAAGCCCCACCTCCTGGGTGCAAATGTAGGCCCATAGGACCCTGTCCAAGCTGCTCTGACGCTTCTGCAGCCTGTGCACTCCCAAGTGTTCCCACCTTAGAGAGTCACCAGAGAGAAAAATGAAACCAGTATTTCTAATTAAAATGAGCATGGCATTGAAATCAATTTGCTGAAACACTTCCTTGCATACATTTCAAGATAGAAAGATGGCCAATGACCTTCAACACATGTTTGGGCAGAAAATTCAAAGCTGTCAAGTCAATGTGGAGCTCTCTACACATTAAAATAATGTTTTGCCGCGCACTGGTGGTACATGCCTTTAATCCCAGCACTTGGGAGGCAGAGGCAGGCGGATTTCTGAGTTCGAGGCCAGCCTGGTCTACAGAATGAGTTCCAGGACAGCCAGGACTACACAGTGTTGAAAAACCACTAACTAACTAACTAACTAACTAACTAACTAACTAACTAACTAACTAATGTTTTGAATAAGAAATAATGAAATGAGGATTGTGACATTATGGATTTTGTCATCTCTGGGAGTACACACAGGATTGAGATGTGAAAGGCCAGCTCAGACACTATAGTTTAAACTGAGAAGAATTGAGAATTGATATGGTGGTTTGGGTCAGGGCTGATTGCACATAAAAGAACCCTCTGAGAGTTCCACTGATTTAGGAGGACAGCACTGGTAGTGCTGACATAATGAAACTTAATTATCTGGGGCATGCACCCTGTGAATGGCAAGAAACTCTTAACACTACAAGCTCTTTGGTGATGTCAAGAGTGAAAAGAGATAGGAAATTCATATGTTCACATATAGAAACTAAGGACATGAAGCAGTGGAGGCAGGTGTAAGCAAGCTACCACAAGTAATTTCCAACAATTTTACACACACATATGCATACTTACATACATGCATATGTACATACTTACATAAATAAATATATATGTACATACATTCATATATACACACAGGCAGACAGACTAACTGTCATATCACCCAAAAGACAGACAGACATTCACACCTTGGTTGATAGTACAAAGTTCTAGCAAGCAAGCTATGAAAACTGTATGTTTTTTTCTCTCAGCATTTTTATATACACTAAGAAAAAGTTCTCTGTATATAAAGAAAAATTTCTTCATTCAAAAAATAGTTAAAATTGTTAAGTAATAGGAAGATACAGCACAATTATTGTTTCTTTAAACTCCTACCTAACAAATATTTGATAAATCGTTTATTCTACAAGATCATTATAAGTTCAAAAAAGTAGTTTTATTGCATAAGCTTATTAAACATTCTAATGTTTTATCTACCTTATAATTCAAAAATTTAAAAAATGATGTCAAAGTACTACTTATATATCTTTCCCCCGTCTCAGCTTGAGTTTCACTTCCTAATAGCTGTAACTCCAACCCTGAAGTTCTCTTCTATGGAAAAGGAATTTCATCAAGGACCGATTGTGTGCCTGGCCCTGACGTCACCTGAGCTACAACCAGAAGGGTACAGAAGGAATAGCTTGTGGTTCAAGTACTTTTCTCCATCTGAAATGAACGCTCATTGCAAAGGCACCTAAGAGAGGATGTTTTTATTGTGACTTACACTTTGGAGTATTGGTTGGCTTCTACCTCATGGCAGTGGCCATTGGTGCAGGCAGCTGAGTATAGTTCTGGCACAAGAAATGAAGCCACACATCTGAAGCAACCACTGAGAACCAACGGCGAAAGTCCTGGTCCACAGAAACACTAAAAATTTCTCCTACAAGAATATATCTCCAATAAGGTCATACCTCCTAATCCTTCCCACATAATTCCTCCACTGAAGATCAAGGCTATCTATATATGTCTGTTCATTCCTATAGGTTTGTGTATTCAAACCAACAGAATGGGCATTATGTATGGCAAATGCTGCTGCACTTCTTTTCCCAGTAGAGAGATGAGGTAACCCTCGTATTTAGGGTGAAATATTGACAACCAGGAGAAAAGAAGATTCATGACACTTGTAGCTGGGTGTTTGCACAGAGGTCACATTTATTTTAAATACAGGGAAATCTCTAGGTTTCAAGGTCATGCAAAAAGTCCCACGATTTCATTGCTCCCTAATGAGAGTTTCTCAAGAGCAGAGAAAGGTTGTGGAATGTGGAAATTTAAGAGAAGTAAAGCAAGGGGTGGGGCAGCATAGTTATTGGATCAAAAATTTTCAGTTGGAGAAGACTCTGTGGAAGGTCCTTTCTGGGTCTGGGGTACAAGTGACCTACATGAGGCAAATTTCATGCTGTAGAGGACATGATTGGAGAGCATGTTTCAGAGCAAGACCTATGAGACCAGGTTGGGCAGGAACAGGTGTGTCAATGGCAGCTGTTGTTGAGGCAGGTGGTCTAGCAGCAGCCAGACTGGCAGCAGTTGGACCCACAGCAGCAGCAGCAGCAGCAGGTGGTCCTGCAGCAGGTGGTCTTGCAGCAGCATGGCTGGCAGCAGCATGAGCCACAACACTGCATGGTGTCAGAGGCTGGAGGGTGGGTCTGGTCTGTAAGAAGGTGGCTTGGATGCTTTGGGAGCCTCTCTACCCAGGTGTGCTTTTATACCCTGCTGAGGTTCCTCTGTCCTCATGTGCAGCATTCCTTCCTCCTAGTGGATTATTAGTAAATAAGTTATCAAAATAGATCAGATCCTCCTCTCTGGAGTCTGTATTCAAGGTGAACGTAAATCATGGGTTGCTACTCGTGATGGGTGAAGAATCAATTTCATTGGTGACTGAAACCTACAGAGAGTATTTTGTCTTTGCTTCCCTGGGAAGTAACACCTGATGTTCTCAGTATTCACCCCCCTGTGTTTCTACTTTGGTTTTGTGGCATAATTTGCCTCCTTTTCAGACTGTCAGGCCTCATTAGTCTGATGGCTCACATATAATGGGTCATCTTGGTACAGAGAGTATAAGTATGAAGTATGAGACCACAGGTACCTTTAATAACTTGCAATGTTCTGGATGACTGTGGGTAATGCCAATGCTGTTCTGTGTAGGTTTGCTGGGATGATGGTTATAAGAAGAATTTATTGATACAGAATCTGTATGCAGACCTCTTCATTGCTAGAACTTAGCCCAACAAAACTCCAAGGAACATGACAGGCTAGATGGGGAGACTACCATTTTTAATCTCTTCACCTATGTGAATGACACAGAATCTGGTCTTAGACTGAATTATCAGTCAGTTACGTGAAGTGAGATAAATGAAATTGCAAACTTTCTTCTTATTCCTGGTCAATCTTTGGAGGACGCACATCTAGAATATTTCCTTCTTGTGGACTTATGTATTGGAGGTTTGCTCGTGGACATATGCCATATATATATATTGTAGTTCTTCTGGGTAACCAACACTTTGTTGGGACCCTATATTCAGTTATCTAATGAAAAAATATCCCTCCTTACCAAATGACCCAAAGCAAATGATTTGCTTCAGTTCTCTTAAGCAAGATGCTGGAGTGTTGTCTCTATAGTGCAGTTACTGAAAGAGAAAATGGGCAAACCTGGGAGAGCTGACACCTTTCTGGCCTTCTATACTGTGTGCTCATGACACACAAACATGTGAAGATCAAACTGTCATACACATTTTAAAAAATAAAAAAAGAGAGTGTGAAAACAATTTAAAATTGAGATGCTGCTGCTTCACTATGTTCATAGCAGCCTTGTTCATAATAGCCAGAAGCTGGAAAGAACCCAGATGTCCCTCAACAGAGGAATGGATACAGAAAATGTGGTACATTTACACAATGGAGTACTACTCAGCAGTTATAAAGAATGAATTCATGAAATTCTTAGGCAAATGGATGCATCTGGAGGATATCATCCTGAGTGAGGTAACCCAATCACAAAAGAAGTCACTTGACATGCACTCACTGATAAGCAGATATTAGCCCAGAAACGTGGAATATCCAAGATACAATTTGCAAAACACATGAAACTCAAGTAGGAAGACCAAAATGTGAATACTTCGTTCCTTCTTAGAATGGGGAACAAAATACCCATGGAAGAAATTACAAAGGCAAAGTTCGGAGTTAAGACAGAAGGAAAACCATCCAGAGACTGCCCATCTGGGGAATCCATCCCATATACAACCACCAAAACCCAGAGAAAAATGTATTTTATATGACGTTCACTTTGGGGGATTAGATGGGTTGTACCTCAAGGCAACAGCAATAGATGCAGGCAGCTGAACACGGATCTGCTGCAAGTGTTGTGGCCCAACATCTGGAGCTACCACAATGAGAAAAGAGAGCCAACTGAGAAGTGCTGGACCTCAGAAACACTAAATCCTGCTCGAATGGTACACCTCTCCAAAAATGTTCTGACTCCAAATCCTTCCCACATGATTCCACCATTGGAGATCAAGTTAGTCGTATGTATCTGTTTATTGAAATATGTTTTTACTTTCAAACAAACTGAAGTAGCATTGGGACAAAGGCTGCTATAGTACTTTTTATAGTGCCAAGATGGTGTAACTGTTTCTCAGATGAAGAACCAAGTGTTGACATAAAGGAGGAATGAAGATTCATGACACTTTTAGTTGGGTGTTGGTATTGAGGTCACATTTATTTAAATACAGGAAAATCTCCAGTTTTGAAAGCCATAACAAAATTTCAAGGGATATATAGTTTCCAGATGAGAGTTTCCCAAATGCAGAGAAAGGATGGGGAATATGTACTTTTCAAAGAAGCGATGAATATTTTTTGGACCAAGGAAGTACCATTTAGAGGAGACTGTGGAATGGTCTTTCTGGGTCTGAGGTACAAGTGATCGACATGAGGTCTATTTGATTCTCTATAGGGCAAGGGTGGATGAACATGGCTCAGAGGAAGACCTATGTGAATAGGTTAGGCAGGAACAGGTGTGTGTGTGAATGGCAGCTGTTGTTGCAGCAGGTGGTCTAGCAGCAGCCAGACTGGCAGCAGTTGGACCCACAGTAACATGGCTGGCAGCAGCAGGGGCGGCAGCAGGTGGTCCTGCAGCAGGTGGTCTGGCAGCAGCATGGCTGGCAGCAGCATGGGGCACAACAACACTGCATGGTGTCAGAGGCTGGAGGGTGGGTCTGGTNTGTAAGAAGGTGGCTTGGATGCTTTGGGAGCCTCTCTGCCCAGGTGTGCTTTTATACCCTGCTGAGGGTCCACTGTCCTCATGTGCAGCATTCCTTCCTTCTGATGGATTGTGAGTAAATAAATTATCAAAAGAGGCCAGATTCTCCTCTCAGGCATCAGTATTCAAGGTGAATGCAAATCATGGGTTGATACTCATGATGGGTGAGGAGTCGATTTCAGTGGTGGCTGAAGCCTAAGGGAAGTACTTTGGTCTGACTTTGCTTCCAAGGGAAGTGACACCTGATGTTCTTGGTATTCACATCTTGTGTTTCCACTGTGGTTTGTGGTATAACTTGCCTCCCTTTAGGATTGTCAGGCTTCATTATTTTAATAGCTCACACATAATGGGTCATGTTGGTACAAAGATTATGAATATGAAAATCCATTGGCATAAGGACATAGAGGCCTTTAGGAACTTGCCTGTGCTGCATGGCTGTGGGTAATGCCAATGCTGGCATGATAGCTATAAGAAGAGTATGTTGAAACAGAATTTATTTGTCAGAACTCTTAATTACTGAAACTAATCCCCACCAAAGTCCAAGGCACATGACAGGGCTAGACTGGGAGAGTACCTTCCTTAATCTCCCCACTTATGTGAATGACACAATCTGGTCTTAGACCCAAGTATCAGTCAGTTGAGTGAAGTGTGGTACATGAAATTACAATCTATCTCCTTCTTTCCCCTGGTCAGACTTTGGAGGAAGTGTGTCTAGAGTGTTTCCTTCCTGTGGAATTATAAACTGGATATTTCCTCCTGGAGATGTGCCACATATCTTCCAGTTCCTCTGGTTGACTGGCACTTCACTGGGACCTTGAGTTCAGATAACTAAGGAACAAATATTCCTGCTTGCCAAATGACCCTAAGCACGTGATTTATTTACCTCAGTTTTCTTTAACAAGATGCTGGACTGTTGTCTCCAAAGTGCAGTTACTGAAAGAGCGAGCAGGAAAATTGGTTAGAAAAATCTCAGGATTGCTCTAAATGTGTTTTGTCAAAGATTCCAGCCTTGGGAAACTAAGACATTCCCTGTGTACTGCAGTACCTGCCATCAGTGAACCAACACTGAATATCCAAAGATTTCTCTTTTCCAAGATGTATGCTTTCCTACCAGATGACGTTTTGCCTTTGGAATCATCTATGTGCTTAGCTCTGAAATCAGCTAGCCTCAGTGGACAGACTCTCTTCAGTACTAGATCTCAATTTTAGAAAGACCATAGTACTGACAAGATGCAATCATTCAAAATTTGGCTATAGTATGTGATGAACAGTCTCAAATCCTGCATCCCAATCCATGTTAATTTGACAGTGTGTTGTCATCTAGTTAGTCTTGACCCTCTGGGGAAGGATGGATAATAGGGGCTATGTTTTGGTGTTGGGGATGGTGGGCTGAACCCATTCAAGTTTATGCTGGTCACCCTGATGACCCAAAGCATGCTCACAGAACTCAGGTCTGGTTCTCAAATCCTGCAAGTCTCACTCAATCTCTGTAGAAACTCCCATCAGAAATCAGTGGACATCTACATCAAAGTGACCACCTAAGTTTTCCAACGTGAGGGAAAATCCTGAGCTACTTCCCAACTATTCCAAAATGTAAATTAGTTTCTGTGGTTATGGCTGCCCTGAACTTCATGTAAGGAATCTCTGCTGGTATTTGTCATATGTACATATGTCATATATACATGAGTAGTTATTTTCCTTGCTATCCTCACAACAGGTATTGGATGATCATGGGGACAATCTTTAAAATATGAGGATAAATGATTAAGGAAAAAACCCTGTTCCATTGGTGTCTGATATATGATGTTGAATTGTTTTTATTCAATTAATTTTCATTCAATTAATACAACTGACACCAGTAGTCCAAATAATATGTGCAAGGCAGGATAACATTTTTTTGAATACTTTTGTGCATATGTTTCAAGACAGGAAGGTGGCCAGTGATATTTCTCCACACAGGTAGGCAGAAAATTCAGTTTGTCAGCATAACATGGAGCACTATTAACCTCATAAATTACTTTTCAGTGGCAGCACTAATGAAATGAGGACCATGGCAACATGAATTCTGGTATCTTTGTGAGAACAGAAGGGAGCAAGTTCAGATAGGTAGGCCAGCTCAAATACCATAAAGTCAACTGAGGATAAACAAGTTTGGAGTAAGCAATTTGGGCCAATGTTGTGAGTGACCTATGTGTGCCCCTCTTAGAGTGGCAAGTGATTTACAGGGACAATGCTGGGAATGTTGACATGAACAAACTTTATCTGGGGTTGGTGCTCTCTGTGACTGGCAATAAGCTCCTTACTCCTTAAAATCCCTGGGAGATGCCAAGAAGAAAGGAGAGAAAATTCATACACTCACAAACACAGACATATTGGATAAAGCAATGCACTCTCGTAGGAAGGAAGCTCCCATGAACAATCTCCAATAACTTCACTTACAGGCATGCACATATATATATATATATACATACATACATACATACATACATACATACATACATACATATATACATACATGTATATATGCATACATAGGTAAATATGTACATAAATACATTTATGTACATATATAAACACAGACAAATAGACAGAGAGACAGACCAGCAGATTACAGTCATTCACACAATGGGTGGATAGACCAAGTTTTAGTGACCAAGCTCTTACCATTTTACATACATACATATACATGCAATTGGTGGATAAATCAAAGCTTCAGTGAGCATGCACTACTATTTTTTTCTCTTAGCTTATTTTACCCCCTAAGATAAAGTTCTCTCCATACTAAGAAGCATTATCTCATTCACAAAAAAGGGAAAATTTGGTACAAATGATGGAGGTACATCAAAATTTTTGATTACATGTTTTTCTATTAAAAATGCTACCTAAATAGTTTTTATATATCTTTCATATTACAAGTTCAGTATGAATTCAAAGCAGTAGTTTTGTCTATCTTTTATTCTATATGCTCTTGATTATAAGTCCAAAACAATAGTTTTATCTATCCTTTTTCCTTGTATTAATTATAAGTTGAAAGCAATATGCTTTGGGCCATTGATTAACAGATTCTTACCAAGAAACAGGTTGTCTATCATACATATTATTTTTGAAGTCTAGCAAATCACCCATTTTCTGTTCTTATACTCATAACATAATCACCCACTCCTTATTCATGACACTTCTTACCATGGTGCACATGGGGATGGGTAGCCTTATCCTTGGACCTAAACTTGAATGAATGTTTTCCTTGATCATTTATCAGGGCTCTTTTTCTTTGTAATGCAATTATGTGCTTGCAACACATGAAAGTTCAGTGAACCCTAGTTACAACCTGGGCAAAATTTAGTATTTTGCAGGAGGGGGCACATTTTATTTTAGGTTTTATAATAAAATATTCTCTCAACTCTCTGAAGTCTTAAAAATATATGAATCAAATCAGGAATTATGTCATGTCATTATGAGAGAATATAAAATCAACTCATGCAACCAGCATTATTTCACAAAATTTCATCTTACTGTTGATCTGCAGGAATTTTTCTCAATCAGGTGGACCAATACACAAGAACCAATCATAAACGACTATTACCAGAAAATGTCTTTCATTACCCAATCACACCATGTCAGAACAATGCGGAATTCAGTAATGATGAACATAAGAAGGCATGTCAGCAACAAGAAGCAGTCCCAGGACAAGAGCCCTGGGGCTGTGCCTATCTAATAAATGCTCTTCACAGTCATGCAAAATGGTGGTTAGTGTACAAGAGGGTCACAGGCCCACAGCAGCAATTCCTGCAAGGAGTCTGCCACTTAACTTTGATATCAAATCCACTATGGTGGAAAAAGAACCTTGAAAGTGTTGAAGAGAGATAAATAAGGGCTTGAGAACAGGGAGGGTCTCCACAGGACATCTCTGGGCTAAGCAGTGCCAGAGCTGCTCACAAGGCTGAGGAAATTGCGTGGGGACAAGAATGGATTCAAGTAGAGGGAGAAAGGTGGGTGGTCCTTCTCCCCCTCTCTCAGCCTGAGTTTCACTTTCTAGTAGTTGCAACTCTACCCTGAAGTTTCCACTATGGTGCAGGAATGGCATCAAGGAGTGATTGTGTACCTGGTCCTGGTGTCACACATGGCTTCAAGAAGAATATAGGAGGAATATCTGGGGATGCAATCACTGTATAATTCCTGGTTTGAGGCCTCATAACCAAAGCATGTAAGAGGAGAATGTATTTTATATGACGTTCACTTTGGGCGATTGGATGGGTTGTACCTCAAGGCAACAGCAATGGATGCAGGCAGCTGAACACGGATCTGCTGCAAGAGTTGTGGCCCAACATCTGGAGCCACCACAATGAGAAAAGAGAGTCAACTGAAAAGTGCTGGGCCTCAGAAACACTAAATCCTGCTCTACTTGTACATCTCTCCAAAAATGTTCTGACTCTAAATCCTTCCCACATGATTCTACCATTGGAGACCAAGTTAGTGTTATATATCTATCTGCTTATTGAAATATGTTTTTACTTTCAAACAAACTGAAGTGGCATTGTGACAAAGCCTGCTACAGGACTTTTCATAGTACAGAGATGGTGTAACTGTTTCTCAGATTTAGGACCAAGTATTGACATAAAGGAGAAATTAGGATTCATGACACTTGTAGTTGGGTGTTGGTATTGAAGTCACATTTATTTAAATAGGAGAGAAATCCCCAGTTTTGAAAGCCATAACAAAATTCTCAGGGGATTATAGTTTCCAGATGAGAGTTTCTCAAGAGCAGTGGAAGAATGGGGAATGCAAACATTTCAGAGAAGTGATGAATATTTTTGACCAAGGCAGTAGCATTTGGAGCAGATTCTGTGGAATGGTCTTTCTGGGTCTGGGGTAGATGTACATGAAGTCTCTTTGATTCTCTAGGGGACAAGAGTTATGAGCATGGCCCAGAAGAAGACCTATGACAACAGGATGGGCAGGAACAGGTGTGTGGATGGCAGCTATTGTTGCAACAGGTGGTCTAGCAGCAGCCAGACTGGCAGCAGTTGGACCCACAGCAGCAGGGCTGGCAGCAGCAGGGTCGGCAGCAGGTGGTCCTGCAGTAGGTGGTCTGGCAGCAGCATGGGCCACAACAACACTGCATGGTGTCAGAGGCTGGAGGGTGGGTCTGGTCTGTAAGAAGGTGGCTTGGATGCTTTGGGAGCCTCTCTGCCCAGGTGTGTTTTTATACCCTGCTGAGGGTCCACTGTCCTCATGTGCACCATTCCTACCTCCTGATGGATTGTGAGTAAATACATTATCAAAAGAAGCTAGATTCTCCTCTCAGGAGTCAGTAATCAAGATGGATGCAAATCATGGGTTGCTACTCCTAATGGGTGAGGAGTCAATGTCAATAACTACTGAGGCTCATGGGAAGGGCTTTTGCGTGTCCTTGGCTTCTAAGGGAGCAGTCAGCTGATGTTCTGTGCACTCTCACTCTGTTTTTCAACATAGGTTTCGTGACAACAATTACCTCCCTTCAGGAGTATCAGGTCTCATTAGTCTGGTAGCTCACACTTAATGTTTGAGGTAGGTACAGAGAGTGTGAATATGAAAGGACATTGGTATGAGTGCACAGAGGTCTTTAGTAAGTTGTACTGTCCTGGATGACTGTGGGTCATGCCAATGCTGTTTTGTGTAGCTGTGCAGGGTTGATGGTTATGAGCACAGTATACTGAATCAGAGTCCATGTGAGACTTGGTAATTAAAGGAACTCATCCCACCCAAAACTCATGGAATATGACAAGTAGGTTCGAGGACTACAGTCCCTAATTTCCTTATCTATGTAACTGACATAGAGTCTGTTCTTAAGCCTGATTGTCAGTCATTTGAATGAAGTGCGGAAAATGAAATCACAAACTATCTCCTGATCCCTAGTCAATCTTTGGAGGAATTGTATCTATAGTGTTTTCTTCATGAACTGGACGTTTCCTCCTGGAGATGTCCCACTCCTCCACTCATTCCTCTGCCTGACCTGCAATTCATAGGCATTCTAATTTTAAGATAACTAAAGAATATTTTCCCCCTAATGATCCTGAGCATATAATATCATTCAGTTCTCTTAAACAAGTAGCTGGAGTGTTGTCTCTGAAGTGTAGCTGCAGAGAAAGAGAGAGTTGGTAAATCTGTGAGAGAATCACAGGACTGCCTAAATGCACTATGTCAAAGATGCAGCTCAGAGAAACAAGGACACTGTTCTGGACTGCATTATCTATCATCAATGAGCAAATAGTGGATCTCCATAGACTTTTCTTTCCCAATCACATTGACCAGACATCTCTTTACCAAAAGATAACATTATGTCTCTGCACACTTATAGCTGAAGTATGCTACTCAGTATCTGTGGACACACTCTCTTCACTTTTGAGTTACTATTTTAGAAATACCTCCATAGAAACAAAGGGAAGGTATGCAAATGTTGGCCATGGTATGTGATAGACAACCTCAATCCTACATTCCATACACTGGTGACTCAACAGTGCCTCATCATGTAGTCCTGGAACTTTAGGGGAAAGATGGCTTGAACAGGGTATGTTTTGGTACTGGAGGGTGGGCTGAATCCATCCAAGGTTATGCTGGTCTCCATGGTGACCTGAGATACGCTCGGAGACATCATGTCAGGTTCTCTAAGAGGCCTATAACTCTCAAATTCTTTGGACACTCACATCAATATCTATGGACAGCTATATTAATTTGGTATGGAATAACTCCCTCTCTATCTCTTTCTCTTTGTCTGCTTCTCTGTTGCTAACTCTTTCTCTTTCTCTGTCTCTCTGTCTCTCTGTCTCCATTTCTCTCTCTCTCTCTCTCTCTCTCTCTCTCTCTCTCTCTCTCTCTCTCTCTCTCTCTCTCTCTCTCTCTCTCTCTCTCTCTCTCCACCTACACACACACACATTTTAATCTGTGATTGATGACACCCTCTTTAGCAAGATCTAGTTAAAGGTTAGTCCACTCTAATTTATTCTCCTAAGCATTGATTTCTCCTCCCTAAACTATAAAATTAGCTAACGTTTGGAAAGTAACATATCCAAAGTTGAGGGACAATTCTCAGGCATTTCTTCACTTTTCCAACAAGCAAATCAAGTTTTTGTAGTCATGGCTAACTTAGATTTCATGTGAGGAATCAAGGTTGGTATTCTTCATGTGTATCCAGAATAGGTATTTTCCTTGCTATCACCATACCAGGTCCTGGGTGATCAGAGGTACAGTGTTTAACATATGTGGATAAATGACAAAACAAAAACAAAAACAAAATCTTTCAGTGCTATCTGATGTATGATGGTGAAATTGTTTATATTTCCCCTCAAGTTAATATTTCAGATAGAAGTATTTCTAATTAAAATGGGCATAACATTTGCTGAAACATTAGCTTGCATACACTTCAAGATAGAAAGATGGTCAATGATCTTTCACCACATGTGTGTGAAGAAAATTCAGAGGTGTCAACTCAATATGGAAAAATGTTTTGAATGACAGCAATAATGTAATGAGGACTGTGACATCATGGATTTTCTCATCTCTGGGATTATATACAGGACTGAGGTATGAAAGGCCAGCTTAGACACTATAGTTTAAACTGAGAAGAATTGAGAATGGATTTAACGATTTAAGCCAGGGCCAATAGCACTCCACAAAGATCCTCTGAGAGTTTCAGTGGATTTATGGGGACAACACTGGTAGTGGTGAAATAATGAAACTTAATTATCTGGGGCATGTACTCTGTGAATGGCAAGAAACTCTGAACACTATAAGCTCCTTGGAGATGTCAAGAATGAAAAGAGCTAGAAAACTCATACACTCACACACAGAAACTTAGGGCATGCAGCAAAGGAGGCACATGCAAACAAGCTACCACAAGTCATTTCCAATGATTTCACACACATGTTTGCATACATACATACATACATACATATGTACATACATTCATATATACACACTGAGAAAAAACTGAATGACATATCAATGAACAGACATTCACCCCTTGGTTGATAGTACAACGTTGTAGCTAGAAAGCCACGAAAATTTTATTTTCTTATCATATTTATACACCCTAAGAAAAAGTTCTCTACTTATAAAGAAGAATTACTTCATTCAAAACCAGATAAAATTGTTACATAATAGGAAGGTACAGTACAATTATTGTTCCTTTAAACTTGTACCTAACTAGATATTTTTATATATCTTTTATTCTACATGGTCATTATAAGTTCAAAATAGTAGTTTTATTTGATAAGGTTATTAAAAATTCAAAGCAATAGTTTTCTCTATCATCTACTTCAAAAATTCGTTATAAGGTCAAAGCACTACTTAGATACCTTTTGTTCATTATGTTCATTACCAATTCAAGTCAATAGTGTTTTTTTTTTTTAACATCATGTGTTAACAAAGTACTTACCAAGAAAGAGGTCATCTATCTTATGTCTTATTGAATTCTAGTTAGTCTTTCGATTGTTATTCTTACTCTAATAACAGAGCTACTCAATGCTTGCTTATGACATTACTTATCATGGTGCACATAAAGATCTGTGTCCTCATCCCCATACCTAGCCTAGAATGAATGTTTACCATGATCTTTCATTGTTTCAAGACTCTTTTCCTCCATAGTGCAATGTACCTGCTTGTACCAAAAGCATCCCTTTTCTAACAGAAGCAACCTTTAATATTGTATAGGATGAGGCACAATCTATATTTGATTTTAGACTAAACCATTCTATCAACTATCTTAATATCTTACAATCTCTTGAATCTAATCAGAATTAAGTAAAATAATTATCATAAGTTATAAAATCCACAATACCTCTTAAAAAACCTTTATTTCATGAAATTTCATCTTCCTGACGTTCTGCAGAAAATTTGTCCAGTAGGTTGGGCTAATGCCCAGAACTGAATCATAACAGACTATTGGAAGAATGTGTCTTTCATTGCTCAACACACCATGTCAGGACAATAAAGAATACAGCAATAGTGAATGTGAGAATGTATTTCAGCAGCAAGAAGCAGGCCCAGGACAAGACCCTGGGGACTGTGTCTACCCAAAGGACCCCATCACAGGCATGCAAAATGGTGGTTAGTGTTCATGGAAATCACTTGACCACTGCAGATCCTCCTTCATGGAGCCTGAAACTTAGGCTTGATATCAAATCTACTATGGTGAGGAAAGAACTTGGAAAGTCTTGTAGAGAGGTAAATAAGAGCTTGAGAGCAAGAAGTTCTCCACAAGAGTGGGAAATGACAAACAGGACATCCCTGGATTCAGCAGTACTCCAACCTACTAACAAGGTTGAGGAAAGTGTGTGGAAACAGGTTTGCATTCATGTAGAGGGAAGAGGAGTGGTTGCTCCTTTTACCCCTCCCTCAGCTTTAGTTTCACCTCCTAGTAGTTACAGCACACCTCCTCAAGATTCCCTCTATGAACCAGGAGTAGCATCAAGGAGTCATTCTGTGCCTGGTCCTCATATAACCCATGGCTTCATGAAAAACACGGAAGGAATACCTGGGGCCGAAAGCCCTGTACTCATCCTGAGTTTAGGCCTCATAACCAAAGCATCTAAGAGAAGACTGTGTTTAATGAGACTTCGTTTTGGAGGGGATTAGATGGCTTGTACTACAAGGCAAAGGGAATGAGTGAAGGCAGCTAGCAGAGATCTACTGCAAGAGCTGAAGCTGAAGATGGAGCTACCACCATAAGGTGAGAGAGACAGCTAAGAAAGTCCTGGGCCTTTGTCACACTTAAGCC
Organism: Mus pahari; assembly: GCF_900095145.1. Taxonomy (NCBI): domain Eukaryota; kingdom Metazoa; phylum Chordata; class Mammalia; order Rodentia; family Muridae; genus Mus; species Mus pahari. Next base: position 67,201,313 of record NC_034603.1, read on the forward strand.
TGCCCTACTTGTACACCTCTTCAAAAATGTTCTGAGTCCTAGTCCTTCCCAGATGATTCCACCATCGGTCATCAAATAACTCATGTATATTGATCTGCTTATTCAAATATGTCTGCACTCTCAAAAAAAAAAAAAAAAAAAACAGAAATGTCATTGTGACAAAAGCTGCTGGAGTTTGTTCATAGTACAGAGATGATGAAAATGTTTCTCAAATTTGTACCAAATATTGACATAAAGGAGAAATGAAGGTTCAGGACACTTGTAGTTAGGTGTTAGAAATGAGGTCACATTTATTTATATAGGGGAAATTCCGAGTTTTCAAAGCCAAGGCCAATGTCCCAGGGTTTTATAACTTTTCAGATAGGAGATTCCCAAGGGCAGAGAAAGGTTGGAGATAGTCTATGTTTCAGAAAAGAGAAGGAAGGTATGGGGAGGCATATATGTTTTTTAGACCAAAGCAGTATCAGTTGGAAAATCTCTCTGGAATGTCCTTTCTGGGTCAGGGATACAAGTGACCTACATGAGGTCATTTTCATGCTGTAGGGGACAGGATTGGGGAGCATGTCACAGAGCAATACCTATGAAAAGAGGTTAGGCAGGAACAGGTGTGGTAATGGCAGCTATTGTTGTAGCAGGTTGTCTAGCAGCAGCCAGATTGGCAGCAGTTGGACCCACAGCAGCAGGGGCGGCAGCAGGTAGTCCTGCAGCAGGTGGTCTTGCAGCAGCATGGCTGGCAGCAGCATGGGCCACAACAACACTGCATGGTGTCAGAGGCTGGAGGGTGGGTCTGGTTTGTAAGAAGGTGGCTTGGATGCTTTGGGAGCCTCTTTGCCCAGGTGTGCTTTTATACCCTGCCCAAGAGTCTCCCGTGCCCATGTGCAGCATTCCTTCCTACTTATGTATTTTGAGTAAATAAATTATCAAAAGAGGCCAGATTCTTTTCCCAACTCACTATTCAAGGTGAATGTAAATCATGGATTGCCTCTCGTGATGGGTGAAGAGTCAATGCCAATGGCAGCTGAAGCCTGAGGGAAGTACTTTGGCCTGTTTTGCTTCCAAGTAAACCTGATTTCTTGGGATTCACACCCTGTGTTTTGTCTTTCATTTGCAGCTTTAAGTTCCCCCTTCAGGATTCTCATGCCTCATTAGTCTGATGGCTCACACATAATGGGTCATATTAGTACAGAGAGTATGAGTATGAAGTCCATTGATATGAGGACACATAGGCCTTTATGAATTGGACTATCCTGAATGGTTGTGGATAAAAATAATGCTGTTCTGTGTAGGTTTTTGTGTAGGGTGATGGTTATAAGAAGAGTATTTTAAAACAGAATCCACATGTCAGACCTATGCATTACTGGAATTCATCACAATGAAATTCCAAGGAACATGAGGGGCTAGACTGAAAGAAAACTGTCGTTAATCTCCTCACCTATGTGAATGACATACAATCTGGTCTTGGACCCAATTATCAGTCCTTTCAGAAAAGTGTGGTAAATGAAATTGCAAATTGGCTCCTTCTTATTCCTGGCTAATCTTTGGAAGCAGTATATCTAGAGTGTTTCCTTCTTGTGGAAATATAAACTGAATGTGCCCTCCTGAAGATGTGCCACATATCTTTTAGTTCCTCTGTGCAACCTGCCCTTCCTTGGGACCCTAACTTCAGATGACTAAGGATCATTGTCTCATGCTTGCCAAATAACCTTAAGCATAGGATTTACTTCAGTTCTCTTAAACAAGATGCTGGAGTGTTTTTGTCTCTAAAATTCAGTTACTGAAAGTAAGAGCAGGACAACTTGTTAGAGTACAATTTTTGGTTACCTGTTTTTTTGGTTAAAACTCCTGTCTAACTAAATTGTTTTTGTGTATCTTTTATTTCTTGAAAGTTCAGTATAAGTTTAAAGCATTAGTGTTATTCATCTTTTCTTCTATATGCTCATTATGAGACCAAAGCTCTAGTTTACCAATCTTTTGTTCTTTGTATTAATCATAAGTTCAAGTTAATAATTTTCATGCCATAGGTTATCAAAGTTCTTGTAAAAATTGGTCTTGTATCATACATCTTATTTTTGAATTCTAGCAAATCACCCATTTTTTGTTACACTCATAACAGAATTACCCAGTCCTTCTTTGTGATCTTTCATATCATGCTGCATATGTACATCTTTGGGCCGATCCTTGAACCTAAGCTTGAATGATTGATTTCTTTCATGATTCATTATCCAAAGGCTATTTTTTCTTTTTAATGCAATTTAGGAGAAGTAACACATGAAAGTTCATAGTACCCTAGTTACAACCTAAGCAGTCTTTACTATTTTCATGAGGGTGCACATGTCATTATAAATTTTAACCTAAAATTTTCTCTCAACTATCTGAAGACTCAAAATTATTTGAATTAAATCAGGGATTATGTAATGATATTATGGGAGACTATAAAATCAGCAATTCATGCAGCTAGCATTATTTCATGAAATTTCACCTTTGTGTTGATCTTCAGAATGTTTGCCCAGTAGGGTGGACTAATATCCAGGAATCAATCAAAAGCCTAAGCCCATCATCACAGACATGTAAAATGGTGGTTAGTGTCCAGGAAGGTCATTCATTCACTGCAGCTCCTCCTGTATGGTGTCTACCACTTAAAGTTCATAACAAAACAACTACTACAGGAACAAACTTGGAAAGTCTTGTAGAGAGATAAATAAGGGCTTGGGAGTAAGAAGGTCCTTCACAGTAGAGGGTAAGGACAAACAGGACACCCCTGGGTTCAGCAGCGCTCCAAACTACACACAAGGTTGAGGAAGGTGCATGGGTACATCATCACATTCAAGTAGAATGAAGAAGAGTGGGTGCTCCTCCTCTCTCAGCGTTAGTGTCACTTCCTAGAAGTTGAAACTCACCTCCTAAATTTTCCTCTGTGATTCACAAATGACATTGAGGAGTCATTGTGTGCCTGGTCCTCATATCTCCCAAAGCTTCAAGAAGAACACAGATGGAATATCTGAGGACTCAAGCCCTGTACTCTTTCTGAGTTGAGGCCTCATATCTAAAGCACCTAAGGGAAGAATGTGTTTTTTTATGTGACTTTCACTTTGGCAGATTGGATGGCTTGTACCTCAAGGCAGTGGCAATGGATATAAGCAGCTGAGCATAGACAGGCTGCAAGAGTTGAGGCTGAACATCTGGAAATACCAAAATGAGAAAAGTGAGGCAACTGAGAAAGTCCTGAGCCTCTAAATCAACAATAGAGCCTACTCTACTTGTACATCTCTCCAACAATATTCTGATTCCCGACCCTTACCAGATGATTCTAACACTGGAATTCAAGTTACTCATAGATAGATGGATAGATAGATAGATAGATAGATAGATAGATAGATAGATAGATATTTGTCTTTCAAACAAAATGAAGTGGCATTGTGACAAAGGCTGCTGCAGCTCTTTTCAAGTACAGAGTTGATGCAACTGTTTCTCAAATATAAGACCAAAAATTGAGACAAAGCAGAAATGAATATTCAGGACACTTGCATTTGGATGATAGTACCAAGTTCACATTTATTTTTAGGTGCATAAATTCCCAGTTTTCAAAGCCTTTGCAAAAGTCCCAAGGTTTTATATTTTCCAGATAAGAGTTTCCCAACTGAAGAAAAAGGCTTGGGAATGTGTATGTTTCAGAGAAGGGAAGCAAGGTATGGGAAGCATATTATTTTTTTTTGAACCAAAGAATTATTAGTTAGAGCAGACTATATGGACTGGCCTTTCTGGGTCTGGGGTACAAGTGACATACATGAGGTCAATTTCATGTTGTAGGACATAGGATTGGGGAGCATGTTCCAGAGCAAGACTTATAACAAGAGGTTGGGCAAGAACAGATGTGTGAATGGCAGCTATTGTTGCAACAGGTGGTCTAGCAGCAGCCAGACTGGCAGCAGTTGGACCCACAGCAGCAGAGCTGGCAGCAGCATGGGTGGCAGCAGGTGGTCCTGCAGCAGGTGGTCTTGCAGCAGCAGGGCTGGCAGCAACATGTCTGGCAGCAGCATGGGCCACAATAACACTGCATGGTGTCAGAGGCTGGGGGGGGTCGTCTGGTTTGTAAGAAGGTGGCTTGGATGCTTTGGGAGCCTCTCTGCCCAGGTGTGCTTTTATACCCTGCTGAGGTTCCACTGTCCTCATGTGCAGCATTCCTTCCTCCTGATGGATTGTGAGTAAATAAATTATCAAAAGAGGCCAGATTCTCCTCTCAGGAGTCAGTATTCAAGGTGAATTCAAATCATGGGTTGCTACTCATGATAGGTGAGGAATCAATATCGATGGTGGCTGAAGCCTATGGGAATTACTTTGGCCTGTCTTTGCTTCCATGGGAAGTAACACCTAATGTTCTCGGTATTCACACCTTGTGTTTCCATTTTGGTTTGTGGCATAACTTGCCTCCTTCAGGACTGTCAGGCCTATTAGCCTGATGGCTCACACATAATGGGTCATGTTGGTACAGAGAGTATGAATATGAAAGTCCATTGGCATGAGGACATAGAGGCCTTTACAACATTACCCTGTCCTGGATGTCTGTTGTTAACACCTATGCTGTTCTGTGTAGGTTTGCTGGGATTGTGGTTATAAGAAGAGTATATTGAAACAGAATCTACAGGTCAGACCTGTAAATTACTGGAACTCATCCTAACCATAGTTTACAGAAATGATATTCCAGATTGAAAGACTACTGTCATTAATCTCCTCACCTATGTGAATGTTACACGATCTGGACTTGGACCCAATTATCAGTCATTTCATTGATGTATGGAAAATGAAATTGCAAACTGCCTCCTTCTTATCACTGGTCAGTCACTGAAGGAAGTGTATCCAGAGTGTTTTCTTCTCATAAAAATATAAACTAGACATTTCCACCTGGAGACGTGCCCTATATCTTCTAGTACCTCTCTGTGACCCGTACTTCCTTGGGACCCAAACTTCAGATAACTAAGGATCATTGTCCCCTGCTTGCCAAGTGACCCTAAGCACATGATTTATTTCTCGTCTCTTGAACAAGATGCTGGAGTGTTGTCTCTAAAGTTCGGTTACTGAAAGAGAGAGCAGGAAAATATGCTTGAGAATCTCAGGATTGCTCTAAATGTGTTTTGTCAAACACATTACAGCTTTGGGAAACTAGGGCATTCCCTGTGGACTGCAGTACCTGCTATTAGAAAACCAACACTGGATCTCCAAAGACTTCTCTTTCCCAAGACATTTGCTTTTCCACGAGACGACATTTTGTCATTGGAATCATATATGTATTTAGCTCTGAAGTCAACTAGGTAGTATCAGTGGACAGGCTTTCTACAGTATTAGATCTCAATTTTGGAAAGACCTTAGTACAGACAAGATGAAAGCTTGCAAAATTTGCCCGTGGTATATGATGGACAAAGTCATATCCTGTATTACAATCCATGGTTATTCCATAGTGTGATGTCATCTAGTCTTGTACCATTGGGGAAGGAGGAATGAGAAGGGTTATATTTTAGTGATGGAGAGTGAACACAGTCAGGTTTATGCTGGCCTCCCTGATGACCCAAAGCATACCACAATGCATGTCCTGTTCTCAAAAATGCCTTAAGTCTCATTCACTCTCATTCGAACCTCCCAACAGAAATCTCTGGACATCTTTATCAAAGTTGGCACCTAAGGTTTCCAACATGAGGAAAAATCCTGAGCTACTGCCTAACTACTCCAGAATGTCAATAATAAGTTTCTGTGGTCATGGTCACCCTGTATTGCATGTGAGGAATCTCTTCTGGTATTTCTCACTGGGTAGATATTTTCCTTGCTATCCTCACACTAGGTTTTGCATGGTAATAGGGACAATATTTAAAATATGAGGATAAATGATTTTTTAAAAACCCTATTCCATTACTGTCTGATATATGATGCCGAATTGGCTTATATTTTCATTCAATTAATTTATCTGACTCTAGTATTCCCATTAAAGTGAGTAAGGCAGAAAAACAGTTTTCTGGAACACTTCTGTGCATATATTTGAAGACAGAAAGTTGGTCAATGATCCTTCTCTACATCGGTGGGCGGAAGAATCTGAGATTTCAGCAAAACATGGACCTCTCTGAACCTCACAAATCACATTTGAATGGCAGCAATAATGAAATGAGGTCCAAGGTATCATGGATTTTGGTATCCTTGGGAGAACACAAAAGGCTGAGATCAGAAATGGAAGCTCAAACACCCAAGGATAAACTGAGGAGACACCAGTTTGGAGTAAGCAAATTGGCCCTATGCTGAGAGCCACCTATGTGAGCCACTCTGATTGTGACAGGTGATTTACAGGGACAGCGCTGATAATGTTAACATGAACAAACTTAATTACCTGAGGTTGGTGCTCTCTGTGTCTAGCAACAAGCCCTGAACTCCTTAAAATCTTTGGGAGATGAAGAAGAATAGAAGGAGAAAAAATTCACACACTCACAAACACAAACTTACTGGATGAAGCAATGCACTCTCATAGAAGCAACCTTCTAGGAGCAAGCTCCGACAACTTCACTTAGAGGCATGCACACACATACATACATACATACATACATACATACATACATACATACATATACAATACATATGTACATACAAACATATCTACATACATACATGCATAGATAAATATGGACATAAATAGATTTATGTATAAATATATAAACACAGATAAAGAAACAGACAGACAGAAAACTTATGGACATTTACATACTGGGTGGATAGACCAAGTTTTAGTGACCAAACTCTTACCATTTTACATATATACAGATGCAGTTGGTTGATAAAGCAAGGCTTTAATGACCATGCCCAACCAACTTTATTTTTTCTCTTAGCCTATTAGTACCTCCCAAGACAAAGTTCTCTCCATACTAAGACATATTACCTTATTCACAAAAGCGGTAAAATTGTTATACAAGATGGAGGTGCAAAACAATTTTGGGTTACGTGTTTTTCTATTAAAACTTCTCTATAACTAAATAGGTTTTGTGTATCTTTTATTTTTGCAAGTTCCATATAAATTCAAGAAGAATATAGGAGGAATATCTGAGAATATACTCAATCACTATACAATTCCTGATTAGAGGCCTCATAACCAAATCACGTAAGAATAGAGTGTCTTTTATATGACTTTCACTTTGAGGGGATTTGATGGCTTGTACCTCAAGTCAGTGGCAATGGATGCTGGAAGCTGTGCATGGATCTGCCACAGGAATTGAGGTTGAACATACCTGGAGCTATCTAATTGAGGTGAGATAGCCAACTGAGAAGTCCTGGGACTCTGAAACACTAAAGCCTGCCCTACTTGTACACCTCTCCACAGAGTTCTGACTCCAAATCCTTTCCAGATTGATTCTACCACTGGAGATCAAATTGCTCATGTACATTTGTTTATTCAAATGTGTCTATATTTGCACACAAAGAGAGGTGGCATTGTGACAAAGGCTGCTGCATTTTCTTTCATAGTACAAAGATGATGAAATTGTTTCTCAAGTTAACGATCAAGAATTGACATAACAGAAGAAACAAAGGTTCATGACACTTGTAGTTGGGTATTGGTACCAAGATCCCATTTATTTATATATGGGGAAATTGCTGGTTTTCAAATCCATGGCAAAAGTCCCAAGGATTTATAGTTCCCAGAGGAGACTTACCTGAGTACAGAGAAAGGTTGGGGAATGTGTAAGTTTCAGACAAGGGAAGCAAGGCCTCATAATCAAAGCACATAAAAGAAAAATGTATCTTATATGACTTTCACTTTGGGGGATTGGATGGCTTGTACCTCAAGACAACAGCAATGGATGCAGGCAGCTGAGCACTGATCTGCTGCGAGAGTTGAGGCAGAACATCTGGAGCTACCATAATGAAAAAGAGCCAACTGAGAAGTCCTGGGACCTCTGAAACACTAAATCCTGCTCCACTTTTTCACCTCTCTGAAAATGTTCTGACTCCACATCCTTCCCACATGATTCTACCATTGGAGATCAAATTAATCATGTATATCTGTTTAGTCGAATATGTCTGCACTCACAAAGAGAAGTGGCATTGTGACAGCGGCTGCTGCAGCTCTTTTCACAGTACAGAGACAACAAAACTGTTTCTCAAATTAAGGACCTAGTATTGACAGACAGGAGAAGTGAAGATTCATGACACTTGTAGTTGGTTGTTATTTTTGAGGTCACATTTATTTATACAGGAGGAAATCTCCAATTTTGTAAGGCATTGCAAAAGACCCAAGGATTTATAGTTTCCAGACGAGAGTTTGTCAGTGCAGAGAAAGGTTGGGGAATGTGTTAGTTTCAGATAAGGGAATTATATCTTTTGGACCAAAGCAGTGCTGTTTGGAGAAGACTGTGTAGAATGGCCTTTGTGAATCTGGAGTACAAGTGATCTACATGAGGTCTATTTGATGCTGTGTGGAATAAGAGTAGGTGAGCATGTTTCAGAGCAAGACCTATGAGAACAGGCTGGCAGAAACAGGTGTGTGAATGGCAGCTGTTGTTGCAGCAGGTGGTCTATCAACAGCCAGTCTGGCAGCAGTTGGACCCACAGCAGCAGGGCTGGCAGCAGCAGGGGCGGCAGCAGGTGGTCCTGCAGCAGGTGGTCTTGCAGCAGCATGGCTGGCAGCAGCGTGGCTGACAGCTGCATGGCTGACAGCAGCATGGCTGGCAGCAGCACGGGCCACAACAACACTGCATGGTGTCAGAGGCTGGAGGATGGGTCTGGTTTTTAAGAAGGTGGCTTGGATGCTTTGGAAGCCTCTCTGCCCAGGTGTGCTTTTATACCCTGCTGAGGGTCCACTGTCCTCATATTCCACATTCCTACCTCCTGACAGATTGTGAGAAAATAAATTATAAAAAGAGGTCGGATTCTCCTCCCAAGTCAGTATCAAGGTGAATGCAGGTCATGGGTTGCTCCCTGTAATGAGTAGGAATCAATGTCAATGTCAGCTGAGGCTTATGGGAAGTGCATTACTGTGTCATTTGTTTCCAAGTAAGCATTCTCCTGATGTTTTCTGGGCTCACAGCCTGTGTTTCAAGATTGGTTTTATGGCATAACTTGCTTCCCTTCTGGAGTATCAGGTCTCATTAGTCTGATGGCTCACAGGTAATGGGTCAGGTAGGTACAGAGAGTATGAATGTGAAAGGACATTGGCATGAGGACACAGAGGTCTTAATGTCTTGTCCAGACCTGGATGCCTGCTTTTAATCCAAATTGCGTTCAACACAGCTCTGCTTCATAATTTAAATGACAGGACTATAGTATAAAGAATACATGATATCTTTTAATTATTGACCTTCTCAATCAAAGCAAAGCATAATGATAGACTACCATGGATATCGACAGGACATTTTTTTGGAAGTTATCCAATCTGGGTCAGTATAAATTCTCATTCTTCAGATTGAGAGATGGAAAAAGGAATCTCAAATAAATCTTTTCGTCCCTTGAAGAAGTGGCTGCAGGTGTGTTCCTTCAGTATGTAGAACCTACGGCTTTGTAAACTGCCTTTCCTTGAAGTTTTGCTACATTTTCTCTAGTTCACAATGCATTTCCATGGGTTGTCAAATTTCAAATCCCCAAAGAGAAGTCTACTGAGCCATGATTCTGTGGGCATTATTTTATTAGATATGATAATCAATCAGCTTCGGTGTTTAGTGTATCTTTCATTGGTTGTACCGAATGACACATAAACCTGACAAAGAATCAAGGGACTGTTCAACTTCTGCTGTGTTTGAGAGTGCAATCTAAAGAAACAAGGTCATTTTCTGTGACCTATAGTATCTTAAAACAAGAGGCAAAAACTGAATCGCATAAGACATATCCATTAATGAAAAGCACTAATCAGGTACTTTTTCCCCATGAATTGATATTGGATCTGGGAAATGATCTGTATTTTTAGCTTTGAAGTCTGTTAAACAGCATCACTAGACAGGAGCTGTAAAATATTTGATTTGGATTTTTGGAATCCTTTGTAGACATAACTCTTTAAAAAAAAAAATCCTGTTTACAGACAATATATGTGGAAGTGGAGTTCCAGCCATGGGTTCTGATACAATACCTCATACTCTGCAAACAAATCCATGTGATAACGGCAGTATTATGTCATCATTTCTTGAAGGCCTTGTTGAAGGGAATTTGACAATGGACATGCTTTGGGTCTGGATATATGGCTAAGCTCTTTAAAAGATTTTTCTAGTTGTCCAGAGGCCCTTAGTTATACTCACAGAACCTTTAACTGTGTCTGAAAATGTATTTAACACTCCATAACAGATACGTCCTTGAGTTTTACACTAACGAGTCATCTGCATTCAAATGTGTTCATACACACGCATGTACCAACTAGGATGAAAGAAGTATGAGAGGCAGAGAGATCACTGGTTGTGGGTTCCACAAACACTAAACTGAACTTTGACGTTTTCCTTTCACATAAGTAGAATGCACTTCAACTCTAAAGTGTTCAGTGATGAGTGAAGGTTCTGAGTCACTATCTCCATGATCAGGGAACACATGTGCTCTTTTTATGTAGATCCTCCATGTAAAATTTTATGTAAATCCAGGTTCTGTGGATTTGGAAGTCTTGGATACAGGTGTAAAGCAGGTTCTATAGATACAGTTAAAATATCTGGCAATAAGAGTATTTTTTTTTTCAACATACCTAACTTGCTTTGGATGACAAGAGGGACAAGTGTTTAAAATACATGGATAAATGCAAAAATGATTTTCATATCTGTAATGATAATGTGATAATGAAAAGGATTATTATGTGATATTAATATTAAATGTTACTGTTACTTCAAAGCTAAAACTACAAAGCATTGAGGACAAGAAGCTGAAGCACCATTGTGCACAAATAGAAGACAATTCATAGACAGTGATACTTCACCATTTGGTGGACAGTGAAATTGTCAGTGGACCATGGCAACCTCAACATGTTATGGAACATGTGTTGACTGCCATAAAGAGATGTGGAGCATGGAATCATGGATTCTGAGCCTCAGGGGGCATCGCAGTATTGAGGTTTGACATAAAAATACCAAGTGATCAACGATCCTCAAAAAGTTGAAGTGAACTAAGTAAATGATATGTTAATCTATCAAAGAGAGATAGTGAATCACACAGAACAATGGAGGGCAGCCACAGTTCAAACCACTGGGAGCTTCTGGTATACTATTCAAAAGGAAGGGAATAAGAAACTGAGCTCACAGATGCTTCTCTCTCTCTCTCTCTCTCTCTCTCTCTCTCTCTCTCTCTCTCTCTCTCTCAGAAAAGAGTGGGAGTGGAGACCTGGTGGGCAGGGGGCCACACTGTGTCCAACTGCTTAGTTATGCATATCTCCTGTTTTCTATTTAAAACTTATACTCATGTTAGGAAACAAAAGACAGATTTGGGGATTAGAGATCACTGGATCTCTTTGTCCCTCTTCCTAATGTGGCCACATTGAATAATTCTCTCTTTTCTGCTTTTGGCTATTAATGATAATTTATAAAAACCTAAAAAAAAACTCAAAAGAACAAACAATACAATTAATAAATGAGAAAATGATAGGGTCAAAGATTTTTCAAAAGAAAAAAATACAAATGGTCAATAGTAACATGTAGAAGTATCCAGCATCTTCAACAATTACAGCAAATTAAGTGGAAACTATATTGAGAGGCCATTCTGACAAATATAGACAAAAAAAATAACACATGTTCATGAGGGGATGGGTAGAAATGCTTTTATATTGTTCACAAGAAACTGAAAATTTGCAGTCACTAGAAAAATAATCATTGAGTTTCTTCTAACAATGCCAGAAAATGTAGTCAGACTACTGGGTTTGTGCCTAAAGGAATAAGTGGTATTATACCAAATATATGCCTGACTGCTGCTAGCTTTGGTAGCACTATTAATAAAGCTATTGTGGATGGTAGGCATCTATCTGTATAAATAGACACATACAGTATAATATGTGTATACATATTACAATGTGTATACATTGGTGGATTAACCAGCTATTAAGAATACAACCATGACAGAAATTGTATAGAATTGTATAGAATTATATAGAATTATATAGAATTATATATATATATATATATATATATATATATATATATATATATGCCACACACAAAAAGGAAGATATTTGAAATTAAAATATATACAGTTTGAAAATAGGAAAGATGAAGGAGATTATTGGTGAGGGTCATGTGGGGATAGATGTGATAAACACAATTAAACAAAAAACAATTTCTCTTCATGTATGAATATGTGACATTGTGATGGTTTGTATACGCTTGGGCCAGGGAATGGCACTATTAGGAGATGTGGCCTTGTTGGAGTAAGTGTGTCACTGTGGGTGTGGGCTTTAATATCCTAATCCTAGTTGCCTGGAAGTGAGTATTCTGTTAGCAACCTTCAGATGAAGATGCAGAACTCTAAGCTTCTCCTGTACCATACCTTCCTGGATGTTGCTATGCTCCCAACTTGATGATAATGCACTGAACTTCTGAATCTGTAAGCCAGCCCCAATTAAATGTTGTCCTTTATAAGACTTACCTTGGTCACGGTGTCTGTTCACAGCAGTAAAACCCTAAGACAGACACCAAAGTGTATTTGTAGTAGAACTGTTCAGCAATGGCCTTACTGAGAACTAAAAGTAACATAATCTATAAGACAGCTAGTATAATCAAAAGTAATGCAAATTAAAATGAAAGGAAGATACAAGAACATATGCCCAACATGTACCATTTCACTAGTCAGCACATAGAAAGTTGACCTTAAACCATGGTGTGCTGGCTAACTTTTGTCCACTTGACACAAACTAGAGGAATCTCAACTGGGGACTTGCCTCCATTGGATTCGCTTATAGGCATGTTTGTAAAGTATTTTCTTGATTAATGAGTTATGTGGAAGTGGGTGGTGCTACACCTGAAGATGTGGCTCAATATTGTCTATGGAAGCAAAACAAGCCAGTAGGATAGAATTAATCTGAGGTTTCTGTGTTAGTTCTTGTTTCTAGGTTCCTGTCTCAGCTTCCTTCTATGATGGACTATGAACTGTAAGCTGAAGTAAATTCTTTCCTCCCCAGTTGATTTGGAATATGGTCTTTATCAAAGCAAATGAAACCAAACTAGAACATATGGAATCTCCATATTGTATGGAAGAGGTATTGAATAACAGCAATATTGAGATTAGCAGGAGGATCTTGGAATGTATATTCTCATTAGATGACACAATGCTGAAGGTTATAAAGTTATTCATGTGAGAAATAATCCCAGAACATGATATAGGGAATTAGAAAAGTCACTGACAACAGGGTCGAGGGAAGGCAGTAGAGAGAGGGATAAAATGAGCAGGACACACCTCAGGAGGCACCAGTGGCCCAAACTACTCAAGACCTCTGGGACATTGGGAGGACACGTGTGCATTCGAGAGGAAGGGAGAAAGAACACGTACTCACCCACCCTCTCCCTGGTCGAGTGCTCTGCCTAGAGGCTTTGATTCTCCTTTTTAAGCCAACCCTCATGTCAGAGAAAGTCATCAGGAATATGGTTTATAAGTGCATGGTCTATGAGATCATCTTCCTGTACTGGGAGGAAGATAGAGAGGAAACAGAGTACAGAGTGGAGATACTAAAATTACCTGCTGCAATTCATTTGTTATTTATAGATGGTCTAATAGAAGTTCAGAGATGTGAACGACCACTTGAGAAGAAACAAGGAAACATGGTGTCTTTATATTTGCATAACTGCAATTTTATATTTATTTAACACAAAAGGAAAATATCCATTTTTTAAAATATGGCAGACAACGAAGTATTCTATTGAGATAAGGTGAGAGTTTAGAGTTGCCAGAGAAGACAGAAACTTGCTTCATGTTGTAAGGAGATAATAAGAAGACCAGAGGCCATAAGTACACTTGGAGGCCGGAATCACTATCAACTTGGAATAAGGGCTATGATTGGCATCTTGGGGTTCAGCTCATAAATGGTTTACATCACAAGTGGAGGGTGATGAAGAACAGGAGAGACTGTGGGTGACTGTTCAGCAGCAAGAACTACTAGAGCATGCTGGGCGGCAACAGGTGGTCCTGCAGCAAGTGGTCTGGCAACAGGTGGGGCGGCAGCAGCTGGAGATACAGCAGCTGGGGCGGCAGCAAGAAGGCCTGCAGCAGCTAGAAATGCAACAGCTGGGGCGGCAGCAGCTGGGGCGGCAGCAAGTGGGCTGGCAGCACACAGACTGGCAGCACTGGGGTCTGCAGCAGCTGGACACACAGCAACTGGGGCGGCAGCAAGAAGGCCTGCAGCAGCTAGAAATGCAACAGGTGGGGCGGCAGCAGCTGGATCCACAACAGCTAGAACTACCACAGCAGGGACGGCAGCAGCTGGAAATGCAGCAAGAGGGCCTGCAGCAGCTGGACACACAGCAGCTAGGGCGGCAGCAGGAAGGCCTGCAGCAGCTAGAAATGCAGCAGCTGGGGCGACAGCAGGTGGGCTGGCAGCACACAGACTGGCAGCACTGGGGTCTGCAGCAGCTGGACACACAGCAGCTGGGGCGGCAGCAGGTGGTCCTACAGCAGGTGGTCTGGCAACAGCTGGGCTGGTAGCAGCCTTGGCCACAGCCCTCCTCAGAGCAGACAGAGCCACAACAGGAGCTGACCATGGTGTTGGAGGTGGAGGTTCTTGGCAGGTTTACAAGAAGGTGGGTTGGAAGGTTTGGAAGTGAGAGTCTCCCTGCCCACATCCCCTTTTATACCCTGCTGAGGAGTTGCTGTCCTCACATGCAACATTCTTTCCTTGTTATTGTTTGTGTTAATAAACATGTGGTTATCAAATTAGGCAAGTGTCATTTCCTGGCTAAATTATCAAGGTAGATGGAAAACACAGTTTCTTTTCCTGGGTTAAGAGTCACCATCAGCTCTTGATGAACCATCTCCTAAGTGTCTTTCCTACCTTAATTTCTTCCAACTGTCACATGATCTTATGTGTCTAGTCACTATATGATTCAATCTCATGGTGAATGGCTCTACTGTCTGCCCTTAGATAATCATGATTACTAAGGACCCAAAATTGTTTCTAGTAGTGTTGGAGGATAAAGATGCATCATTCCAACAACTCATCCACAGTGGGTCAGATGGGTACTGAGGATTTGAATATCAAGACCACAGACGTGAATAAAGAAAGGTCTTTCTACATTTCCTGTACCAATTTCAATTTGGGAAACTGAATGGGGGAAATGTTAATGTTTATCCACCCCCTGTTTCTTGTTTTTTGGTTTTTTTTTTTTTTTATTACCAGAAAATCGTTATTAGTCATTTATGTCACCTGTCTTTACTGTGAGTCACAGACCTCTAGTGTCTAACAAAGTTCAGGTTTCTCCACTCTGGCCTGTGGGATATTTCTCTCCATTTTTGTCAAACTCTCCTTCTGGATTAACAGAAGCTATACAATCATACGCTGATTTTTCCAAGACTTACTTTTTAACATTTGATAACCATGTGGCAATATCACTTATGCTAATTTAACCCAAATGTCCTGCTTCCTCTTCGTTTCTGAGCTTGAGACTTTCCTGTTTCATGTTTCAAATGATGGATTAGATTCACTTTTTAAAGTTCATTTTGCTTTATATAACCATATATAACTACATACACATGTCAGTTTTTTGATTATGTACCACATTACTTACATGTGTGAAATATGTGTAATCTACATATGATATATATGATATATGTATGCATATATCACATATGTAAATAGGATATTTATATGTATCTATTGTTGGACACAGTAAATGCTTAAAGAGCACAAGCAACCATCCAATTAGCTAGATGAATTATGTTTCAAAAATGAGGAATACTTCAGTCCCTCTGCTCTCCTCTGTTGGTCAAGAAGCAGACATACAGGGAGAAAGAGTACAATCACAGCATTAAGTTTCTTAATTAGGATCATTTAGTGGCCAGGACCTTTGCAATATTTTTATGACATTAATTTGTTCAGTTAATACTTAGTCTACAGGCTTTGTCTCATAGTCTCATATTTGTAGCGTCTGAAAAGATGAAGGATTTAAATAAGTATATGTCCTGGACGAGAGTTTCCCCTGGATTGCTACAGTAACAAGGACACCACGTGACCATGCCTAGGACGCTTTCCCGGTTACTAGTAGCGTTGTGGAGCCCAGTCTCCACTGGTACATGGAGAACATAACTCCTGTACCTAAGGCTGGGGCATCATTGCTGAAGAGAGAGTGAAAACATTGTTACAGCCTGAGCATCAGGGAGTTTGCTGTGAGCTTGTGACTCCTAGGACTGTCAGAAGCTCCACCCATAGAGTCTCACCAACCTGGCTGAACATAAGTTGAACAAGGACCACAGCAATAGACATATCAACATGGATGCGGAACAGCTCATGATGTCTCAACCCTACACAAAGCAGTACAGTAAACACAGGAATGATCCAATTGGGAGAAATTGAATATATATATATTGACATCTGCAGAGTACTACAAACTGTCAAATACTTTTAACTAGTCTGATTATCAGCAATTTTTAGAAGTCCACAAGTAATCCCAGTGAACCCTTCCTTAGACTTGAAAGTCTGCTACTAGACTCCTGGAGCTCTACCTAACATTTGGCTGTGGGTCTCTGCATCTCTTTTAGTCAGCTGCTGGGTAGTCCCTCTGAGAGGACAGTTGTGTTAAGTTCCTATCTGCAAGTATAACAGAGTATTATTAGTCATATCAGAGATTGGTTCTTGCCCATGGGATAAAGTTAGACCAGTCACTGGTTGGCCATTTTGAGTTTGGAGAAGGACTGAGGGACGCAAAGAGAATAGGGTCTCCAGAAGAATAACAAGATTAAACTAGCCTGGATCCTTGGGGGATCCCAGAGACTGTACCACCAAAACTAAGAGCATACATGTGCTGGACCTAGGCACCCTGCACATAGGTAGGAAATGTACAGCTTGGTCTTCATGCAGATCCCCCAACAACTGGAACTGGGGCTGTGTCCCTGACTCTGTTGCCTTCCTGTGAATACTGTTCCCCTAACTGGACTGTCCTGTCTGGCCTTAGTAGGGGAGGATATATCTTGTCCTGTACTTACTTAAAGCACCAGAGTAGGATGGTACCCAGGGGAACCTCCTCCTTTCTAGAGGAAAAGGGATGAGTGAAGCAAGGTCTGAGAGGACATGGGCTGCAATTGGAATGAAAAGTGAATAAGTAAATTTATTGATGGGGAAAAAAGAAAGTACTCCATCAAACTGCCCACATCACCTGCATTTGTGCCACTTGTAATATTTAACAGTTACTTTGAGTACAATGAAATAATGCTAAGCCTCTTCATGAACACAGGAAGATCTCAAGCCACCAGGAGAGACCCACACTAATGCGAATGGGTCAACATGGAGCCTGATGACTGGGTTTGCTTTAAAAGAAGAAACCACTAAACAGAAGAAACTGAATCACATACTTTTTTGCTAAAATTTACCTGGTATAAAACAAAATTAATAACTAGTGTCAGGGCTAGATACACAAATTAGGTGACTGGTATCTGGACTATCTCTTCTCTTCTTTTATACAAAGCTCAGTTTCCTAGACTCCGAGGTGGGACTTACAGGGTCACACAACTTATACGGGGTTCACCAAGTATACAAACCACTGCCAAAGGCATGCCCTGTACCCAACAGTAGATGGCTAACACAAAACAAACTCAGTGGCATTTTTGAAGTTTCCTTGACTAAATAATTTGTGTAGGCAGTATTTTCATTTTGATTTCTTTCTTTATTTTTCTTCTTACAGGCCTTTTGCATGCATACTATGGTTTATGTTCTTATGGAATTTTTATGTCTGTGAGTGTGTGTGTGTGTGTGTGTGTGTGTGTGTGTGT
>NC_034603.1:67219921-67233650 GCF_900095145.1 Mus pahari
CTCTCTCTCTCTCTCTCTTTCTTTCTTTCTTTCCTCCTTTCTTCTTTCTCTTCTTTCTTTCTTTTCTTTCTTTCCTCCTTTCTTCTTTCTCTTCTTTCTTTCTTTTCTTTCTTTCCTCCTTTCTTCTTTCTCTTCTTTCTTTCTTTTCTTTCTTTGTTCCTTTCTTCCATTTTTCTCTTCTCTCTTAAATTTTAGATCTGCTTTACAAGCACCCAAGGAACATTTCACTTTAAGGAAATCGATATAATTGTAGCTTGGATTTGGTAATTTATTTGAAGGGGAAGATTTGGGTCTTTTATTGCTGGAATTGGTTTACTGTTTTCTTTCTCATTGAATTAGTTGTAGAAGGCATCATACGCAGCCTTTAATTGCCTTTTAGAGGAATGGCAACAGTAACAGAAGAGATGAATAGATCTATGGAATGTAATAGCAGATCCAGGAATAGACCACACCTGAGTTTTAATAAAGTTGCTATGAACAGATTTGGGTGAAGGGATGTGAGAATTCACCTAGGAGAGGCTTTGGCAAACAAGAGAGTTTTCTGGAGAAAGCTCAGTTTTGCATGACTGAGGTGGGTTGCTGTGGAGGCAAAGCCCACAGAGACTTCGTCCCAGGATTGCTTCTCGCTGCTGATGTGCCCTTTCTGCCACTAGCTTAATGATTTTCTGGGTATTTACATACTGTGTTGGACAGATCTACTGCAGGATCAGGCAGATGGACTTTCGTGTGGTAATGCTGTGTAGACAAATTGGTGATTTCATAATTTCTGATAATAATTCCTTAGAACTCCTAAATGAATACAAGTAATTTCAAACCCTTGTAGAATAAAGGCTCCACGTAGAGCTCTGCAAAACTTCATGTGCCATGGGCTAGTTGCACGAGGAAAAGAAAACAGGCTTAAAATAAATCTAGGAAAACATTCCTTCCAGATGAGGAGTGAGGCCATTATCTGGTAACTAAAGGTCATAAAGTGGGAATTGGAAATTTATTGTAAGTCTAAAAATGGAAAATAAGTGGTGGACTGGTTTATCCACACAATTTCAAAACACAAAGACACAAGGCAGGTAATCTGTCTCAACAAAACTGTGCTAACTTAACGACATAAAAATTATTACTTTAAACTTAAAATGAACGTATGAAGCCAGAAAACAGATAATGAATGTTTACTTGGCTACTAGTCTTAATGTAAGGACATGTAAGCAATTCTGCTGTAACTCCTTAAACGTTATTGAACTATGACATGAACTATTTATTGCATTACACTTGCTATGAACTTATTGAATGTAAAAATACTTTTAAAAATACATGAACAACTATCCTGAGAAAATATAAAAACTAAGAACAGCAATAAAGTGGTGATGCAGCCTTTTTCTGCTTCATCCACTCTGTGTGTGTGTGTGTGTGTGTGTGTGTGTGTGTGTGTGTGTGCACATGTGCATGTGCGTGTGTGTCTGTGCATGTGCCTGACTTTCTTTTCTTTGCATTACTCTCTGGCTTACTAAGAGTTAATGAACACTGAGTCTCTTGCCTGGCCAGCAAGAGGTCACTGACTCAGAGAGAAAAAAGACTCATTAATCCCCTGCTGCTATCAGCAGAAGCTAAATCCATCCTGCTATCAGCAGAAGCCAGAAGCCATCATCCTTTGGCTCCAGAATAGCAAGAAAGAGTAAAAGTTCCAGAAGCCATCAGCTTTCAGGCCCCCAATATAACAGAGTTAAAGGACAGAGGTCATCAGCTTTTGGCCTTCCTCCAATGCACTGCCCCACTTCAGTACCAGACCCAGTCCCAGCAGACCTTCCAGCACTGAGGGTCCCTTTTGCAACTTGTGTTAGGAAAACAGGAAATTCACACATACACTACTGAAATTAATCCTTGTCTTTCCCCCAAATACTCACTCAAAATGGATAAAACATTTAACTCAAATGTTGAAAAGTAGAACCCACAAAGAAAAAAATATATAAAAACAAAATGATGGGTCACATCAAAAAATAAATTACAGAACTCAGAGATAGATTGGAAAAAGAAAAATTATTAGCACCTATTCATTGCCCAGAAAAATCAATATCCAGAATATATATTAAAAATATATAAAGACTCTTAAGCTCTCACCTTTCTTACTCTCTAGCCCTCCTTCTCTCTCTCCCTTCCCACCTCTCTCCACTTGGCTATGGCTGGCCTCTCTCTTTCTACCTTCTTTCCTTTCCCCCTGCCTTTCTACAATAAAGCTCTAAAACCATTGTATATATATATATATATATATATATATATATATATATATTAATATATATTAAAGAATTTAAAATATTAAAGAATTAAAAATAATATAATCAATAAATAGGCAGTATGTTCAGGAGATTTACAGTTCAGTGAAGCAAAAATCAAGACTTGATCCTGAGCCCAGGGAACTTTCTGTATTATATTAGACTTCTGCAGGAAGGAAGGCATACTGTGGTTAGGAACATGCATTAGGCTGCTTGTCCTTGGGGACCTGCCTCTAAACAGGGAGCTGAGACAAGGAGCTTATCAGGAAAGTGACTTCAGGGAGCACTGAGGTGAACTTAGGGCATGACATAAGTCATCAGGACAGGTGTGAACACAACAGCTCCAGTGGCAGCCTGGCTTCATGCCACCGAAGATCCAGGGGAAGCTGTGGGATGCATGGTCACTTAACTAAGTAAGGGCTTGTGCTCACCCAACCTCCTCACTGCAAGAACTCAGTGCCAAGGGTCTTCAGTCTCCTACCTACTGCTTCCTCTTCAACCAGAGAAAGTTCTCCACACAGAGGACCACACATTTGTTCTATGAAAGTATCTTTCTGTATAGGAGTCGCTGTGCCATGGGGACAGTGTTGGCACACCTGAGTTCATGTGCTGTCTTTGTACTTAGAAATCAGCTTCAGAACTTGATAGATGAGGAAAATAATCTGAGAGGACAAATAACGAGACATGATATATATTTGTGTGCCAAATATTCAGATTTATTTAATATATATGAGAATGTCCATTTTTAGAAATATGATAAAGAACAAATTTGTCCATGGGAATAAGGCCAAACTTTACAGATTTAGGAGAAAATTTAAACTTGTGATTATTTTAGAGACAGTTAATAAACAGGCAGGAATAGGGACAATATATTTGGAAGCCAACATCATTATCAGTTGCAATAGAGACTTTGATTGGCATCTTGGGGTTCAGCTCACAAATGGTCTACAATAGGAATGGTGGGGTGATGAAGAACAGGAGACTGTGGGCGATGGTGCTCAGCAGCAAGAACCACTAGAGCATGCTGGGCGGCAGCAGGTGGTCCTGCAGCAGGTGGTCTGGCAGCAGGTGGGGCGGCAGCAGCTGGAGATGCAGCATTGGGGTCTGCAGCAGCTGGACACACAGCAGCTGGGGCGGCAGCAGCTGGATCCACAACAGCTAGAATTACCACAGCAGGGGCGGCAGCAGCTGGAGATGCAGCAAGAGGGCCTGCAGCAGCTGGACACACAGCAGCTAGGGCGGCAGCAAGAAGGCCTGCAGCAGCTAGAAATGCAACAGGTGGGGCGGCAGCAGCTGGATCCACAACAGCTGGAACTACCACAGCAGGGGCGACAGCAGCTGGAGATGCAGCATGGGGGCCTGCAGCAGCTGGACACACAGCAGCTAGGGCGGCAGCAGGAAGGCCTGCAGCAGCTAGAAATGCAGCAGCTGGGGCGACAGCAGCTGGGGCGGCAGCAGGTGGGCTGGCAGCACACAGACTGGCAGCACTGGGGTCTGCAGCAGCTAGACACACAGCAGCTGGGGCGGCAGCAGGTAGGCTGGCAGCACACAGACTGGCAGCACTGGGGTCTGCAGCAGCTGGACACACAGCAGTTGGGCCTGCAGCAGGTGGTCTGGCAGCAGCTGGGCTGGCAGCAGCCTTGGCCACAGCCCTCCTCAGAGCAGACAGAGCCACAACAGGAGCTGACCATGGTGTTGGAGGTGGAGGTTCTTGGTAGGTTTACAAGAAGGTGGGTTGGAAGGTTTGGAAATGGGAGTCTCCCTGCCCATGTCCCCTTTTATACCCTGCTGAGGGGCTGCTGTCATAACATGCAGCATTCTTTCCTTGTTATTGTTTGTGTTAATAAACAGTTGACTCCCAAATTAGGGGATTTTTTTCCTAGCTAAATTATGAAGGTAATTGGGGAGGCCAGTTTCCTTTCCTGGTGGTAAGAGTCACCATCAGCTCTCGCTGAACCATCCCTGAAGTGTCTTTCTTGCTTTAGTTTCTTCCAAACAATTGTCCCATGACATCACATTTCTAGTCACTCTATGATTCAGCCTCATAGTAGACAGCTCTCCTGTCTATCCTTAGACAATCATTGGTATCACAGGTCCATAATTGTTTCTGTTGACCCAGGAGAACAAAACATTATCATACTGCCAGCTCACTCATAATGGGTCAGATGGGCACAGAACATTTGACCACAGAAACGCCAGTGGTCTGAGACTAGAAAGCCTGTTAAGCCATATCTCCTACCCCATGTGGACCAGGCTTTACTTTCTAGATTATTGTTCAGTGAGTTCTAAACACAGAACAAGTTTAGGTAAAAAAACTAAATAATAAAATTCTGATTTTTTTTTCCAGAAACAAAACTGTAACACTCAGATTCAGCATGTCTTAGGAGAAATGGACTACAGCTCAGCTCAGCCTCAAATCCAGGCACCTCATTTGTGCCATGTCGAATTTTTTTCCCTCTGTCTCTGCTAGCCTAGTCGTCTTACATTGATAGCAACTCCAGATCCAAGCTCTTTCTTTTCTAAGTTGTAGCTTCAGTTAGATGATCAGTTTAATGCCTCTTGTTCTGTTTGGCTCTGGACCTCCTGCATCTCCTGTCTCTACTCAAGTAAGTGACCTTGACTTCACCCTTCATCCTATGGAAAAATGGAAAAAGAATGAATAATTTTTAAAAGCAAACTTCTATATGAAAGACTATCAGCTATTTTTTATTTATAGTCAGGATACATTAATGACTTACGGTGTGCCCAAATCCCACCCAAGTGTCCAGGTGACTAGGGCTTCAAAAAATGAGGAATGTGACCAGTACATTATTCATGGTCATTGGTATAGAAACAGGCAGAGACTTTCTATAGCTTTGTGGTGACATCATTAAAAGTCTTAATTAAGACCATCTAATGACCAAGCATATTTCGTAAATTTTTACCATACTTGCTTAGCAAACATTTGGTCTCTTTGTGTTTTCTTTGGCTTGTAGTTGTAAAGTAGATAGTATGTATAAACAATGATACACATTGGAGTGTTGTTTTTGTTGTTGCTGTTTTGATTCACTGTTTTAAGAGGGACCACAAATGAAATATTGGATGAAGACTGTGTTAATTGGTTAAAAAAAAAAGTTTTATTTCTATTTAAGAAGACTAAGTAAGCCCTTTTCTTGTAGGTAAAATGACCATGGATTTTCACTGGAAAGTTAATGTGTACAGAATGACAAATCTTCCACCAGCACAGGTCCTTAGTGGCTCAAGATTGAACCCCTCCAGGGTTGGGGAAGTAACAGCGCCTTGTTCTTTTGTAGAAGGCATTTCATTTATTTGCTGTGTGCTTGGATTTGTTGTTCATAGTTAATGGGCCTCCTCAGGTTATCCCAATGGGCAGTGAAATCTGTGACCCACATCACTAAATTGCTGATATAACATGTATCTGTGCTTATTTGAGTTGAGGACAGAAAACAAAACACAACAAAAAATATGTTTCCATAGCAGTGATTTAACTAATAGCAAATATTATATGTATACATATACGTGTGTGTGTGTGTGTGTGTGTGTGTGTGAGAGAGAGAGAGAGAGAGAGAGAGAGAGAGAGAGAGATTTAGAATCCCTGCACTTTGAACACAGTAGACTGAAACTCCAACATCCTCTGACTATTTTACATCCCTCTAGTACTCACAGAACCAATCAATGAGCTGGAACAGTAGAGAATCAAGCTTTGACTTCGGGGGGCAGAGCATCACTATTATTGGTTCACAATTGCTTTTATATTACTCCTGTGTCTCTTCTGTTTGGTGGTTTCTTCTTTTAAAACAAATCTAGTCAGAAGACACTATTCCATGTTGGGGGCCTGTTGTATTTTATATGAGATTTGCCTAATATAGTGAAGAGACTCAGCATTATTTCATTGTGTAGTGGTCAAAGTAACTGTTGGATATTACAAAGGATATAAATGCAGGGCACGTGGGCAGTTTAGTGGGGGGGGGGGAATTGCAAGTCAAAGGGTTCACTAGATTCTCCTGTGACCTTCTAAAAGTTGCTGATACTCAGCCTAGTTAGCGGGATCCTGTTCAGGGCATGAGACTGAATTTGGCAGATTATAGTAGTTTGTGGATGTCTCCCATGCACCCGAACATGAGAAACCCTGGCTAGAGTGAAGAAAAGGTGCTCTTTTTTTTTTTTTTTTTTTTTTTTTGTGATGTGTCTTTGAGCCCACTACCTTGGGTGGTACTAGGCAAGTCTTGTACCAAAGAACTATATACACAGCCCAAAAGATGATGATGATGATTATTATTATTGTTAATATCTTAGGTTTTGAAGTTATAATATAATTACATCATTTTTCACTTTGTATGTATGTTCAGTATATATATATATATATATATATATATATATATATATATATATATATATACTGAATATTCTTGAATACATAAATACAACCTGCTCAGCCTGTGTAATGTTACTTGTATGTATGTTTTTCAGAGATGACAATATGGCATGTTCTTCCATGGGAAACACTATTCTCCTACTTGGATCATTCCTGTGTTTACTGTACTGCTTTGTGTAGGGTTGAGACATCATGAGCTATTCCCCATCCATGTTGATATGTCTATTGCTGTGGTCCTTGTTCAACTTATGTTCAGCCAGGTTGGTGAGACACTATGGGTGGAGCTTGTGACAGTCCTAGGAGTCACAAGCTCACAGCAAACTCCCTGATGCTCAGGCTGTAACAATGTTTTCACTCTCTCTTCAGCAATGATGCCCCAGCCTTAGGTACAGGAGTTATGTTCTCCATGTACCAGTGGAGACTGGGCTCCACAACGCTACTAGTAACCGGGAAAGCGTCCTAGGCATGGTCGCGTGGTGTCCTTGTTACTGTAGCAAGCCAGGGGAAACTCTCATCCAGGACATATACTTATTTAAATCCTTCATCTTTTCAGACGCTACAAATAAGAGACTATGAGACAAAGCCTGTAGACTAAGTATTGGCTGAGCAAATTAATGTCATAAAAATATTGCAAAGGTCCTGGACACTAAATGGTCCTAATGGTATTATTTAATGGTATTATTACACTGTTACTCCCTTGTCTGTTTCTTGACCAACAGAGGATAGCAAAGAGACTGAAGCATTCCTCATTTTTTGAAACATAATTCATCTAGCTAATTGTATGGTTGCTCATAATCTTTAAGCATTTACTGTGTCCTGAACTAGATACATATAAATATTCTATTTACATATGTTATATATGCATATGTATAAATTATTTGCATAGTTAATATTTAAATATGTGTTTAAAGATTAAATATGTGAATATTTGATATGAATACATACATCACATATGTAAGTATATGTAACATATAATCACAAAACCCACACATGTCTATATACATACATAAAATGAACATTAAGAAAGGAGTCTAGTCTACCACTAGAAACATGAAACAAAAGATTCGCCAGCTCAGCTCCATCAGAAAGGAGGACATTTGGGTTTAAATTAGCATAAGTGTCAGTGTTACCTAATTATCAGATATGGTTGCAAGGTAAATCTTGGAAAAGTTGGGGTATTGACCTCATAGATTCTTCTAAGCCAAAAAGACAGTAGACAAAAATGGAAAGAAATAATCCCAGTGGCCAAGGCAAGGAAACCTGCATTTTGTAAGATACTTGAGGTCTGTGACCCACAGGAAAGGCAGGCCCCATAAATGACTATTAAATGTTTTCTGACAAAAGAGGGGTTGTGGATAAACATTGACATTTCCCCATTCAGTTTCCCACTTTGAAATTGGTACAGGAAATGTAGGAGTCAGCGGAGACCTTTCTTTATTCATGTCTGTGGTCTTGATACTCAAATCCTCAGTACCCAACTAACCCACTGTGGATGAGTTGTTGGAATGAGGCATCTTTATCCTCCAACACTACTAGAAACAATTTTGGGTCCTTAGTAATTATGATTATCTAAGGGCAGACAGTAGAGCCATTCACCATGAGATTGAATCATATAGTGACTAGACACATAAGATCATGTGACAGTTGGAAGAAATTAAGGCAGGAAAGACACTTAGGAGATGGTTCATCAAGAGCTGATGGTGACTCTTAACCCAGGAAAAGAAACTGTGCTTTCCATCTACCTTGATAATTTAGCCAGGAAATGAAAC
The DNA here is from genome assembly GCF_900095145.1 of Mus pahari. NCBI lineage: Eukaryota > Metazoa > Chordata > Mammalia > Rodentia > Muridae > Mus > Mus pahari. Next base: position 67,228,327 of record NC_034603.1, read on the forward strand.
TTGCCTAATTTGATAACCACATGTTTATTAACACAAACAATAACAAGGAAAGAATGCTGCATGTGAGAACAGCAGCCCCTCAGCAGGGTATAAAAGAGGATGTGGGCAGGGAGACTCTCATTTCCAAACCTTCCAACCCACCTTCTTGTAAACCTACCAAGAACCTCCAACTCCAACACCATGGTCAGCTCCTGTTGTGGCTCTGTCTGCTCTGAGGAGGGCTGTGGCCAAGGCTGCTGCCAGCCCAGCTGCTGCCAGACCACCTGCTGTAGGACCACCTGCTGCCGCCCCAGCTGCTGTGTATCCAGCTGCTGCAGGCCCAGCTGCTGTGTGTCCAGCTGCTGCGGACCCCAGTGCTGCCAGTCTCTGTGCTGCCAGCCCACTTGCTGTCGCCCCAGCTGCTGCATTTCTAGCTGCTGTAGACCCCAGTGCTGCCGCCCCAGCTGCTGTGTGTCCAGCTGCTGCAGGCCTTCTTGCTGCATTTCTAGCTGCTGTAGGCCTTCCTGCTGCCGCCCCAGCTGCTGTGTGTCCAGCTGCTGCAGGCCCCAGTGCTGCCAGTCTGTGTGCTGCCAGCCCACCTGCTGCCGCCCCAGCTGCTGTCGCCCCTGCTGTGGTAGTTCCAGCTGTTGTGGATCTAGCTGCTGCCGCCCCACCTGCTGCATTTCCAGCTGCTGCCGCCCTAGCTGCTGCAGGCCCAGCTGCTGTGTGTCCAGCTGCTGCAGACCCCAGTGCTGCATCTCCAGCTGCTGCCGCCCTAACTGTTGCCAGACCACCTGCTGCAGGACCACCTGTTGCCGCCCAGCATGCTCTAGTGGTTCTTGCTGCTGAGCACTATCACCCACAGTGTCCTGTTCTTCATCACCCACCCAGCATTCCTGATGTAGACCATGTGTGAATGCAAGCTCGGGAGGCCAGTCAAAGCCTCTCTCTTAACATATTGATTTTTAACCTTCTAACTACATTGTCCCTGTGTCATTGTCAATGAACACAAGATGGATTTTTCTTGTGTGAACTCTGTAAACAGATCTCATCCCCAAACTTTGTATCCTTTCCCATTTTCAAAACCCTACTCCCCTCATATCTTAAATAAATCATAGTTTTAAAAGCATACAAGAATATGTATGTCTTCTACTTATCTTCTACTTATCTACTTATCTTGCTCATCTCTAACAATGCTAAGAAGCACAGCAGATGGCTTCAGGTTTGTCTGCTCTGTTCCCTCTGTATTTATCTTCCTACATAGTAAGATCTCATGTGGCAACCACACACATCTCCCTGGCCACCTCTAGTGTAAGAGTGGTCTGTAGGAAGGATAGTGAAGCCACTGAGCACAGAGCTCAAGCAGTGAAATATAGTTGTGATGACGTGCTATCCCACACTTCCTCTCAAGAAGAAGGGTGTCACGGTGACTGTCCTGAGTCCATGGGTGTCATGGGAGCTATTTCTCTCCTAGGCTGTTCTGTTCACTCTGTTGCCCCAATGGCTTTCTCTTTGCCTGGTATGATCTTTCACATTGAAATACCCAAGTTACTTCTTCAGGTCCACCACTGCCCTCCACCATGCCTGAGACAGCCTTGAGGCTGAAGCAACTCAAGGATCCCTCATCTCTATCTGTGTGTCACCCAGCACTCATACCGAGACAACACAATGACTGTACAGTGTGGGGGCCTAATCTCAGGACTGCTGCTTACTGCCTTGGTCTACCTCATGAACCTGTAGATGTAGTCCAATATTTGTACAGTTGTGTTACACTAACCATCTTCAGTCTTTCTGTTGAATTAAAAAAAAAAAAAACAGCCAGAATGTTTCCACTTAGTATTTAATGATTTAACAGCATAGTGGGTCTTTCATATGTGTGGAAAGTGATCCTGTCTCAGGTATGCTGGCTCACCCTCCCTGACAACCATCCCATCTCTGCCCTCCTAATGATCCTAATCCTTTTCCAGCTCAGTTTTCCTACTTTTTCAGTCCTTTGGGGGTAAATTTCATACATACGAGACAACATCCCATGACTCTCTTCCTGAGGCTCATTTATTTTGTATAACATGGGGTGCTATGCTTTTATTTCTACAAATGGCAGGATTTTATTGTTCCTGCTGGGTGACTGATTCTCCATTGTGTGCATCTGCTCATACACACTGGGCTTATTTTAGGACTTGACTATAGTAAGTAGCTCCCCATAACCCTGGGTATGCTGGCATCTTGAATGTGTGTGGCCTTCAGTGCCCTTCTCTGCACATCCAGGAATAGCATAGTTAGATCATCTGGAAGCTCTACTAGCTTTTGAGAAAACTGAACTGATTTCCATTGGGATCGGTTTACACTCACACTGGCAGGGTATAAGGGTCCCACTCCTTTGCATCCATCCTACCGTTTTTTTGTCTGTTTACACGATGATAGATATGGTGGAATTTCAATATAGTATGATTTACATTCCCCTGATGGTTTAAAATATTCAGCCATCATCTATGTTTTTAATGCTCCTCTATGATTTTTCTCTTTGAAATCATGTTTGTATAGTTTACCCATTTGTTGGTTGGATCTTTTGGTGTTGACATTTTTAGGTCTTGGGGTTAGAGTGATGGCTCAAAGGTAAAGAGCAGAGGCTGTTCTTCCAGAGGACCTGGGTTTGACTCACACACACATGGCAGTTCACAACTGTCTATAACTCCAGGGGATACAATACACACACACACACACACACACACACACACACACACACACACGCTGGGGACCAGACCCAGGCTGGGTCCTCTGAAGCACCTAAGTGGGGACAGCATTGGTGGGGTGCAGGACTTGGTCTTACCAAAGAGTAGGGTTGCTTTCTATAATAACATATATGAATTTTGACTTTAAGCTACTCTGGATCTACTGATACTTGTTGCTAAGAGCAGAGTGATTAGGTAAAAGATTTGTTGGCTATTCCTCCCTTCTCTGACCAAGTAGTCAGAAGCCCTTCATTGGTCTGGCTGAATAATTTGTGAACCAGAGAGGAGGGAAAGGAAAAAAAATTAAGATGCTTTATAAAGGTAATTATGACACATATACATTCATACATTTACATTTTCATTCACATTCTTATTTACACATAAACAAATTCACATTTTTTATTGGGCCCAATCACCTGTTTAATACACTCAACAAATATTCATGCATGCTTACATACATATACATATACCTACACACATATGTACAGGCAAACAGACATATACATTTGGATGCATGGATGGATGGATGGATGGATGGATGGATGGATGGATGGATGGATGGGACAGAGCTCCCCAAGCCAAACCATTTGACCAACAACTTTATTTCTTTTCTCTGGCCTTTTTATAACTCTTAGACAAAAAGTTCTTTAGAAAATTACCTCAGAGATAAAATGTTACATAAAATGGGAGTTATAGAAGGATGTTGATTTTAAGTTCAAAGCAGTGTTTCAGTTTAATATGCTCATTATAAATTCAAAGCAACAGCTTTTTATATGGCCTTATTTTATTATAATGCACACATGTGGTTTTATCCTTGGACCTAAATGTTTTCCCTTGAACACAAATTTTTCCCAAGTCTATTTCTCTTTTTAGTGTAATTATGAAAGCTCATTGTATTCCTTCTTGTGCAGCCTTTATTTACTATATAAGGCGTGGGCACATTCTATTCTGATTCTAACTTTGTTACATCTTTCTAGCAAAGCACCTAAGACCATCTCTTAAAACATTCTCCCTAAAATTATTTGAATCAAATCAGGAATTTTATAGAATCATTAATTCATCTAAATAGGATTAATTCATGGAAGTTCATCTTTATGTTGATCTGCAGAAATCTGATTAATAGGGTGAGCTAGTGCCCTGAAATGAAGTCACTTTGGAGCCTTGTCGTTGAGCTCCCTCATTGCAGATCTTGCAAAAATACAACCTTCCAGGAGGCCACCTGCTAGACTTAGCCTACCCTAGAAGGCCACTTGCTAGTCTTAGTCTATCATTCATATATATATATATATATATATATATATATATATATATATATATAGTCCAGAGATTAGAGAAATAAATCAAGAGTAAAGTATAAAATAAGGATCATATTCTTCCAATCAAATAAAGCATATCAATATATTTTCTTATTTATTTATTATTAAACTCTCTTAAAAGATAAATTTTCGTGTAGGTTTAGTTACATATACATGTGAAAACCCAGAGCTTATGTTTATGGCCATGCCAATTTTGGCTGCCTGTTTTGAATTATGAGCAACTCTAATAATCTCTTAATTGTTCCTATACAGTCCCATGAGTTACAGTGTTCCACACTGTCCCACATTAACTCTGATAGTTACGTGGTTAGCCTGGGCTGTCTGATCTTATCCCTTTCTTCCTGAAGAACTACAGTCTACTGTAATATTTGCTATCGAAGCTCGAGCACCAGTAACTTGACTCTGCTATGTTTCTCTATGATGCTCTTCACCCCACTGCCATCTTTTTCCATACCACCTTAGTTAACAGTCTCCACACCACCGAGGAAACAGCCTGCTGATTCTAGGGAGCTTATGAATACATCTATTTAAACATATCTGTTTCTCTGTAGAGTCTTATCCTTTCTTCCCTTTCTATGAGTTGAATGGGACCAGATAAATACGGATTAGTAATCTACATCTCTTCTATTTCCTTAAAATGTAGCAACAAAAAATAAAAAAAAAAAATGCATTCATTATCCAACAATTTCTGTACATCATCAGTCAGGTGCAGCCATTCTTCCTGGTGTGTTCCAACATTTCCCAGAAGGTGTCAGTTCGCATTGAGGTCACATGTGAGGAGACCACCTGAAAGGATTTGGTTCCATTATCATGTGTGCCATCACTTAGGTCATGGCTGAGAGTGTTCAGTCCCTCAAAGCAACTGAAGGAAGAGACTCAGTCCTTGCCAGGTGCTGATCCAAGGCTGGTATATGGTAGATTTGTTTGTTTATTTGGTTGTTTGGTTGGTTTGGCACAGGAATCTCTCCCACTTAGTATGGGCTCATGGAAAGCCCATGATAGAGAAAAAACATGGAGGACAGAGCTGGCTACCAACAGGAAAGCCTCAATCGCCTGTCAATTCATCAATGAACATTGCCATTTGCTGCTGGTTGGAAGCAAGTGGCTTGAGGATGAGGCATTACACACATTTTGAAATACTAGATAAGTGATAGCAATTGGTGGCAAATTTTAAGGTTGCCTGCTCAAGATAGTATAGGGTGTTTTATCTTTAAAATTATCTTTTTTTTCTTTTTTTAAAAATTTTTTTATTATTATTTTCTTTATTTACATTTCAAATGCTATTCCGAAAATTCCCTAT
>NC_034603.1:67233890-67238264 GCF_900095145.1 Mus pahari
TTCAGCAGAATCTTGCTGGCATGTGCAGTAGTATCTGGGTTTGGTGGCTGATGATGGGATGGATTACTGTGTAACTCATCTGCATTTGTTGTATGGGTGGGGAGTTGGGAAGGATCTGGGAGGAGTTGGGGGAGGAAAAACCATAATCAAAATATATTAGATAAAAAAAAAATTAGAACAAAATTCCTGCCTCAGGTGCTGCTTTTATTGACGCTTAACACAACCTCCTTTCGATGTCTGGGTGCTATCCTCTTAATCTGATTTCTTACGGCTTGTCAAAGAGAACTAGTAAACACTTATATACCACATCCTGTAGCCCAAGACATTGATCTGCTTGCTTTCATTATTCCACCTCCGACAGCTTAGATACAAATGTCCTCAAACACAGAATGTGTAGCCATTTCCCTCTAACAACTAGACATAGAAAAGAAAAATGCTGACAGCAGAACCCAAAACCCAAACCCAAAACCAAAACAAAACAAAACAAAACCAACAATAACAAAAACAACAAAACCAAAGAATTGTTGCACTCATAGTTGTCAGGGGGAGCACACAGCCTCTATCTGGACTGTAGGGCATGGTGACCATAAGAGAGGGCAACATAGGAATAGATAAAGTACGTAGATCTATGACATGTAACAGTGGAAATGAAATAAACCCACACCTTCCAAGTTTTAATAAGGTTGCTATGAACAGATTTTGGGGAAGGGCCCCTTTAGCAACTTGCATTAGGAAAACAATATCCACATGTAGAAGACTGAACCTTGCCTTTCCCCCTAGACAAATGCTCACTCAAAATGGGTAAAATTCTGTTTTAATTCAGAATTTGAAAAGTTGAAACCACAAGCGAAAAATATAAAAACTTCAAGATGATGGTAAGAATTGACAAATTGGGTCTCATCACAAAAGAAACAACAAAATAAAGAGATAGGCTGGAAAAAAACAAAGAATCTCTAGCAGTTTTTTATGGCCCAGAAAAATCAATATCCGGAATACAAACTAAAACTCAAATATTAAAGAGTTGAAAAATAATGTAATCAATGAATAGGCAATAGGTTCAGAAAATTTCAGTTCAGTGAAGCAAAAATCGAGGTTTGATGCTGAGCCCATGGAACTCTGTGTATTACATTAAATCTCTGCGGGAGAGAAGGGGCACTGGGGTTAGGAACACGCATTAGGCTGCTTGTCCTTGGGGACCTGCCTCTAAACAGGGAGCTGAGACAAGGAGCTTATCAGGAAAGTGACCTCAGGGAGCACTGAGGTGAACTTAGGGCGTGGTATAAGTCATCAGGACAGGTGTGAGCAGAACAGCTCCAGTGGCAGCCTGGCTTCATGCCACCAGGAGATCCAGGAGAAGCTGTGGGATGCATGGTCACTTAACTAAGTAAGGGCTTGTGCTCACCCAACCTACTCACTGCAAGAACTCAGAGCCAAGGGTCTTCAGTCTCCTACCTACTGCTGCCTCTTCAACCAGAGAAAGTTCTCAGCATAGAGGACCGTGCATTTGTTCTATGAGTGTGGGTTAAATGGTGGCCAGCTGCTTCTGCCCCAGGGTTCTGCCGCTGGAGAGGCGTGATGCCAGAGTTTTGACTGTGCATTCCCCTCCAGGCTGGCACTGTGGGTGGGTGTCTGGCTATAAGAAGCCAAGGAACCCTGCTCCAGAGATCTGAGGTTCCCAGGGACTGCCAGAGTTGGCTCAGGGGTCCTCAGAGCTGCACAGAGGCTGGAGACATCAGGTTCTCAGACTCTTAGGCACCCCAGACGCCACTGGATACTGAGGAAGAGCTGACAACAGTGAGGGTCACAGGCTGGACCTAGCCCTGGATCTAAAGGGAAAGGGAGGTGTTCTGGCTGGATCCTGTGGGAAGAGGGCCTTTGGCTTGCTCAGCGGGTGGTTTGTCTTGGTGGAGGCCATGTCAGGGAGCATTGAGAGGCTTTCTGCTAGAGATTAGCTGGCAGCTTTTGTGTGTGTGTGTGTGTGTGTGTATGTGTGTTTTGGCATATGTTTTCTTTATTAGATCTTTTCTTCATTTACATTTCAAATGCTATATCCCCTTTCCTAGTTTCCTCTCCTAAAATCCCTCATACCCTCCTGCCTCCTCCTGTTCCCCAACCCACCCACTTTTGCTTCCTGGCCCTGGCATTCCCCTATACTGGGGCAGATAATCTTCGAAAGACCAACGGCCTCTCCTCCCACTGATGGCCTACTAGGCCATCCTCTGCTACATATGCAACTAGAGACACGAGTTCTGGGGATACCGGTTAGTTCGTATTGTTGTTCCTCCTATAGGGTTGCAGACAAAGGCCTGTTCCATTGCTCCCCACGGTGAAGCCTGATGAAAAGAGGCAGTCCGTGGTTTTAAAGCATTTATTGTCAAGGCACAAAGATGTGTTGAATAAAACTCTCCCCCCTTTCTCAGGGCAGGTCTGAGGTTAAATACCATTTGCAAGGAGGAGTGTCTGGAAAGGGGAGTTGATTGGCTAAGCCCTTCAGACCTTTAGGTACCCCATTAAAATGAAGATCTGTCTTAAGGCTACATTTTCTACCTGGAGAAGGGCTTTGGGCTGTTTCCTTTAGGTGACTGATGGCCACAGAATTATGAAGAGCTCATGTCAGAAGCCTGGTGTCCAGGAGCATGGCAAAATGCCTACCGTTCCTTACAGAATTATCCCCTATGGGGTCACCAGGGTCTCAAACCTAGATCAACCAAAAGCCAGACGGCCTTTCACGATCTCACATATGAGAACATCTATCTGTATAGGAGGAGCTGTGCTATGCGGGCAGCGTTGGCACACCTGAGTTCATGTGCTGTCTTTGTACTTAGAAATCAGCTTCAGAACTTGATAGATGAGGAAAATAATCTGAGAGGACAAATAACGAGACAAGATATATATTTATGTGCCTGTAACATTTAGATTTATTTAATATATAAGAGAATGTCCATTTTTAGGAATATGGTAAAGAACAAATTTGTCCATGTGGACAAGGCCAAACTTTACAGATTTAGGAGAAAATTTAAACGCGTGTTGTTTTAGAGACAGATAATAAACCGTCAGAAGTAAAGACAGTATATGTGGAAGCCAAAATCATTATCAGTTGCAATAGAGCCTTTGATTGGCATCTTGGGGTTCAGCTCACTCATGGTCTACGTCACAAATGTGGGGGTGATGAACAACAGAGACTGTGGGTGATGGTGCTCAGCAGCAAGAACCACTAGAGCATGCTGGGCGGCAACAGGTGGTCCTGCAGCAGGTGGTCTGGCAACAGATAGGGCGACAACAGCTGGAGATGCAGCACTGGGGTCTGCAGCAGCTGGACACACAGCAGCTGGGCCTGCAGCAACTGGGGCGGCAGCAGCTGGAAATGCAGCAGGTGGGGCGGCAGCAGCTAGATCCACAACAGCTGGAACTACCACAGCAGGGTCGGCAGCAGCTGGGGCGGCAGCAGGTGGGCTGGCAGCACACACTCTGGCAGCACTGGGGTCTGCAGCAGCTGGACACACAGCAGCTGGGACGGCAGCAAGAAGGCCTGCAGCAGCTAGAAATGCAGCAAGAAGGCCTGCAGCAGCTGGACACACAGCAGCTGGGTCTGCAGCAGCTAGAAATGCAGCAGCTAGGACGGCAGCAGGTGGGCTGGCAGCACAGAGACTGGCAGCACTGGGGCCTGCAGCAGCTGGACACACAGCAGCTGGGCCTGCAGCAGGTGGTCTGGCAGCAGCTGGGCTGGCAGCAGCCTTGGCCACAGCCCTCCTCAGAGCAGACAGAGCCACAACAGGAACTGACCATGGTGTTGGAGGTGGCGGTTCTGGGTGGGTTTACAAGAAGGTGGGTTGGAAGGTTTGGAAGTGAGAGTCTCCCTGCCCATGTCCCCTTTTATACCCTGCTGAGGGGCTACTGTCCTCACATGCAGCATTCTTTCCTTGTTATTGTTTGTGTTAATAAATAGGTGATTATCACATTAGGCAAGTTTCATTTCCTGGCTAAATTATCAAGGTTAATGTAAAAGAATTTCCTTTTCCTAGTGTGTCAGGTTTGTGAGCTCTTGATCTGCTCAGTGTTTTGTGGACACTTCCTTCTAGACTATTTTCACAAAACACTGTGTGTCTTGTCATTCTGTCCTTCTGCCTCATGCTGCATGGTACAACTGTCTACTCAGGTAATTATGATTCCTACAGATCTTGTCTCATGACTGAGGAGGAAAAAGCTGCATTAATTTGATGGCTCACCATAGTGACTCAGGTGAGTCAAGGTTAGACCTCAGACACCTCCTGGTGTAGACTATGATCTCCTTCTTCTTCTTCTTCTTCTTCTTCTTCTTCTTCTTCTTCTTCTTCTTCTTCTTCTTCTTCTTCTTCTTCTTCTTCTTCTTCTTCT
>NC_034603.1:67239749-67241063 GCF_900095145.1 Mus pahari
GGGGGCCGCATCCCTGTAGGTGGAACAACAATATGAACTAACCAGTACCCCCTGAGCTCGTGTCTCTAGCTGCATATGTAGCAGAAGATGGCCTAATCAACCATCATTGGGAAGAGAGTCCCCTTGGTCCTGTAAACTTTATATGGCCTTTTATGGAAGGCCAGGGCCAAGTAGTGTGAGTGGGTGAGTAGGGGAGTGGGTGCGGGGGTGGGGTATAGGGAACTTTCGGGATAGCATTTGAAATGTAAATAAAGAAAATAATAAAAAATAAAAAATAAATAAAAGAATTTGCCTGCAGATCAGAGTTAAGTCATAAAATGAGTGTTGTTAAGTTTTGCCCTTTGGCCTTATTCTTTCGTCATCTGTCTTCTGCCTTTAACTGATCCTGCCAACGATATCATCTCTGTTTCAAAATGTCAGAACTCCTATTGGACAGCATGTCGTTTCCTCTTGCTCTAGCTCAATGGCTGCAACCTGTGTGCTGTGATCCCTTTGGAGGTCATCTTTCATAGGGGTTGCCTAAGATATCAGAAAACACAGATATTTATGTTACTATTCATAACAGTAGAAAAATTACAATTATGAAGTAGCAATGAAAATAACTTTATGGTTGGGGGTCATCACAACATGCAGAACTGTATTGAAGGATCACAGCATTAGAAGGGTGGGAACCAATGGTCTAGATTCCCCCAGCCGTTCTGTGTTTGTTGAGGCCTTGGGTCTTGTAGACACACAGGACTCTCCTGCTCTATGGTTTTAGGGATGGACTGGACTGCTACCTTCAGGTTTTCCTTTAAGAATGATGTAACAAGAAAATGATTGGTGTTTAGATGAGAAGATGTTACCGTGCATCTGTGCATACTGTGGTCAGAATAGAGACTTCAGGGGTGTAAAATCCCCATCCCACTGGCTAAGTGATTAGTTTCTGATAAGAAGATGTTCAGTCTTCTCTTGTTGCCTTAGGCTGAAGAAACAGAGACTTGCTGGTAATGATGTCACCATTGGGATCATTTAAAGACAAATCTCACTACAAGATTTTCACCTCATTGGCTTGCTAAGCAAACTTTTTTTATTTTTTTATTAGATATTTTCTTTATTTACATTTCAAATGCTATCCCGAAAGTTCCCTATACCCTCCCCCCCCACCTCTGCTCCCCTACCCACCCACTCCCACTACTTGGCCCCGGCATTCCCCTGTGCTGGGTCATATAAAGTTTACAGGACCAAGGGGCCTCTCTTCCCAATGATGGCCGATTAGGCCATCTTCTGCTACATATGCAGCTAGAGACATGAGCTCAGGGGGTACTGGTTACT
>NC_034603.1:67241668-67272915 GCF_900095145.1 Mus pahari
ATCTTCTGGGTATATGCCCAGAAGAGGTATTGCTGGATCCTCTGGTAGTACTATGTCCAATTTTCTGAGGAACTGCCAGACTGATTTCCAGAGTGGTTGTACAAGCTTGTAATCCCAGCAGCAATGGAGGAGTGTTCCTCTTTCTCCACAACCTCGTCAGCATCTGCTGTCACCTGAATTTTTAATCTTAGCCATTCTGACTGGTATGAGATGAAATCTCAGGGTTGTTTTGATTTGCTAAGCAAACTCTTAATTGTCATGTTTTTACTTTAGGCTTTTTTTCTGCTGTGCTAAAGAAAATGAAAGATTTAAACATTTATGTGTCCATGGTAGTAAAATGCTTTCTCGATATGCTGCATCACAGCAACTGAGTGACACAGTTGGCTGTTAGACAAGAGGTTTCTCTGTGGATTCAGGGAAATTAAGGAATCTTCTTGCAGTGAGGGCTATAGCTCAGTTCTCGAACACTTTTCTAGCATGTGTAAGGGCCTGTGGTCAAGCTTAATACTGAAAACTACATTTGAGAATAAAGTCAGGTATACTCTCAACAACTTAAATAATGAAGTATATTCCCCTTGCAATCTATAAACAATAACAGCTACCAAAATGTTGGGTACATGATTGAATCATTTGGGAAAGGTCAAATACTGCCTTTGCTCAAGTCCTTTCCAAGATAGTTGTCCACTTGATAGGTCTGTAATAGACCCTATGTGTCAAAAGTTTATAAAGTTCTTCCATTTATTCCAGTGCCCACCAAAACTCGAAATCCTTCTACTTAAATCTTCCACATCACATAATTGTTTCTGTTCAGAAGAGAGCTTGCAATATCAGTTACATTTCACTTAGTGGCATCTGAACCACAGAGGGAATTTCCCTGAACTGGAAGCACTGAGCTCGAAGCATTGCAGGCTAACAGACCCACAGCACTGACAGTGAAACTGAAGCCCAGAGAGACATTGCTACAGATGCCACCCTGGGTTATTAGAGAGAAGGCCCTACATGGGCACACATCACTGTTCATACCCCTCGCTAAACCTTGCCCTGGTAGTCTAGCAAACAGGATGGATGATTGATGGTACTGTAATGCACCAGAACTGTGTAATATCTACCAGAGCTGGACTTGCACTATGTGGGATTTAATGTCTTGAGTAATTTCTCTCCCTTTAAACTTTTTTCATCTGTGTAGAATATCCTAATGAAAGAAGCCGGTTATTATAACATCAGTGCAGTTAGGAGGGACTGAAGACAACTGTATTTGGCATCAAGGAGCTAGATGGTATCTTTCCAAAGCCTGGCATGGGCTGAGATTATATCTTGTCAGGCATCGTGTTAGTACCTGCAATTATTTTTTCCAGAAATTCTTGGTATGAGTCTTGTCCATAGCTGAAATTGATAATTATATGACTAACAGTCTTATTTATAACCTCATGATCTATACGTAGAATACAATAAGTTTGTCTAGTGGAAAGTCACATATTTCCAATAAAATCAACTTTCTTATAATTAAAAATGAAGCTCCATTAAGTACTAATGAATATACTGAATGAATGAATGTGTAATGAATGAATGAATATATTAAATGAATATATTGAATATATAAGTATATATATATATATTCATATATATTAAGCAGTATTGTCAGTCTTGAGAGTGATAGGTGTATTAGAAATAATGGAAATGCCCCCAACCATTAATTGATTCCTTCTTGCTTTTAAAATATTTTCATTGCTTAATCTAATCTAATCTGTTTAAACCTAGCTAACGAGTTCAGTTCATCTGTTTGGAAACAATCTTTATTATTATAAAAGCATGCATATACTAGAAATTTATGTGTCCATTTGCACAGTAGCTCTTAAGGAAGTGTAGCCTAAAGCCAAGTCAAAGGAGACATTCACCTCCCATAATGGCTGTATATGTCTTGTCCATATCCTTAACCACTAAACCCCGAGGAATCACTGCCTCACTGCCTCGGGACTCCGGCTAGTCTTTGTTTTGCTCTTCCTTCCTTTCTTTCTTTTTTCCTTCCTTCCTACCTTCCTCCCTCCCCTCCCCCCTCCCTCCCTCCCTCCCTCCCTTCCTTCCTTCCTTCCTTCCTTCCTAACTTCCCTCCTTCCCTCCTTCCATCTTTTCATCCTTTCTTCTTTCTTTCTTTTTTTCTTTCTTTCTTTCTTTCTTTCTTTCTTTCTTTCTTTCTTTCTTTCTTTCTTTCTTTCTTTCTTTCTTTCTTTCTTTCTTTCTGGGGGATTTGTTATTGGAATTTAAAATTTTTTCTCTCATAAAATATATTCCAGCCACCTTCTTCCCTTCCTCTACTTCCACAGGGTCTCCATCACTTCTCCTCTCCACCCGACCTACTCCTCCTCGACCTACTCCTCCTCGATTTCCCTTCAGGAAAGAGCATCCTTCCAGGGATGTCAACCGAACATGGCACAACTCCATACAATAAGACTGGGAACAAACCGCCTCGTGTCAAAGCTGGATGAGGCAAAGGAAATAGGAGGACAAGGGTCCTAGAACAGTCAAAAGAATCAGAGACACCCCCACTGCCATTGTTAGAAGTACCACAAAACCCCCAAACTAAATAATCACAACAATATGCAGAAGACCTAGCACAAACCCATTAAGGCTTCCTGTTTGCTCTGTCAGTCTCTGTAAGCCTCTAAGAGTCTTGTTTAGTTGATTCTGTGAGCCACATTCTCCTGGAGTTTCTGATCCCTCTGGCTCCTACAATTCTTCTGCCCCCTCTTCCGCAGGGTTCCCTGGGCTCCACCAAACATTTGGCTGTCAGTTTCTTACCCTCTAATAGATATCTAGAAACAGAATAGTGTAGTTTTGTAGAAATTTTGTAAAATTTTTGTAGAATATCACTATTTGTACTTTCCCCATTTTGCTTGATATTATATTCTACCCGGAGGCAGAGAAATCCAGCTGCTGTGTAGGAGGCAAGAGGTTCTCACCCCAGTGCTGTCAAGAAAGCAAATGTTCTCAGCAACCACAGAAGTGAACATGGAGGTGGACCCTTCCAGGTTGGCTATAACAAGAGACCCCAGTGCTAGATGACACCGTTTCTAAAGCTGTGTGACACACAAGGACACAGACAATGCAGCCTTACTGTTCCTGATTCCACAGAAATAGATAACAAATGTTTTAATTTATAAAATATAATCATTTTATATTTATAAAAGTAAATTTATAAAATTAATGTGGTGTTTTAGCTGCTACAGGTTCAGAGGGTATAGCCAAACTATTGATTATTACTCTAGATTCATCTGGCCTCTCATCACACATAAAGGGGTAACAAATAATCCAAAGGTACAGAAAAGTAGCTATGCTAGAATAGTCCTCATAATGTGGTCGAAAAACCCAGTGAAATGACTGTCCCCTGTGTGACCCAATAAACTCTCACCTTACCAAGACATTAAAGGGCAATTGAAGACAATTTCAGCAAGAAAAATAAGGAGACACAATGACATTTTACTTATGTACCTTTAAACCTTTAATTTATTATTAGGAAGTTTGTTCTTTAATATAACACATAACAAATTTTACAAGATACTAGAAAGCTCAAACGTGTGTTTATTTTAAACAGATACTAAGCAGTCTGGAGTGTGGCAAATAGTTGTTGTCCAAATTGATCTCAGTTGTATCAGAGGCTTTAGAATGGGCCTCTTGGGACTCAGCACACACATGGTCTACATCAGGAACTATGTGTGATGAAGAGCAGGAGACTCGGTGAGAGTGCTCAGCAGCAAGAACCACTAGAACATGCTGGGCGGCAGCAGGTGGTTCTGCAGCAGGTGGTCTGGCAACAGATAGGGCGACAACAGCTGGAGATGCAGCACTGGGGTCTGCAGCAGCTGGACACACAGCAGCTGGGCCTGCAGCAGCTGGGGCGGCAGCAGCTGGAAATGCAGCAGGTAGGGCGGCAGAAGCTAGATCCACAACAGCTGGAACTACCACAGCAGGGTTGGCAGCAGCTGGGGCGGCAGCAGGTGGGCTGGCAGCACACAGACTGGCAGCACTGGGGCCTGCAGCAACTGGACACACAGCAGCTAGGGCGGCAGCAAGAAGGTCTACAGCAGCTAGAAATACAGCAGGTGGGGCGGCAGCAGCTAGAGATGCAGCACTGGGGTCTGCAGCAGCTGGACACACAGCAGCTGGGGCGGCAGCAGCTAGAAATGCAGCAGCTAGGACGGCAGCAGGTGGGTTGGCAGCACAGAGACTGGCAGCACTGGGGTCTGCAGCAGCTGGACACACAGCAGCTAGGGCGACAGCAGGTGGTCCTACAGCAGGTGGTCTGGCAGCAGCTGGGCTGGCAGCAGCCTTGGCCACAGCCCTCCTCAGAACAGACAGAGCCACAACAGGAGCTGACCATGGTGTTGGAGGTGAAGGTTCTTGGTGGGTTTACAAGAAGATTGGTTGGAAGGTTTGGAAGTGAGAGTCTCCCTGCCCATGTCCCCTTTTATACCCTGCTGAGGTGCTGCTGTCCTCACATGCAGCATTCTTTCCTTGTTATTGTTTATGTTAATAATGAGGTGATTATCACATTAGGCAAGTGTCTTTTCCTTGTTAAATTTTTAAGGTAGATAAAACACAAGGGCTCCTTTTCCTGGTGTGTTCATTGTCCACTGTTGCTGAACCATCAGTTGTCTTTCCTGTTTTAGCTTCTTCAGGAGAGCCATCACCTGGCATCATGCATCTTGGCTCTCTTCAATTTCTTCTTATCTTGTATAGCCCAACTTCTGTAGGCCAAAATTGTGGTGATGCAGCTCTGTGACAGTATCATTTACAGTCTAAGAAACTGGGTCTTCTGCTGGATGGACACGTGTTCCTACACAGACCATACACACACATACACACACACACACACACACACACACACACACACACACACACGTGTGTGTGTGTATAATAAATATATGCATAAAATATATGTATATGTATATGTAACCAATGAAATATTAATTATGTAGACTTCTATATATATTTAAGAAGATTAAGAATGACATTTCCATACTCCTAAAAAAGTTGAATACATCACTTTTTAAGATCTATGTTCTATGACTTCTGGGGAGGGGATGAATCATACTCAAGTTTTTTTAAGATCTATTTTAATTAGTAGGGGTTGTGAGGGTGTACATATGTGTTTGTGTAGTAGTAGTAGGTGTCTATAGAAGCCAATAGAGGGTATCAGAGCTGGAATGAAAGCCAAGTTGTGAATGCTCTGACATGGCTGATCCTTGAACCAAACTCTGCTCCTCTGCCACCACAGCAATTTTCTGAGCCATTTGTCCAGTTCCAAAAGACAAGATACATTCTTGTCATATAGTCTATGGATAGATAATACAGTCCTTGAGCCAGACGTTCCCATGGTTGGCTGCCTGGTGGAACCACCCTGTTGCAAACTGGCAAGTTCTTGACTTCTGCCCAGAACTAACCTTATTTAATTGCTCTGAAGTATTTAATTGGTCTGGAGTGAAGCCTCAGAAGATACTGAACCTTTTCCAAGTCTCTCAACGGGCATTAAACTTTGAGACCCAACCCCTTTAATCGTCCATGTTGCATGATGCATTTGTGTCCATTTCAACTAAGAACATAGATTGCAAATTAATGAAATTTTAATCAATGGCATGTGACTAATAGAGAAATTCTGAATTACAAACAATGAGCTTTAAGCATTTAAAACACTCTTTACTGCTGTAAGCTACTCTATTTCCAACACCGACAGGCTCACCTGGATAAGAATAACTGTTCTAGCTTAAGCTACAGTTAGAAATGTCTGAATATAGACCCTTACGCTGAGTGATATTGCAAAGGAAACTCAGAAGTGTGGAAATCATTTCCCATCCTGGACAAGTTCCACCCATACAATCTGTTTAAGTAGAATTGATTTTTAACATCTGGACCACATTTACAGATCCATCTTTTATCCTACAGAGTAGAAAGTAGTGAAAAAAATTTTCCTGCTATAAGATTTTCTTCCCCTTAAAGCTATTTATTTTTCTATCTTTTTATGATAATAATGAAAGAACTCAAATAAACACTTTGGAAATGGGAAAGAACATGGCTGACATTTGTAAATGCCATCCAGGAACAGGATCGATGCAATTGAAAATGCAAGTAACCAGATGACTGGTGACAATAGGCACTTTAAATGCATGGTAAGCAATCCAGACTTTTCTGGTCAAATATCATTTATGCTATTTAAATACATAGTCCATTCTCTTTTATAAATACCTGCTATATATTCTACATGTAGCTAAAATATACTGCAAGTAGGTGGCTTTCATTCTGACTTTTTCTTCATGAAAATATCTTCATCTAAATAGAGACACAAGTAGCTATTTTAACAGAGAGAAAAATAGACCTTATTTTGGATTCATCTGCATTACCTTATATTAAAAATTAAGCTTCACTTACATATTTTGGAAGATACATTAAATAATATTGTTGGGCCTGTTGTGAAATGATACATATATTCAGAACAATTTGTGAAGTAATAACAATGTCTATCTATTGTTGATTTAATTTTTGTTTGTTTTCTTGTTTTAATCTTTATATGTTGCTTATATATACACCTGGTTGCAAGCATTTGGTTGTAGGAGGCACCTACAGAGGTCTTTGTGCTCAAAGATAAAGGGAACCCAGAATGTTAAACATACAGTGTTGTTCCTTCAAAGAAAGAGATGCATAATCTGTTTCGTGATTAATAGCCTCATGACCTTTGTGCTACCTGTGTGGCCAAGACCACATGGGTTCCTCCCCCTTATCTTGAACTTGTTTTTCTCAGTTGATCTATGGAACCTATTTTTATGGAAGGTGTCACAAGTAATCAATCTTTGAAACCCATCTTTGTGAATGGTGTCCATGTAGTCACATCCAATCTTTATTTAGCTTACCTTGATCCTCAAAGAGATTTGTGTGTGCTTTGTTGGGCACAATGGATTGAGCTAAGTATCGTGAGGAAAATTTTTATCTATTTGTGCTGTCCTTAAATATGCCTAAAAAACTAATCAGGGTCAGACAACCAGTATTTGAAATAACACCAGCTACTTAGTCATGCTGAACCAAACTGCCTTCTTATCTCCCACAGATCTGCTGGTTCTGGTCACAGTGACCACAGTTGGTTTTATAGAAAACATAGGTACACTGGAGAGTGTATGGAATATTCATATATAATATAAAAATAATTATTAAGCCAGTATCATGTAGTGAGAATTTTGGTTTCTTTTTTTTTAAAAAAAAACCACAGAAATATTATAATAATATGTGTTCATTTTAATCCCAGGTGTGGGATATGGGGTTGCTTCAGATTGTACACAGCAGCTGACTATGATTTGCCTTGTACTCTAGCAGGGGTATGATTTTGCCAGTGACAGGTAGTTTCTGTGATTGTGTGATGTTTGGAATTCTGGGAACTCTTTAGAGGGTATATAAGTGCTAAGGTCCTAAGGAGTGGTAGACAGGTTGTTTGGTTGTTACTTGGTTGTTGTTGGTTACAGAGTGTTAAGTAGTCACGTGCAAAATAGAAACAGCAAGAAGAAGAAATTAGATATCCCAAGGTGAAGATCAAACTTGTGCCAAGGAACCTGATACTCTTAATCAACAGGATGTAACTAACTGGAACATCATCCCCTTTCCCCCTCCATCCATTTTTCTCCCTATCTAGTGTTTGGGTGCTGAAAGGGTGGAAGAGAGGTGTTGGAGAAGGATGGAAGAAAGAAAGAACCTACAAAGTAGAAGAATTCTGGCTACAGGATCTATCTACCCAAAACCCAGTGGAGAGTCTGTTTCCTCAAGTAGGATTCCTATATGTCTTTGTTGACTACATCTCCCTCCCTCCTCCCCTCCCTTCCTCACTCTCTCCCTCTATCACAGAGTCACTGTCCTGATTTTTGAAGTAGTCTTTTTTTTTTAATTTCTTATATTCAAAATTCAATCACCTAAGTATGCATTTTGAAACAATGAAGTCTAGCTTTACTGTTTTTAATGCTCTACGGCGAAATGCCACTCTGTGTTTTGAAGTAGTGCACTCAGTGTTCCATACTGTCTTACTTAGATAGACAACCTCAAAGGTGGCCTCAGTTATGGTTGCTGTGCTTTGACCATGCAGATGATCCACCAAATGACATGTGTTACAGTCTGGGTGTTGTAACACAGAGGGCCAGTATTAGGAGGTTGTGAACCTGAGAGAGGAGGAATCACAGGAAAGTTTCATAGCTCGTTGAGGCACGCCCTCCACTGGGATTTGTTTAGTTAGCATGTTTGCCATTGTGATAAACACCATAACCAAAAGCAATTTGGGAAGGAAAGTGTTACTGAAAGATGTCAGGGCAGGAGCTCGAGCAGTTCAGAAACCTGGAGGCAGGAGCTGATACAGAAAACCATAGAAAAGTGCTGTTTCCCTGACTCGCTCCTTATGATTTGCTCAGCCTGTTTTCTTATAGAACCCAGGACCACAAGCCCAGGAGTAGTACCAAGTGGACTGGGTATGTCCTATTCATGTGACAAAAACCTTCATGTAACACCCACAAATGTGCTGAGCCTCTCATCCCGATGGTGTCCAGGAAGAAGGCATTCTCGGCTATCATAGACGTGAGCTTAAATTTGAACTCTTTCAGACTGACTCCATAGAGACAACCCCGAGGCCAATCAACATCTTTCTGAAGTTTATGAAGTACTAGGAAACCAGCAATGCATCAATGCTGTTTCTGTTCCTGACCCACAGGCACTGAGTTAATAGTGTGCAGTGTTTATGCTGCTAAGTTTTGAAGTTACAGAATGACAAATGACTAGTGCAAAGAGCACAGAGTAAAAGAAGTGACCAAAGATTGTCGAGAAGGAGATATGCAAGAATATACTTATGCCTGAGGGCCATAAAGCCAACAAACTCATTTTGCTTCTGTCTGGCCCAAGAGATGCTCTGTTTATTAAGTGATTAGGATGGAGCAATTAAGGGGTCACCAGCATTGTGGAGAAATTCAGAGCAGAGACAATTTACTAACATCCTTGTTTTACAGGATGTATTGCTGCAGAATATAGCTCTATAGGAGTAATGGGAATGATAAGATCACTAAAGAATCCAGGTAGAACCATTTATCTCTGAGAATTAATACAGGTATGATTATGGGATGAGTAACCAGTTAGGAATGGTAACTGGAACAGGAGTGGAGTGTAACTCCCAGCAATCTGTGAATTTTGAAGGAGAACCCAGTGCTCCTAATTATAAGACAAAGGCACCCAGTTTTGGAATATCTGCTACTGTAGGCTTTAGAGATATATGCATATTAGTATATATGCATATGTATGCATCTATGCTTTATTAGCATGTTGTGATGGTTTCTATATGCTCCGCCCAGGGAGTGGCACTATTGGAAGGTGTGGCCCTGTTGGAGTAGGTGTGTCCTTGTTGGAGTAGGTGTGTCACTGTGGGCATGGGCTTAAGACCCTCACCCTAGCTGCCTGGAAGTCAATATTCTACTAGCAGCCTTCAGATGAAGATGTAGAACTTTCAGCTCCTCCTGCACTATGCCTGCCTAGATGCTGCCAATGCTTCCTGCCTTGATGAGCATGAACTGAACCTCTGAACCTGTAAGCCAGCCCCAATTAAATGTTGCCTTTTATATGACTTGCCTTGGTCATGGTGTCTGTTCACAGCAGTAAAACCCTAACTAAGGCACACTGGTTAATGGAATAATGGATTTCTTCATGATACTTCATATAGGCATATAATATACTTTGATCATACCTCTCTCTCAATCCTATACCTTACCTGGACAGCACAGCAGAGCTGACCCTAGCCTGAGTAGCACAGTAGCAGAGGCCCTGGTGGTGTGAGTAGGGGTGTGGGTGAGCTGTCCCAGAGAGTGTGAGCCAGGGAGATTTGGCCCTGCCACTCATCTGCCATGAGATGGCATGGATGTCAAGGTGATGCCCTCCTCCTCCCTCACCATCTATTACAATTGGGAAACCTGGCCCTGGGGCCATGAGACTGAGTGAGCTGACTCTATCCCTCTATGGCTGCAGCACTTAGGAGAGCAGGCCCTGTACCTTGCCTGGACAGCACTGGTGGAGGGGCACAGGAAGACCACCCTGAGGACAAGAACCCAGGCGAGCTGGCTCCACCACTCATCCTCAGTGAGATGATGGGTGATGCTGCCCCTCCCTCTCTCCTCCCCCACTCCCACCTGCAATAGTCAGGAAAGCTGGCCCTGAGGGAGGGCATGAGAGCAGAAGAGTGATCCCTGCCTCCTCCCTGGCTATAACACCATAAAGAGTGGACCCTGCACCTCACCTGGGCAACACAGTGGAGCTGGCCCTGATAGCAAAGGCTCAAGAGAGCCATCCCTAAGAAATGAGAGCCAAAAAGCTTACCTAGCCCTTCAAAGGCTGAAGCACGTGGGAGAGTGGACAACATGCCGTAACTCTGGAGGCATGGGGACAGGTGAGCCAGCTCCAAGGGCAGGAGAGCTGACCCTGTCTCCTGCAGATGGTGGCACTGAATGGGAATGGCCTAGCCTGAGCAGTTCTAGAGAGCTTGACCTAGTGGTGCAGATAAGGGAGAGCTGGTGCACTGATCAGCCCAGACCAAGATCCAGGGCTCTGAATTGACCCACCCCAACATCTGTACCAACTGCTAAGGGTTGGTTGGGATGCAAGAAAGGGTCAGTCCTTCTGATCCAAAGCTTCAGGATCTCCATGACACAGGGCAACAACAGGATAACCAGGAGGAGACCCTGTGAGGATCCAGTATTGCTAATGTCACAGAAGCCAGAGACTTCAAACCAGGCCATTGACACATTGCAATGAACATTTGCAAGTAAAGATTTATGGACAGAGGGATGGGCATAGTGTGAGACACTCCGTAATATACTACAGCTTCCAATGTGATATGTTTTCTGTTTTATTTTTCTTTTGTTGTTGTTGCTTCTCTCTCTCTCTCTCTCTCTCTCTCTCTCTCTCTCTGTGTGTGTGTGTGTGTGTATGTGTGTGTGTGTATGTGTGTAAGTGAAAGATGGATATGAGAGGATGGGGAGATGAGTAGTACTGGGGTACATGATGTGAAATTCACAAAGAATCAATAAAAAGCTAGAAACAATCTATAAAAAGCTAGAAGGTGTCTAGTATGGAATGCAAATGGAGCCCTAAAGATATCAAGGTAAGAGGAGATAAGAGAGAAATATAAATCCACTGTCTTGACCTCAGGTTCTCTTGACTCTCCTGCCCTTTGCCACAATATGCTGTACAAGGACAGAGCGTCTGAATGTCTGATGCTAACTCACAGAGACTGACTGCACTGCCATAGAGAAGTAGGGAAGCTGATCAACGGAGGAGAGGAGCGTATCTTAGCAATGACGACTTCCCCAAGGAGCAATGCTGGCAGTTTTAGTTGGAGTGCTAAGTGTGAACGACCAAGAATAGCATCTAGAGTTATATAAAAATAGAGTAACCACTGGCTCAGAACTCTTGCGACATGACCTAAGTGGCTCTTCAAAGCAGGCAGCTGATGCACCTACCATACCTTTCACTTCTGATTCTGACTAATGGGTTGGAGTAACTACAAGTCAGGGGTGTACGGGTGGGTATAGGATGTTCAACTTGGGTGCTCTTTATCTGAATGGTCCTCATCCTTAAACAAGTGTGAGCACAGAAGGCAGGTGGCTCACACTGCTCATCTGCTCCTCTCTTATGCCAAGTGGCCACAGATGGTGATGTCTGAGTGTGCAAAGAAAGGGACTTTGCCTCTAAGAAAGGAAGGGCTGTAGTCCTGCTTGCATTCCAGAACCTTCCTGTCACATGATGTCAGACGGGTTGGCATTTATGGAAGGCACCCTGTATTTCTACTACGATAATCTGTTTCCTGGAAAGTTCTCCCAGGTTCCTTTGGGGAGACTTTTCTTATTAATATTCCCTCCAAAAGTTCCTGTTTAAGGTTCTGCTTTTACTAAGCACAGCAAAGCACACACCTTTTAGTGTGGCAGCCCCTTCAGTACAGCTGGCTTCTGCACGTTGGTCACTGATATCCCCTTCAGTACATGCAGGGGCACAGAGGTTGGAGCTCTCCTGCCTAAAGCCTGGTCTTTGTAAGAGACTGTCTGCAGGAGGCATCCAGGTACTGGATCTAAACATCCCTATTTATGCTTTCAAACAGAGATTTCTGCAAGTGGGGAGCTGGTATGCATGTCACTGCTTCCTGTGGGCTTGTTTTTAGAGATGGCCTACAGAAAAGCTGGCACATGACAACAGAAAGGAGAAAAAGAAAGACAAAATGCCTTTATATTTCTATGGCTGCAAACCCACATTTATTTAAGTTGTAGGAATAACTTCATTTTAAGAAATATTGCAGATAACAAGTATTTCCATGGGCGTCACATAATAGTTTTAAGGAATCTAAAGGAAATTCAAAGTTGCATTCATATAGGAAAGAGAAAGCATGAGTGAGAGATAGAGTATATTTGTAAGCAATAACAGCATATTCGTCAACTGGAATTAAGGGTTCACATCTGGTGTTTCAGGACTCAGCTCACAGGTGCTCTATATATGGAATGTTGCTTGGTGGAGCCCTCAGCAACAAGAACAACTGGAGCAAGCTGGGTGACAGAAGGTACTCTGGCAACAGGTAGGCCTGCAGCAGCTGGACACACAACAGGAGGGGCAGCAGCAGCTAGAAATGCAGCAGCTGGGCCTGCAGCAACTAGACCCACAACAGCCGGAACCACCGGAACAGGTGGGCCTGCAGCAGCTGGACAAACAGCAGCTGGGACGGCAACAACTGGAGATACAGCAGCTGGGACGACAGCAAGTAGGTTGGCAGCACACAGACTGGCAGCAGCTGGGCCTGCAGCAGCTGGACACACAGCAGCTGGGCCTGCAGCAGCTGGACACGCAGCAGCTGGGCCTGCAGCAGCTGGACACGCAGCAGCTGGGCCTGCAGCAGCTGGACACGCAGCAGCTGGACTGGCAGCAGGAAGGCCTACAGCAACTGGGCTTGCAGCAGCTGGGGCGACAGCAGCTGGAGATGCAGCAGCTGGGGCGACAGCAGCTGGAGATGCAGCAGCTGGGGCGACAGCAGCTGGAGATGCAGCAGCTGGGGCGACAGCAAGTGGGCTGGCAGCACACAGACTGGCAGCACTGGGGTCTGCAGCAGCTGGAGACACAGCAGCTAGGGTGGCAGCAGCTGGACACACAGCAGCTGGGACGGCAGCAGGTGGTCCTACAGCAGGTGGTCTGGCAACAGCTGGGCTGGCAGCAGCCTTGGCCACAGCCCTCCTCAGAGCAGACAGAGCCACAACAGGAGCTGACCATGGTGTTAAAGGTGGAGGTTCTTGGTGGGTTTACAAGAAAGTGGGTTGGAAGGTTTGGAAGTGGGAGTGTCCCTTCCCATGACCCCTTTTATATCCTGCTGAAGGGCTGCTGTCCTCACATGCAGCATTCTTTCCTTGTTATTTTTTGTGTTAATAAATAATATGTGATTATAAAATTAAACAAGATTGCTTTCCTGGTTACATTTTTAGATTGGGTAGGAAATATGATGTCTCTTCCTGATGTGTTAGAATTCCTCTGTCGGCACGTCCGAATTACCTTTTTGACTTGACGTCATCAAAGGGCACTGTCATGTGACAATTTACCTCTTGATATTATACATTTCAGTCTCTGTTCACACGGCATGGCCTGTCTATCCTGGTGTGACAATGATTCTTCTTGCATTTCATTGTTTCTGATTACCCAGGGGAGTAAGTTCATGGTACAGTCTTGATTGCTCATTTGTTACTGGTAAGATTGTCAAGAAGAAGAAAAAACAGTTTGAACATGAGAAGCTGAACATGAGAACACTGAAGTATCCCCTGCCAGCTGTGATTCAGTGTTTAGGCTTTCTCAAGGGAAACACAACACTGTTTTCAAGTACAATAGTGACGTCTGAAATTTTGATGTTACCTTTCGCCAAACAAAACACCCCAAGCTTATTCTTAGGGAAATTTGGCAGCCAAGTCTACCTACAGCATGAGATCTAGTCCCTTGGCTCACTGCTATGGGTGGAGCTGATTTTCATCATTGAATATTGTCTCTCTGGGTTCAGTGGCCACATTGACCCACTTCCCATCTTTTTTTTTTTTTTTTTTTTTTTAGGATACACTTGCCTTCCTACCCACCCACTCTAGTTCACTGTGTTTCTCTAACCTGTTGCTCTAACTTGGATCCTGCCATTTTTGGGTTGGGCCCATAAAGCCCAGATGCTTTTCTGTGTTTTATCTGGGTTGTCATTCAGTGTTTACTCTCCAGTTTTAGTTTTCATAAACAGGAGGTGAAAGGGTGCAGATTTCCAGCTCAGAGGACATCTGCCTGTGTGTTTTCACTATAAAAACATAGTACATGCTTAAAGACTGGAAAAAATATGCCTAACTCAACTTCTAGCCACTGCCTCTCTGGAAAACAAGGACTCCTGACAGTCCCTAGTGCTTCTCCATCTCTGGAGTCAAGAGGACCTGAGGAAGATCCTGACTTTATGTCAGGATGTCCCAGGTTCATGCCACTTTTCACTTTAGGGCACTCTGGACGACAATGGCCTTATTAAGTCAGGCTCTTTGAGAGAACACCTACATACAACTCCAGTCTGGTGTCAGTCTTTCCATAAACTCTATTCTTCTGAATGTCTGCAGATTGCGAATTTAGGAAAGAGTAGCTGTGCTGAGCGGAGAGTCGTGCCTCCAAATGCTTTCCTCTTGCTCGCATGAGAGAAAACACTAACAGGGATTAAGATTATTTCAGAGGCAATGTCAAATCCAAAGCTAACTAACTAACTAACTAACTAACTTACTTACTTACTTACTTACTTACTAGCTAACTAGGTCACCACCATCAAGGTGAGCAATATTGGGAAGAGTGAATTATCTAAATTTCTTGGAAGGAATTTTTAAATATAACCCATAATCTCTGAGATTGTGCCCAACATCAACTTTGAACCAGGCGTAATATGTAGATCAAATTAGCTTGTTACTCGTAGTATATGCCTACACTCCCAGCTCTTAGGAGGCTCGGAGAGATCCATGAGTGTGAGGGCAACCTAGGCTACATTGTCTATGTGTGGCTACCTGAAGCTACATAGAAAGAACCCTACCTCAGAATAGAAGAAAAGAGACCTATTGGTGTAGAAGTAACCACTGAACCTTTCTAAGACAAACCAGAAGAATGGGAATGCATGTGGCATATGGGGAGATTAAAGTAAATGTGATAATAACAACATGACTAATGCGCAACAAATGGAAAGACTCAGGAAACTGGGCCCAATGATGAGATACTAGAGTCAAGCAGTGGCATGAAGCATGAAACGCTCTGTGTGAGGAACTTGCCCCAAAGGACAGTGGGGTGTTGAGAGAGGGTAAGTGGGCATCTCAGAGAACAACATTTGACTCACCCTGTGAGGTTGGCTCGCGGAATGGGTTGCCCTGTGGTCGTCAGTGAAGGGACTTAAGGATAAGGTGGTGTTGCTGGGGAAAATTCAAGAACCTCTTGGAGATGCGATGACTATGAGATTCTCTTCTTCTCTGGCACTTAACAAGCCTAATTGAATCATAATGCTTTGTGGTGCTTGCTCTATTTCTGTTCCAATCATGGTCCTTATTGCTAGATTTATATAGCCAGTGAAATAACCTGGGCTGCCAACTGTACCTCTTTTGGAGTCATGTCTGGTGTCCTGAGCCTGCATCGTGTACTGGCTCTAAAGAATGTAGCTCTTCTGACACCATTCTGAAGAAAGATGTGTACTGCTGGGCATGGTGGTGCACACCTTTAATCCCTCGGGAGGCAGAGGCAGGCAGATTTCTGAGTTCTAGGCCAGCCTGGTCTACAGAGTGAGTTCCAGGACAGCCAGGGCTATACAGAGAAACCCTGTCTCGAAAAAACAACAACAACAAAAAAGATGTGTACTTTTTATTTTGTTGTAGGAAGGAGAAAAACTCTCCCAGTTGCTGTAGAGCAAAGACCCTGACAACCACATTATAGTACCCAGTCTAATATCGACAAGAAGCTCTTGTGTTTTAGAGAAAGAATGGCCCTCCAGTAACCCTGATGAGACCAGAACTATTTCCAGCATTTCTGTTTGCTTTCCCCCACCCAAATCTCAGTTTCCTGTTTGAATTATTTATCCATGTTTCCAACTACCAACTTGGCTGCCTAAACTTCTCATCATGTCCACATCTGACCTTGCCTCTCTACATGGCTATCTCTTGTGTCCATTTCCTACCTAGATACTGGAGCAGAGCATCCCCAGGCTCTCTGGCTTGTGACTGTTCCTTCTTTATAGATCCCCAGAGTAGCTTAATCTCAAATAGTAGTCCCAGCCCAGGACTGTGGCTGATGACACTCTGAGGTATGGGGAGTGACAAAATAGATTCTCTCTGCAGTGCTGGCCTAACATGCAGTAGGAGTCACTGTCACATCTAATCTTCATATTTAGGTTTAAGATTGTGAGAACCATGGGTTTATCCTAGGGTTAGGATAGAAAGGCAGTCTCCCATGAGAGATAAGTGGCTGGTCTAGTTTGCTTTCTGTGGCTATGATAAACTCCACAACCAAAAGCAACATTGGAAGGCAAAAGTTTATGTTAGCTTACAGAGTACAATCCATCATCAAAGGCAGAATCTCAAAGCCAAAGCTCAAGAAGAAACCACGGAGGATGATTACTCACAGGCTTGCTTCCGGACTCATGTTCAACTACCTTTCTTATATCTCCTAAGACCAAGTACCATGGGGTGGCCCAGCCCACAGTAGCTTCTTACATTAATTAACAATTAAGAAGATACCACACAGACATAACCACAACCCAGTCCACTGAAGGCAGTCCAACAGCTGAGCTTCTCTCTCTCAAGGTGCATCACATTGACAACCATCACACTGGCTTACCATGTGGTCGAGGCTTTCATTCTCTTCCTTCCAGGAGCAGAGCACAGTTTTAACACTTTCCTCTGTGTAGCATTTCTATTTCTCCAGCCAAATGCCAGATTCAGAAAGATAGATATCATGTGTTTCTATCACAAACAGAGTCTAACATTTGGACTGAATGTAGCATTTGCCAAGTTTAAAGTATAGAACTATGTATATTATATCTATACACAAGGCGCTCTCTCTCTCTCTCTCCTCTCTCTCTCTCTCTCTTTCACACACACACACACACACACATACATACATAAGCACATGAGCATACACACATGCACACATGAGCACACACAGGCACATGCACACACACATATGCACGCATGCATCAATGCACACACACACACACACACCACACACACACACACACACACACACACACACACACCATGTATGTAGAAGGAGAATTATTTGGGGAGAGAAAAGTAACCACTCCAGGAATGAGTGGGATAGAAAACAGTAATGCAGGGTTAATGTGGTTGGAGTATAATAAGTGGACACCAATAACATTTTTAAAAGAAAGAATGAACCCCCACAGTGTGTGTGTGTGTATTGCAAATATATGTATATATTTTAGTTGAACATATGACTTTTTGATTGAATAATATCCACTGTATGTATATATATATATATATATATATATATATATATATATATATAGTAATTTCCTTATTCATTTATCTGTTGATAGGTATCTAGGTTGGTTTCATTATATTGGCCAATAAGAATAGCTTCACAATAATTATGCATATGCAGATATCGCTTTTGCATTCTGATTTAATTTCCTTCAGATAAGTTCTGGAGTAATATAACAGAATTGTATGGTTTCTATTTTTGGTTCTTGGTAAATCCTATATACTGATTTCTATAATGGCCTCACTCATTTACCTTCTCAGCTATAGTAAAGGGCCTCTCCTATCCATATCTTCACCAGCATCTGTTGCTTGTTTTCTTCCTGGCAGCCATTCTGACTGGGGTATGGAATCTCAGCATTTATTTGCATTTCCCTGATGAATAGAGATGTTGTGTATTTTAAATACATATTTAGTCAGGCATTTATACTTCTTTTAAAATGTGTCTGTTTGGTTCACTTGTCCATTTCTGATTGGATCATTTATTCTTTCAATGGTGTGCCTTTTTAGTTCATTACATAATCAGGATATCAGTCCTTTTGGGATATCAATCCTTTTTCAGATGAAAGAATCCCTTTTCTGTGAGACTAAATTCCAGTTTGAATAAAAATCTT
Organism: Mus pahari; assembly: GCF_900095145.1. Lineage (NCBI taxonomy): Eukaryota > Metazoa > Chordata > Mammalia > Rodentia > Muridae > Mus > Mus pahari. The sequence continues at coordinate 67,259,844 of NC_034603.1, forward strand.
ATTTACAAAAGCCAATTTAATTTTTCAGGTCTAAGACTCCCTCTGATGACATATTCCTCTGCGTCAAGGTGGTGGTGGTGGGGACAGAAATGTGGACAGACTAAAATTTCAAGTACAAATAATCAATAAACATGTGAAAAAATGTTACACAAAGATTCCACACTTCAGCCAGAATGATTGTCATAAAGAAAAGACAAAGGGTTGAAGGTACAACTCAGTGGTAGAATGCCAGCCCAGTGTACACAAGGTTTGGGATGAGCTCCCTGCACAAAAGAAAGGAGGAGAAGAAAGGAAGGAAGGGGAGAAAGACAGAATGGGTGGTTGGGGGGTGAGGAGAGAGAAGAAGAGAAGGAGGGAGAGAAGGAGGGAGGAAGGAAAAGAGGAAGGAAGAAAGATTGACAGACAGGCAAAAGGAACAGAAAGTACACTAATAATAAGTGCTGGTGAAAACATGGGAGAAGACAAGCCTTAGACATTGCCAATGAGGGCAGTAGATGGTTCAACCCCTGTGCATATCAGTATGGAGATATGTTGTGGCAGTTAGTTAACCGCTTTGGCTCCCCTGACTAGATCAAAGGTTGGGCAGTTCTAACCCTCCCCATGGCTAGCACACTTTTCTTTCAGTACTCCTGGCTTAACACCCTCTAATTCTATATTTTATCTTTGCTGACCTGTCTCCTTCTGGATGGCTCCCTAGACACTTCTGGGCAGTCCTTCCAGAGCTGCATTCCTTCTCGCCTACATTTTGGGTGATTTCTCTTCTGCAGCTCTAAATCTGATCTGTTTCCCTTCGCATCACGGCAATTCTCCCTTCCCTCTCTCCCAGTTCCTAGCCCACAGAAATCTAAAGGTCCTGCCTCAGTCTATCTGTCCAACCATTGACCACTGGCTGAGTATTGATCAATCAAAAACCAATGTGGGGGGGAAGGACCTTCAGCATTTGGATGTGCAGATTCCCGGTTTTGGGGACTGAATTAATTCAAAGCATTACAGCCAATCCCCAACAGAGTTACCTCAATGATTAAAAACAGACCCACCATGTGACTCAACTATCCAGTCCTGGTGTGTACGCAGAAAACACTAAGGTAAAACACCATGGAGATGCATATACCTATACATATTTCAGTGCTATTCTCAACAACCAACTTGTTCATTGTACCAGGTATCTATGTTCAATGGACCAGGCACCATTCACCAGGTGCATGTATAATGAAAATGTCAGATATAAACACAGCAGAGTTTCTATACCTTGTCAAAGAATGAAATTATGCCATGGGCTGGGAAATAGCCACATTTAGTCAAATATACCTAGTTCAGAAAGAAAAAAATGCATATTATCTCTTATCTGTGGTCCTAGATTATATATAGATAAATATGTGTATTGTGTATATGATCAAAGTGGGAGATGAGAAGCCAGGAGGAAGGAGGTGAGAGGAGGAGGGGGATGGGGGCAAATAGGCTGAAAATACACAAGATACTTAAAGAGATTATCTTTGTGAAACCATGCACTGTACATAATGAAAATGAACCAATAAAGAATAAATAAGAAGGAGAGATGAGAACAATTTATGCTCTTGTAGACTAAAAGTTTTATTGGGAAATATCAAGCAAGCCACAAGAAAATAAATTCCGTAGCGGGGGGGGAGAGAGAGAGTCTGGGAACTCAGCGAAAACCTGTGTGTGTGTGGGGGGGGGGGAGAAACCCTGGGGAAAAAACATCTAGAAACAAAACAGTTAACAACGCGTACTTTGAAACAGAGTAAGGAACTCTAAAAAGAACACGAAGAATAATTTGACTATAATTCTGATGTATTTGTACCAAAAATTATTTTTAAAAGAGAATAAATAGTTAACAGACATTGGGCTTTTCCAAATCATTCCATGAATCTATATGTTGGTAGCATCAGTATGTCACATGTCCTGTTGAATATATGCATAGTCTGAAGGGCAGAAAGAGAACTGATCCAGGCCAAGACACTCAGCAACAAGAGCCACCAGAGCAGCTGGGGCAACAGCAGGTGGGCCTGTAGCAGATAGGTCTGCCACAGCTGGAAACATAGCAGGTGGGCTTGCAGCATATAGACTGCAAACAGCTTGGCCTACAACAGCTGGCCACACAGCAGGTGGGATGGGAACAGTAAGGGAGGCAGCTAGGTCTACAATATCTGGAAGCACAGCAAGTGGGGCGGCAGCAGGTGGGCCTGCAGTAGTTAGGCTGGCAACAGCTGGAAACACAGCAGGTGGGCTTGCAGCATACAGACTGAAAACAGCTTGGCCTACAACAGCTGGGCACACCGCATGTGGGGCAGCAACAGGAAGGCCTGTAGCAGCTGGACACACAGCAGCTGGGACAGGAGCGATAGGAGCTGCAGCAGGTGGATTGGCAACAGGAAGGTCTGCAGTAACTAGAAATGCAACAGGTGGGGCGGCAGCAGCTGGAAATGCAACACCTGGGTCTGTAACAGCTAGATCCACAACAGCTGGAACTACCACAGCAGAGGCTGCTGTAGCTGGAGCAGCAGCAGGTGGTCTGGCAGCACACAGACTGGCAGCACTGAGGCCTGCAGCAGCTGGACACACAGTAGCTGGGGTGGCAGCAGGTGGTCTGACAGCAGCTAGGCTGGCAGCAGCCTTGGATACATCCCTGCTTAGAGCAGACAGAGCTATGACAGGAGCTGACCATGGTATCTGAGTTGGAGATTGGAGATGGGTTTCCAAATGAATATATGACTTGAATCTGGACATCTCCATGCCCTGGGTCCTCTTTTATACCCTACTGAGGGTACCATTCCTTTTTATTATTAACCATACTACATAAATGATCATCAGATTGAGCAATTACGTTTTCTACATTTAATAGAAGATGACGGTGTCTTGTTTTTCCTCTGGATTAAGGCTTATCTCATCAACTTCCTGATATACACTTAGCGCAGTCATCATGGTTCAGGTACTGAATAAGTATCACAAACTTAGTGTGTTGATGCTCACTCCATCCGCTCTTTCCTCCTGAATCATTTCATCTTCCCTTCCTTGTACTCTTTGCACACATTTAAATTTCTTCAGCTTCTCCCTTAGAGAATGGGTCTGTGAAGGATGGCATGCAGCCTGGTGTTGCTCTACCCTGACTGGGTTCACACCACGCCTACAATAGTTTTAGCATTCTCTAAGGAAAAAAGACTGAGTAGGTCTGATAAGATATCTTGAAATCTCTAAGGCATTGAAAGGCAGGCTAAAATATGTGCAGAGTAGTCAGTTGTAACCCAAAATAGTCAGTGAGCAACAATAGAAGAAACTCCACAACACTCAATCTATTCCCATCCCTTCTTCCTGGACTTGAGGAGGTCCACAGGTTGTCTGCTTCTGAAAAGTCAATGAATCTAACTGGCTAGGATTTGCATAGGCCTTGTACAGGACTGTGTAAGTATTATGTAAGTAGCCACAGCTGTTTCTGCTAGTTCATGTCATGTCCAGAGGCTGGCATTTCACAGCATTCCTCTACATCCTTCAGGTAATACATTCTGTCTGTCCATTCTTTTATGGTGTTCCTTGAGGCTTAGAGCAGGATGGTAGGGGCATGCATAGATGTTCCAACTCTGGCTGAGCTCTCACAAAAGGGCTCCTGATGCTCCCCACCCACAGCTAAAGAGCTAGAATCACTTTTCTTTAGAGGTGGTGACCATTACTAGGTTACCATGCCCCACTGGATGATCCTACACCCACGAGTACATGGATGATCCTAAATCCCCGAGGACACCAACTGGACCCGGGTGTAGGATCATCTGAAGTAGCAGGCTCACTTTTTAGTAGACGCCTCCAGTCTGCTGCTGGAACACATCAATCATATTTTCATCCCCCATTTCCAACTGTGCAAATGTGTCTGTTTCATTGATAGGTTGTCCATCAAACCAGAATCTGATCTGCCTCATTGGCAATCCCTGCCACTCACTAGGCTTTCATTAGTTAACTAAGTGATTTATGCCTCTTAATCTTATACTGCACCACAGAACCATCCCGTCCCACCACCTACAAATTAATATGATCGTTGTTCTCAGTCTTGACTCCTTCCTTGGGTTTCTCGACGGCAATGGTGAGCGCTGGAATCTTCTCAGCTGCTGCTTCACAAAAGAGGCACCAGGGCCACACTGAAGGCGCACACAAGCAGCATCAGGAGCGGCAGAAGGAGGTGGCAGCAGTGGACTATAATAATTTCTTATAATGAAACTTTTGTTTCATTTTGTTCTATTAAAGAACCTTAACTTTTACCTGATTGCTTTTCTTCTCAATTTTTTTACAAACCAGAAAAAATTAAAGAATATATAATCATATCTGACCATAAAAAATCACATCTTGGCCATATCCTTAGAATGTTATGGGTTTGGGCATTCTAGGCCAGCCTGATGGTTAGCCATCATTACCAGTCCACGTATATCAGTTGAGATGCTGAAGAAGTTTGTCAGGTAACCAGCCATTGACTCAAATTCCCTAAGAATCACCTTCAACACCACATCCCTGTGACCCAGTAAGAAACAGAAAAAAACACAAAGGGGGGTGTGTGTGGATGTCAAGGCTGAGTGAGTTCTATAGTTGAATCTGTTGTCTGATTAGTTGATGACTTTAAATTACTGTCTTGTAAATATGTTGAATCTTGCTCTTACCACAAAATTCTGATCTCCACTGGTGCATTTCATGAGAAGGCATTCACCTAAGTCACACACATCTGGAGCCTGCTGGTGACCTGGAAAGCAACGCCTTGTCAGGGGAGAGGGGAGCTTGCTGCAAACCAGAGGGAGTACACGGCAGAGTCTCCATCAGGTCTGACTCAAGAGATCTGGAGACGAGACTAGAAACTGTCTCTTCTATTTTTTTTTCTTTTTCCTGTGATCTCCCAGTACACAACTAGAGTTTCTACATCCCAGAATAAGATGCCAAAGTAGAGCACAGAAGTGTAGCAACTTTACAACTTAGAGATAGAAACACAAGTAAAAGGCACAAAGGGAACGGATTGATCCAGGAGTCAAAGGGACAGCGGCTTAGAAAGATCTCAGGGAAATATTTTTAATACGATATTTTTAATCATGCCTTGAGAATGTGCATGTGTATGCAATGTATTGTGATCCTTTTTATCTCCCATCCCACCCCTAACTGCTCCAGATCCACCTCTATCATCCTAACCTCATGGCCCCCTTTTCTTTAAACTACTGAGTTCATTTGTACTTCCCATATATGCGTGGGTGTGAGGCTCTATCCACATGAACGGGGTTGATCTACTAGGAGCCATACACTTCAAGAAAGCTGACTCTCCCTCAACCATCACAGCTCCTCATCTAGGAGTGAGGGTTTCATGAGCCCCTCCCTACTCCATGCTGGAATGTTGTTGAAAGGCGTGACATTGTATGGTCTTGGGCAAGCATCCTGAGTAGTCTTTCCCTGCCTCACATGAGGTACAAAACCATGCCTCCAACCTTTCTCCTGCAAGGAGTGGATCTACCCGTTGAATTCCTCAATATTTATAGCTCTCACAGAGAGGCTAGCTCCTAAGTCAGCTAACCCTGGGAAGGGCTGGCTTGGTATTTAATCAGTCTGCTAGGACGATGAGATGGCTTTACACATGCAGGTAAGCACTTGCAGTTGCAATCCACAGACACCCCACCCTCAACTCAGCTTCCCCATGCAGGGGTTGACTGTATTCTCTCAGAGCTGATGCCCCAGAGTCAAGCCTTTAACTAGCTTCCATGTGGGAACCAGCAGGACATGTAATTAGTAGGACTTATGGACCTGGTCCCTACCCCCACGAAACCAAGTCTACAGCCTCTCCCTGAAAGGAGTTTGACCACACATGAAGCACTCCAAGTTTAATAGCCCCCATCAAAGGGACTAGCTCCTAAATACAAGAGTCCTCAGGGACTATAGGGATCAAAGAGGCAATTTCAAGGAGGTTTGGGAGCAGTGTGTATTTCTCTAGCTCAGTGCACACCTAGCAGACAAAACTACCCAGCTTCCATTGCTTTCTGGAATGATCTTAGCTTCATATTAGGTCTGAAGTCCCAAATTCCCCAGCTGTCCTCCATATGTCAGGATTTTAATTAGCCTTTTAGCCTTGGGACTGATGGAGCTGATAATTACCACTCCCACTGAGAGCCTATGCAGTAGGTGAATAAACATTTCCCACAACCCCTAGCCCAGGCGTTCCCCAGCGATAAATGCCTCCCCCACCCCTGCCTCTAATCTGTCTGCCTCTGACTGCTGGTGGGAGGGTATTCAGTAGTTGTGTAAAAGACTAACAATCCTGTCTTAGGAGTCAAGTCTAAAGGAGAGTGGAGGTGCCCTAGATGCTATACCCAGCTTTGGGCTGAGTAAGTTCAGGATAAAAAAAGCCAGCTCCAGGCTTGTCTCCGAGGATCAGGGAAGTAGATCATACAGGAAGCAAGCCAATTCTCCAGATTCTTGAGCGACAAGGCTTTGCTCCACGTCTTGGAACACTAATGTACTTGTCACACTTGAATTTCCCAGGGAACTACTAAGAATGAGACAGATTTTAACAAGAGCAAAAGTTGATAGGCATTCTATGTCTCTGTCTGCCCCAAGGAGGCCAGTCTGGAAAACCTGAGCCATGGGTGGCAGGTGGAGGCTCTTTACCTCATGTGCAGAAACCAACAGGAAGAGTTGATTGAAATGCAGAAGAGAGGAACTATGTTCTGAACAAAACAGCAAGATAAATATGCAGCAAGATAAATTATGAAAGTTGCAAGGGTAAGTGTTGCATTAACTGGCACATGAAAAGTGTCATGGTTGGTTTGGGGGTTTGTTTGTTTTGACAACTTGATACAACTGATGTATCTGGGAAGAGAAACCTCAATGGAAAAAAATGCTTTTGTCAAACCACCAAGTCTATGGAGAGTTTCTTGATTGATGGTTGATGTGTGGTGGCCAGCTGACTGTGGGTAGTGTCAACCACGGGCAGGTGGTTCTGAGTGGTGTTAGAAAGCAGGATGAGCAAGCCATAGGGAACAAGAGCAAGCCAGTAGCACTCTTCCATGGCCTCTGCCATCAGCTCTTGTCTCCAGGTTCCTGCCCTGACTTCCCTCAGGGATGGACTACAAGCAATAAAATGAAATAAACCATTCTCCACAGGTTGCATTTTGTCATGGTGTGTCATCACAGGGATAGAAAGAAATCTAGGACAAAAGGGCATTAATGTAGGAGAAAGAGCTGGAAGCAGAGGGTTCAACTCTGCAAAGAAAATCGGTATGAGTCTAGATACGCTGTTATAACTCTGAGATGGTTATAATACCACAGCAACTACCTATAAAGATTGCACCATAGAAATAGAGATGAATGAACACCTATCAAAATCCTTAAAGAAAATATCACAGAATAACAGCAAAGTCTCAAAATGCAACAAGGGGGAGAGAGCGATAATGAAGAAACAGCCAAAGCACACTGAGTCTTTTTGCCAACCTCAATGAATGAGAAATGAACAATGATAAGGAAACGGGGGTGGGGGATTAACAGATGTGTATACGTGAACACAACATTGGCAAAAGACCAAGAAGGGAGTTTGTTTTTCATTTGTTGTTTTGGTTCTCATTTTTTTTTTATTTAAGAATACCCTTGGATTGATTGGGAAAAAGTCAAAATGACATACCAAAACTGAGATACCAAGGAGAAGTCATAAGAGAAAAAGTGATAAAGGTCTACAACAAAAGGGCCAAAGGAAACCAAGCATGGGCTATGTGTTCCTGTTGTCCCAGGCCTGCAGAGGGTGAAGCAAGAGCATCGGGTTGAGACTAGCCCTGGTGACACAGAAACATTATACCTGAAAACAAAAGCAAAAGCAACCAACAAACAAAACCAAATGACAAACAGAAGAGGAAAGGAAAAGAAAACAGAAACCTTTAGAATTTTAAAGTGGGATTACTGGGTAAGGGTTGGGGGTTGGTTGGTTGGTTGGTTGGTTGGTTGTTTGGTTGGTTGGTTGGTTGGTTGGTTTTGAGAAGTCTGTTCCTGTGGCTTTGTCTGGCCTTAAACTTGGGTCCTTCTGCGTCAGCCTCTTGAGTGCGAAGACTGCAGGCACACGTACCACACCTGACTATTTGGCTACAGGTTTGCCTTTTTGTTTTTATGATTGTTGCCACATGGTCCTCCAAAGATGTCATCAGTTTAAATGATCTTCACACATACAAACCATCTGGATTCGACACACTGTCATCAGCCCTACAATCAGAACGTGACTATGATCAAAATCGTCTTCATAATTTTAATTTTCCTCTTGATATACATTTTCTTAATTGCAATTTCATTTAACTTCCTTTCTTATATCTATTAACTGTTTGTATCTGCTATCCTGTCTTTGGAAAAACCACTCTCACACAGCTGCTCTATATGCTTTAAGCTTAGTACACATGATTTTGTTTTTATATTAACTCCCACACACAAACACATTCTGAAAGGGGTGGGGGATATATATATATATATATATATATATATATATATATATATATATATATATATTATAAGGTAACATACCGGTCAAAGTCAAATCATGGAATATTGTCCCAACATACATTTCCTAAGAACGTATAAGACTCTTAGAATCCAATTACTTTTAGTGTGAAATGAGCCACTGATCATAGTCTTTAACATTTAACAGGTTTCAGAAGGAATGGAGATAGAGCCTGCCAGAGCCCAGTAACTCACAGTCAGGTTCATGAGAGCAGGCTTATGTTTGTGCATGTACTTTAGATTGACCCAGAAATGTCTTGGGAATGCCTCCACTGGATCTGATAAGAACAGCAAACTGGAACTCTACAGAACTGCTGTAGTCGACAGAAGGAATAGCATTCAGAAGTTCCAGGCTTTGATGCACACTATGCAAGACCGCTGCAACGCTACTTACTCTTATGATCTGTGTGATAGTATCTCCTCCAAGAAGTCCTCCGATGCCACCCACACCAGCCCTCGCTCAAATCACCCTAGCACCATGGCAGCCTGCTCATATGTTATATCAGTGTGTATATCAGTTATATACAGTCTTTATTCTGTACACATTCCAGGGAATGATGAACAAACAAAATTGTATATATCAAAAGTGTATGTGATATTTTGGTATATGTATACATGGTGAAAAGTATTGCTACAATAAACTAGCTAATGTCTTCACCACATCACATGAATTATTATCATGTTGTGCTGAGAATTTTTGGGATCTACTGCTTTATCAGACTTCAGTCTTGTGACGTAGTTCTGGCAACTATAGTTATTGTTGCTTTTCCAGAGCTCGCTCATCACACATAACTTAAACTTTATATGCTTTGGTGAACACCTCCCCACTTCCCATGTCTCCCCATTTTTACTCTGTCTGCTTCTGGACCTTGGCTCTTTTCAATGAAGTATAAATGAGATCGTGCACTATTTGTATTTCTATCTCTGGCTTTCTTTACTCCCACAGTTACCGAGTTTGCTTCATGTTGTCACAAATGTCAGGATTTCCCATCCCCTGTCTTTGAAAGTACCATAAGGTTACTAGTTCCTTTCAAAAGTTCATGAACATCTAGCCCTTATTCAGTTCATTTTGACTTTTTTGTGGCTCATGCATTTGCAAGCTGTCCATTTTAGACTTGAGTGATTTTATTTCTTTGAATTAACATTTGTATATTACACTTCTCTCACATCAATATTACTGCCACAGTCTGCCTGATATAGATCTTCCTGTCAAGTTCAGATCCCAGATTGCACAGTGAATCATCTAAAGAGGATAGGAACTTGGTCTCAGGCAACATATGCTCTTGCCACAACCCAAGACTGTTGGTCAGCTTATAATCAAAAACCAATGAGAAAAAAGTTACTGTTTTTTTTTTTTTTTAATAAGCTTGAAAGTAAAGTGGGAAATCTGGCATGGTTAAAAACCAACTAATGATTTGGCAATTTTCTTTCATATAGAATTTGATGGACATATAAAAAATTTTATTTTCTTTATTTAGATCACAGAAATGCAAACATATTTCTCAAATAAAAAAAATAACTGCTAAAAATAAAGTTTACAAATGTTTATGATTCCAATAACGCATTTACAGGGACACAGCCTGTCATAAAGGATTCCATAAAAAGGTGAGTTATGTGCAATAGCAGGAGCCTGCTCCAGTGAACTAGTGTGACACATCGGGTCATCTGACAGAATGCCATGGCCATAGGCATGGTAGTTTCATATGGCATTGGCTTAAAAAAAATGGCTTTAAGTGGTTGATTGATGTCATGACCAGTGGGTGAATACATACAGTAGCAGGTAACAGGTCAGAACGAGGCCAAGTGTGGTAGACAAAGGAAATGAAGAAGGTACTCAGGCAACATGTTGGTTGGCCAGGGAGTAGTGGTCAGGAATGAAATTCAACAAGATGATCCACAGGAGAATAGGTGACAGCAGGTGGCCTGCCAAGGGACTGGATGGCAGCAGCTAGATATAGTAGCTGGACACACAGCAGCTGGGCAGCAACAGCTGGACACACAACAGTTGGGGCAACAAGAGCTGGACACACGGCAGCTAGGGCAGCAGCAACTGGACATGCAACAGCTGGACACACAGCAACTGGGGCAGCAACAGCTAGACACACAGCAACTGGAATGGCAATAGCTAAACACACAGCAGCTGGAATAGCAGCAGCTAGACACACAGCAGCAGGGGCAGATGGAGTGGCAACAGCTAAACACACAGCAGCTGAGGTGACAACAGCTGGGATGGCAACAGCTGAGGCAGCAGTGAATGGACACCCAACAGCTGGACCTGCAGCCACTGGACACACAGCATCTGTGGTGGCAGTGACAGCTAAGCTGGCAGCAAGTGGTCCTGTAACAGGTGGTCTGGTATGGCAGCAGGTGGTCTGGCAGCTGCTCTCCCAACAGCACCTTTGGCCACAGCCCTGCTCAGAGCCACCAGATGCTGACTGTGATGGTTGAAGCAAAAGGTTTGTCCTGGGAACTCAAGAGAGTGAGTTTTCTGAATTTGAGAGATTCTTTTATACCTTTTACCCCTGTCAAGAGACATATTTATTATTATGAGTTGTGTTAACAGATAAGAAGTTATGAAATTAGATAATTACAGACATTTGCTTTCAAATGTGAAGTTTCCAAAATCAGCTCCTTTCCCTCCCTTGTGTGCCTCATGTCAGTTTAAATCAGCAGCTTCCTCTCCCAACAATTTGTGACTGGGGGCCTCTATATTCCTCCCTCACCCACGGCTCAGTCTGGGTCCTCCTGCAAGGTCCATGCTGCAGGACGCATGGTAGCTGGGAAGGCAATCGCAGAAATTGAGAGTGACTTAATTAATAGAAGTGAAACAAGTCCTGTTGTAGAATGATGGAACACGGGTTTTCAAAGAGGACCAGTTACCCTGCTGAGAGTGACTGCTGGGCAGCAAGGAAGAGAGTGAGTGGCTCTAGGTGCAGCCTGGGGATTGGGGAGTTGAGGAATGGAATTCTATCCAATGCATGTGGCTTTGTTTTCTTCCAATGTTTTCACGTCAGATGGGTGGGATCACCCTACAGACCAAAGCTTTACTCTTTCAAATAACCAACTGAGAACATTCAGTAGTGTAACATGCATCCTGTAGTGTAAAAAAAAAACAAAAAAAAACAAAAAACCCCAAGTTATTCTTAAACGATGCTTAGGAAAGGCAATGACTTTCTCTTCTCATTCCATGAATATTCAATGCTGTCAGTAAGAGTATATTCTACCCCAGTGGTGGTGGTGCACACCTTTAATCCCAGCACTTGAGAAGCAGAAGCAGGCGGATCTCTGAGTTCAAGTCCAGTCTGATCTACAGAGCAAGTTCCAGAACAGCCAGTGCTACACAGAAAAACCTTAACTTGAAAAAAATATCAATAAAAAATTAATATGTTCTAATTAATGGTCCATCTTCTTAAGAAGATGAAAGAGGAGTTGCCTGACAACTGGCTCTGCCCATCACAGACAAATACTGACAGTTACAAGTTCATTATTATGACAATCAAACATCTCAGAAGCAGAAATCCAACAGCCTTTCTAGCCTCAACCAAGACAAGTCACTTCCTATTCTTAATGGCTTTCCATTGGATCTGCCCTTTGGCTCTAAATGCCAGAATGGCTGTCTTCCACATTGCTACCTCTCACCCTTTGATCCTCCACTATCATGATCATTTCCCATTCTAGAATGTCTTAGCATTTTACTAGTCTTTCTCTTAAGATAACTATTCTATTGACTTTATTTTGATCAAGTAACTGTTTCCCAGTAGAAGTGGCTTCATACAGAACAGGCAAAGCCAGCGAAGTTGTTTCAAGAGGCATTTTGATTGTTCCCCAGGAGTGATAACATGTGTATTTTCTTTCTGGATCTGGCTGATTTTACTTCATAACATCTTCCAATTCTATTCAATTCTATTCTTGTCACAAATTACAAGACTCCACCCACTTTATGGGTAAACAGCATTCCATTATGTATAAGGCGTTTTATTGACCATGCATCAGTTGATAGACACAGGCTAATTCTGCTTCCCAGCCATCGTGAATAATCCTACATTAATGTGGGACTATGAATACCTCTAATGTAGTAGCAAAACAAGTTTCCTTCCTGGTCACAGCAACATATTTTCATCTTGGAAGTAATAGTTCTCGCTTAAAATAAATGAAGAAAGATATAGACATATAAAAATATATACTTCTGATATAAGGCAATATTTATTGAAGAATAGTTAACACAGAATGGTAAAGGCCAAGGGAAGGATGGAAGTGAAGACAGGCATGTAGAGGTGAGAATCCTTGGGAAATATGAGTGGTACTTAATGCAGCACTCTCTTCTGGTGTCAGGACAACAAAGGTAGGAGCCATTTAGTACAGGAAAAAGTTAACATGGATGAAAAGGTTAGATTTTTGTGATTATGGCTGCCTCGAGATTGGTAATTAGAGAGGAAATTCAGCAAGAGGGGCCACAGCAAGTTGTACGGCAGCAAGTGGTCTGGCAGCAGACTGGGCGGCAGCAGCTGGACACTCCACAGCTGGGGCGGCAGGTGGTCTGGCAGCAGACTGGGCGGCAGCAGCTGGACAC
>NC_034603.1:67273000-67286848 GCF_900095145.1 Mus pahari
ACTCCACAGCTGGGGCGGCAGGTGGTCTGGCAGCAGACTGGGCGGCAACAGCTGGACACTCCACAGCTGGGGCGGCAGGTAGTCTGGCAGCAGACTGGGCGGCAGCAGGTGGTCTGGCAGCTAGGCCTGCAGCAGCTGGACACACAGCAGCTGGGGCGGCAGCAGGTGGTCCTGCAGCAGGTAGTCTGGCAGCAGCTGGGCTGGCCACAACTCTCCTGGCAGGGACTTTGATCACAGCCCTGCTCAGAGCAGACAGAGCCACAACAGGAGTTGACCATGGTGTCAGAGATGGAGGTTCTGAGTAGATTTCCAAGAGAGTGAGTTTCTCAAATATGTGAGTCTCCTTATTCTCTGCTCTCTTTTTATACCCTGATGCTGTTACCAGGGTAAGGGTCATTTCCTTGTTTTTGTTTCTCTTAATAGATAAACAGTTACTAAATTGACTAATTATGGCAGACTCCATGTAAATGTTAGATGGAATGCATTTTTTTTTCTTTCTCAGGGTCAGAGTTTATCAAATCCAGTCTTTTCTCTTGAATCACCTCTTTTGTTTCCTTATGTGTATCATCAAATTTCAAAGGTTCCTATTCTGACTCATCTGATAGTCATAGGGTGACATATCAAACTAAATCCAGCATCCCATTTGTCACCATGAAGCTTCATACTAACCTGCAGTGGGTCTGTGCCTCTTGTATCTAAAGACACTTGGACAAACTTTTAAAGTACTAGAAGAAAGTTTGAATTAAGATTATGTGGGGATAATGAATTTGTGACATGGGCATAGGGACCATCCCATGTTCTTATTTCTCAAGAAGGGAATTTGGAATGGCAACAGTATAGGAAGGGACACAGGAATGCCCACGACTTTGCTCAATTTCTAGAGAATAGTTAGAGTAAATGATGTTTATATACCTCAGTTTTTCTGAAACAAATAACATTGTTGTGTTTTTTGACAACCTTAAACATGCTGGGCTGTGAAGCAGGCTTCTCTGCTGAACTGTAAACTCATAACTCTGTATTATTGTGTTGTGTTGCTTGAAGTATACTGTATTGTTTGTACTATTGTATTGTATTATGTCATACATTTGTATTATTACTAAGGAGCTGCAATAATAAAAATGAACCTTTGGTGTACATTGTATTCAAGTCCTTGACTGTCTCGGGTCCCTACTTTCTTCATTCAGTCCTTAAGGTATTTTCTGGTGGTGCTGTCTAACTTCATCGTGCTGGGGTAGAAGAAAGCTGCATATTATTCCTACTGTTGAGATCTTCATTGTAGTCCGATATCCTTTAGAAATAGTCTAAGTATATATGAAAGCTATGAAAATGAAATTTGTTAGGCATAAGTTGGGATAGATGGTAACCAGACATTGCATCTAAGATGATAGCAATTCTATTTGAATTTTCTATCTCTCTAGTCTTCATCTTGAAACACTCATCCACAAAGAAAGCTTCCTGAGAGTCTGAGTCTAGGTTGACGTTTTATCATTCTCCCATGGGTTTATCATAGTTGTTTTGAAAATAGGCCAAGTGCTTATAAAAACAGGAGAGATGACTTTTTTGGAGGTGTGAAAAAATGTATTTCAAGGAAGTCATTATCAGAGTTAAAGCTGGTACTGTGTGTAGCCTTAGCATGTTCACTTGATCTGATTGAACCAAATGCCATGATCATTTCTTTCTTAGGAAACAACCAGACTTCTCTGTGCAAGGGAAGAAAATGATTTAGCTAACTACCTCTTCTAGCTTTTGGGTAATAACTCCTCTCATTAAAATATAAATATTTATCTGCCATCTAATTATCTCCCAGCCTGTCTTGGCTTCTACACATTAGCATGTAAGTACATGAAAGAAATTAAGAGTTAATATGTCACGCTGTCTGTCTACTATAATATAAATGTTATATACCAGTTATTTTCTTTGTTCATGTGACAGTGTCTCAAACTTTTCTCCAAATTAATTGGTGGTCAGACATGCTTAATGACCACAAATATTTATGATATTAAGAGAGTAGGTATTTATTGGGACATAGTCACTCTATCACGTATGATTCCCTAAGTCCAAGGCATGCCTAGGATGGTAATATTATGAACTTGGTCAATAAAGTCACAAGGAACATTTGATCATGTCAGAATGCCACAATCACAGACATGGAATTCACTGCTTATGTGTTTTATAGTTTAAATAGTTGCTTGCAAAAATTAATTCCTAGATCATGTAGAGTGGCATATTCGCATGTTACCACTTAGGAAGTAGAGGCAGGAAAATCTGGAGTTCAAGGCCAGACTCACCTAAATAAGTCTAGCTTAGGATACACGAGACCCTGTCTCAAAGAACCAAAACAGTATAAAATAAAAGAGCTTCTTGGTGGCATCACCAGTTGAGTGACAGATATAGTGCTGATTCACACAAGAGTAATGACAAAACCATGAAAAGGGTGGCATCCTGGCAACGTGGTAGTTCCCCAGGACTGATGGACAGCAACAATGAGAAGCTGAATGACAGCAAGCAGTCTAACAACACATGTTCTGCCAACATCAGGAGTGACACAGAATTCTCAGCAGAGGCTTTGGCCACACAGAGTCCTGGTCAAAGTAGGTGAAACCATAAGAGGTGACCATGGTATCCAGACTGGAGGGTCTGTGTGGCTCTCCAGGGACATAAGATTGTCCGGTGTGGAAGTTAGCATCCTGCAACTAAGTTAGCATCGTGGTGTTTGCAATAGTTTTCTGATTATGACCTTTCCAGACATTCTGGCCTTGACACACTGTCTACACATTATTTATATTTGCCTTTTAAAGAAAGGGATCCTTGCGTGATGTTCATTGAATAAGCTTTTCATCTCAAAAAGTAGGAGGCCCTTTTAAATTGTAGCAGCACTTCATCCAGCACCTCTTGTCCTTTTTTTTTTGATGTCTCATTGCTGTCCTAAACATAGGATGAGTTGTTCCTTTTCCTCCAACCACTTAACTCTCTGTTCCTGAGACCGGGAAACCCAATCTCTCCAGTTTGGATGATATTTAAAGTAGATGTAAACATGGATACAATGGGGCTGGAGAGATGGCTCAGCGGTTAAGATCACTGACTGCTCTTCCGGAGGTCCTGAGTTCAATTCCCAGCAACCACATGGTGGCTCAAAGCTGTCTGTAGAGGGATCCAATGCCCTCTTCTGGTGTGTCTGAAGAGAGTGACAGTGTGCTCACATACATAGAATAAATAAACAAATCTGAAAAAAAAAACCCAAAACTTTGAAAACATGGATAAATCAGATACAAAAGTCAGACCTTAGTATATAATAGCAAAATTATATTGATATAAAAATCAGTATTGTGAAGTTGAAAAATTACAAAGAAATAAGACTGGTGGAAGGTACATTGTTTCAAACTTAACATTTAAAATAAAAACATTCATTTTTCTTCTTTTCTGCATCAACTTTTGTTCTGTCAGTCCTATCACAAACTACAATTAGTGTAACTTTTAAAGCTAATAAACCTTAAATTGTCCTTCTATGCTGGAAAACAGTACACAAAAGATCTAATAGAGGCAATCGGTGGCAATGAGAAACTTGTCTCCCCTTAGAAGCCCTGCCCTGCCCCGCCCCACCATGAGTCACCAGAACCCATACTGTGTTTCTCCTCTTACTGCCAGCACAACCAACTACTGCAGGACTATGCATTGGAGACCTCCCCGTGTGGCCAGTGGCTGCAGCACACCCTGTGCTGTCCTCCATGTTGCTGCAGCTCTTGCTGGCTGTGCAGCCACTGCCAACCTTCCTGCTGACTGATGTCTCCAATTGAAGTGAAGCATTTATGTTCCCATAGCAACCCTGCTCCCTAAGCTTTGCTGAGACAAGCATTCTATCATTGAAATGTTCTTTCAACGTCTTTCTACAGTATCTGAAAGACCACTGAGAGAGGTGCTCAGCTTTACCCCAAATTTACTCTTTATTGTTCATTGACCAACCTAAAACCTTGGTCCGGCTAATCTAACAACTGTCATTTATGAACTGAAGATCCAAAAATCCAGTATTTCTTTACTCCATGATGCCAAAATCCTAAATAAGTAAGCTTTAATGCCAGTGAAGAGACAGACTTGCTAGCTCGCAAGCTGGCAGGGAGCAAGCTTCCTTCTTCTGTCCTTCATATAGGACAAGTGTGGACTAGGTTAAAGGTGGATATCCCCACCTCAAAAGAGCTGTACGAAAGGCTTATTTTTCCACCTCAAAGATCCATATTGGAAGTGGTTTCCTACTTCAAATTACTTAAGAAAAAAATTCCACCCAGGTTTGCCTTGGTCTTTAGTTAATTCCAGATATAGTCAAGTTAACAACCAAGGATAGCCCTCATATGTCCAGCCTTTGTCCATTTGATGCACAATCACATCTCTTTATGTCATGCTCAATTTTCATATGAAAGCAATATGCAGGTCATAATTTCACCTAATATGATACAACTATCCCATGTACAATCATATATGCATTATAGATTTAACAAAGTCATTCATGGTCCAAGAAGGCTTTGTTGTTGCTGTTGTTGTTGTTGTTGTTGTTGTTTTCTGCAGTGGGTTGTAGTAAATATAGAGACTCACAATGGATCATGAATTAATATATGTGTCAATTGAGATCTCAGCCTTAAATGAGATATTATATCACCTGGCCCACCCCACCCCACACTCCACCCAGGCTCAGAGAGCTTTGCAGAATAGGAGATGGGAAGAATATCAGTACTGGAGGATGAGGAGGATGAGGAGATGTGTAGTGGAACACAAGACCTTCTGGGCATGACATGGCTGTCACACTCATGAATTTGCAGGACCCATGATTACATGCACAAAACTGTATCAATGATCCATCATGGCTGGGGAAAGTCTATGAGACCCAACCCCTCCCTGAAGAGCTATCCACAGGTAAATGTTGGTGAGAGGAGTCGTGGTGTGGCCACTGTTCCGTTGCTCTTGTAATTAGTCCCACCCCTGCACGTAGAAGCAGACATTATTAGATGAAGTATCTCACAAAACAGACATAGGAGTAGGAGGGGACACAATGAGAAGAGTAAAGGGGTTGGTGAGAATGGAAAGGGATAAAGAGAAAATAAATATCACCAAAGAACTTTATAGATGTATGAAGTTGTGAAAGAATCTAAGAATAAAGATAGGCCAACAGGCCTTGCACTGTGCCCTTTGAATAGCTATGAATGGGGCTGGGCTGAAATCAAGAGAAGCTCTGAGCTGCTGGGGGTAGTTACTCAGTTCCTTGTCTGGGTAGACCGTGGTGGAATGTCTTTACATTCTCAGAAGTTTACAGGAATACACCTACCTCACTTCTCAGCTGTGTAGACTCCTTGCCACTTGTCCAATCACTATTGGAAAGCAAATCTGAAGACTTTGTGATGGTTGGATTAAACTGAGGGCAAGCAACCATAAAACAATGGCTGTCTGAGCATTCATCCAAGTCAGATATTGTAAGGGACAAAAATATTAAAGTTTTGAAACCAGTTAAGTCAGTTATGGAAAGAGGTAAACCACCTTAGATCATTTCGAGTGTGTCCTGATAATAGAACAAAGGACTTGGATGTTTACTTATTACCATTCCATTGACAGGCATCATCTTCTAATGTGTATTTTGAAAACATTGCTGACTTATATAGTTCTAAAAGTTCATCTTTGCTAGGAACTGAGAACTATGGAAGAAATCAACCCATTTTTTTTTTCCTTTTGAAAAGCCACACCATAAAATTGCTAATGAAATCCTAATGATCGACTTCACACTGAAGTGGAACAATATCCAGAATCGGCCTCACACTGAGGTAGCACTGAGGGAGCATGTCTGGCTGCAGAGAGCCAACCGTGCACTCTGAAGACCATTTTCTGCATGCACACTGCATATGGTCACTTAGTGCCATTGTTCAGGGACTATTGGGTCTTAATGCAATCCTGCACAAGAATATCATTTATAGTATGCAAAACTATGCAAAACTAAGGCAGCATTATTACTAGGAACAGCCAAGACCAATTATCAACTTTCAATGTGTTTCATTAAAAAAAAAACACTGAAATGTGTACACCTAATTTCTTTTGTGGCAAACACTGAAAGTTTAAAACATCAAACTAAACAATTAATATTAAAATATTTGTCCACACTGTAAAAAAAAAAACACAAAACAAACAAACAAAAAACCCCTTAGTGTTGAAGCTGATACAGTGAGTGCCAGTTGGTTTCTCATTTCAGGAAGATTTATTGTTTATTTACCAATTAGGAAAGTAAACATCTATTACTAAGGGAAATTTCAAAATGTTTAAGGAGCAACATCTTCCTTGAAGTGGGAAAATTAGCATAAACAATGACACACACACACACAGTTCTGCTCATTGGCCCAAACTTTGGGGCATCATATATAAAAGGCACAGTAACAAAGAAAAAATAGTTTTTTGGAAACTTACCTGTGAACAGAACTCCTCCCTCCACATCCAACACTATGACCAACTCCTGCTGCTCCCCTTGCTGCCAGCCCACCTGCTGCAGGACCACCTGCTGCAGGACCACCTGCTGGAGACCAAGCTGTGTGACCAGCTGTTGCCAGCCCTGCTGNCAGCCCAGCTGCTGTGGCTCCAGCTGCTGCCAGCCTTGCTGTCAAACCACCTGCTGCAGGACCTGCTTCCAGCCATGCTGTGTGAGCAGCTGCTGCCGCACACCCTGCTGCCAGCCCTGTTGCTGTGTGTCCAGCTGCTGCCAGCCCTGCTGCCAGCCCAGCTGCTGCCAGCCCAGCTGCTGCCGGCCCAGCTGCTGTCAGTCCAGCTGCTGCCAGTCCAGCTGCTGCCAGCCCAGCTGCTGTCAGTCCAGCTGCTGCCAGCCCAGGTGCTGTATCTCCAGCTGCTGCCAGCCCTGCTGCAGGCCCAGCTGTTGTCAGTCCAGCTGCTGCAAGCCCTGCTGCCAGCCCTTCTGCCTCAACCTGTGCTGCCAGCCAGCCTGCTCTGGACCTGTGACCTGTACCAGGACTTGCTACCAGCCCACCTGTGTCTGTGTGCCTGGATGCCTGTCCCAAGGCTGTGGGTCCAGCTGCTGTGAGCCCTGTGGCTGTTGATCAACTTACCACAGACCCACTATCTACATAAACTAGCCTTCTACTATCAAGCCTACCTGATAGACACGGAAAGCCAAACTCAGTGCTATTTCTCTGAAAATGATCCTTACACTGTCTAACCACCAGTCACCTTGTTAGCAGATTCATGTGTTTGCTTATAAGTACAGCTTTATGTACTGCTTTCTCCTCATTCCTCAGGTTCTTAGTCAAAGCTATCTGTTATTGACCTGGATGAACAGTCTCAGCCTTGGAAAAAAAATGCTTATTTCATTTTCAACATACAGAAGCATTTATAAAATCAAAAGAAAGAAAGCATTCAGACATTTCCAGTATTAGTCATCCTTTCATTTCCATGTGTTTAGAATTACCATGACTCATCATGTAACTCATTTGTAAAATCATAGTATCGTCTTCCTAGTCGACAAGGGTTTACTAATAAAATCTTCACTCAATTGTCTTCTGAATTGTGTTGCATTGTGTTTCTGTGTATTGCTTGTCATATTATGCCGCCTCATCTGAGCCACATCATAGTCTCCAACTTGGGCAGAGGCAAAATGTGAAATGTAGCTAAAGATAGAAAGCATCATCCAGAGAGCTGGACTTCCTGGCTGCAGGTCTGCTGTGATAATGGGCATGGCTTAATGAAACACAACACTGAAACTGAGCACTGGGAAAGCGAGCATCTCACAACTCACAGCTCTCTCTGTCATTTACACACAGCTCTCTCTGTCATTTACACACACACACACACACACACACACACACGCACACGCACACGCATACGCACACGCACACGCACACATACATATGTGTGTGTGTATATATATGTTTTTTATTTTATTGGTTCTTTGTGAATTTTACATTATGCATTCCAATCCTACTCATCTTCTTGTGCCCTTGCACCCTTCCTCCACCCTTGCATCCTCCCCCACAAAAGAAAAATATCTCCTTGTGGAAGCTGTAGAGTATCACAATGTGTCCCACAATATACTCTTTTTCCCACACTCCTTTGCTTGCAATGTTCATTGCAATAAGTCTTTGGTCTGGCTTAAGGCTTCTGGTTCCTGCTACACTATACTGAACCCTCAATGAGATGACTCTTCTTAGATACTCTCTTATTGCCCCATATGATAGAGATCCTTTAGTTTTGGATCTGTAGGACTGGCCAACTTCAAGCGCTCCAGGAGTTTGTCGATGGGGTAGATGTTGGGGCGGGTCAACTCAAAGCCCTGAATCTGGGCCTGAGAAGTATCTGAGACGTTCATTCCACCAGCTCTCCCATACCCAGATCACTGGAGTGAGCTCTCCAGCCCTACCCCAGCTAGCTGATCCAATGCTGCACCCAGCAAAGGGCAGAGCTAGCTCTCCCACTCTCATGTCCTCTGGGCTGGCTCATCCAAACCCATGCTACCCTGGTGAAGTACAGAGCCTGCTCTCCAGAGTATTGTGCCCGGTGTAGGACAGGTCAGTTCTCTCACTCTTATGACTCTGGGGGCCAGTTCTCTGGCCTGCCATTGGTGGTGAGGGATGAGGTAGGGGAGAGAGCATCTCTCCCTTCTCTGCACCACTGTAGGGCATACAAGTTGGGGGACCAGCTCTCTATGTTCCTGTCCTCGGGGCCAGTTCACCTGCACCACCACTGTAAGGGTCATCTCTACTGTGATGCCCAAACGAGGTGCAGGGCCTGCTCTCCTGGGTACTATAGCAGATGAGGGGCTGAGATAGCTCTCCTGTTCTCATGACCACTACTGGGCCAGCTCCCTCACCTGCCACAGGTGATGAGGGGGAAGGCTCGGATCGGGAGGGCTTTTCTTTCTCAACCATGCCATTCCACAGTAGACTAGAGGCGAGATCAACTCTTCTACACTCATGGGACCAGCTCACCCATAACCCCCACAACCAAGGACATCTCTACTGTGCTGTCCAGGTGTGTTGTAGGCCTGCCTTTCCCTAGTGATGCGGCAGGTGAGAGGTAGGGCTAGCTGTCCAGCTCTGATGACCTCGGGGCCAGCTCTTCTGCCTGCCACAGGTGGCAAGGGGTAAGGAGGAGGAGGAGGGTACCTCTGTCTCAACCATGCACAGGAGATGGGTGTCAGGGCTAGCTCTCTGACACTCATACCCTCAGGGCTGGCTCACAGGCAACTCCTGCAACCAGGAACCAGTTCTACTGTACCTCCTAGGCAATCTGAGGGTCTGTTCCCCCAAGTACTGCAGCTGGGGTGTGGAGGGTGGTTCAGCTCTCCTGCTTTCACAACCATAGGGGGAGCTCTCCCCATGATGCCCAGGCAAGGGTGGGGTCAGGCTCTGCACAGCTCTCAGATATCAACATGGCCCCTGATACTGGTGGCAGGCTAGACCTAAGATATCTGCCTGAACTTCGGTGATATCCCTCAGTGTCAACACAGGCCAAGACCTCACCATGGTCTTAAGTGGCATCACAGGCTACTCCCATCGAGTTGTTCCTCACTACCCTCGAGTCTCCAGTTGTGCCTCTCTTCACTGTGCCCACATCCTTCTGTTTCTCTTTCTCTCCCATTTCTCTATCACTTCCTTGCTCCTCTTTGTGGTGCCTGGAATCTCTGGGTATCTGGGTTCAGCTCAGGTGTGGTCTCAGGAATGCTATGTCCCACCCATGCAATGTGACACTGGGAAGAAGTCATCTCAGGCATGGTCTGCCCCCTCAGGCCTGTATAGCAGGACTGATGGTTATCTCAGCCTAGCTCCCTATCTGGGTCCCCTGGTGCAGGACTAGTGGTCATCTGGGGTTCTCTCCCTGCCTGGACCCAATTATCTTGTCTTAACAAAACCTCCCTCAGTTCACCCCAACAGTAACCAGTAACCACTGAGCAAAAGAGCTAGTTTTAGAAGCCTAGAAAGCCGTGTAAACAGTTTATTCCCTTGACTAAAAAAGCTATTGGTGATGACTTTTAAGTATTTTTAGACACAGTGTACTTGCTACTGTCTCAGGCTTTTTTAAAGCTTTTTCACCGTGTGTGTGGGGAGGGAGGGGGAAGGATAAGAGGACAAATTTTGAGAGTTGTTCTCTCCTTCCATCTCTTGTTTCCTGGGGCTCAAATTCAGGCTTGGAACTGAGCCTTCTCAGGATCTCGATGTGAGAAGATCATCTAGAAATTTTTTATCTTTTAGAAATTGCATAATCTATACCCTCATTCTTATGGTTACCAGAAAAAATAGCCATCTGGGGGGGGGGAAGATAATTTGTGATAACACTGGTGAGAAAAAAAAGTAAAATTTCTAATATTCGGAATGAAAAGGGGCAGTAATCTATGGATTGCCAGAGAATGTTCTGCAAGTTGAGATAGAAAATACTTAGAGTAGTTTTTAGTGCACATAATCTACAAAATATAACCCATGTGGACTAAAAACTTAAAATTGACTTAAAAAAAAAAAAAACCTTGAAACTCAGCCAGGTGGTGGTGGCACATGTCTTTAATTCCAACATTCAGGAGGCAGAGGCAGGTGAATCTCTGAATTCAAGACCAACCTGGTCTACACAACCAGGGTGGCAGTACAGCCAGGGCTACACAGAGAAACCTTGTCTCAGAAAAACGAACGAACAAACAAACATAAGAAATATAGACAAACATCTATTATATCTTGAGGAAAGACTTTTTAATTAATTAATTAACATCCAAACCACTGTTTTCCCTCCCTCCTTCCTCTCAGTCCTTCAGCCCCACCTTACCTCCCCCAAATCTGCTCCTCCTTTCGTTCTCTTCAAGAAAGGGGAGACCTCCCATGGATATCAACAAATAAGACAAGGTGCATCTTCTCCTACTGAGACTAGAGAAAGCAGCTAAATAGGGGGAAAGGGTCCCAAGAGCAGGCAACAGAGTCAGAGACGGTCCCTGCTCCCACTGTTAGGAGTCCCGCATGAAGACCAAGCTACACAACTGTTACATATGTGCAGAGGGCCTAGGTCAGTTTCCACACATGCTCCCTGGCTCTGTGAGCCCCTCCAGGCCCAGCTTAGTTGATTCTGTGTGTTTTCTTGCAGTGTCCTTGACCCCTCTGGCTCATACAATGAGGAAGGACAAGATTTCCTCTCCAAGAAAAGCAGCCAAATTGATTGCTAACATGGAAAGTTTATAATCATCAGAGACAATAACAGAAAACTGAAAAACACACGTTATAAACTATGTGGTGTTTAAGAAACACAGAAATAAACATATATAACAAAAATTATAAAGAAATGGTCAATCTGAGTAGAACAGGAAAGTGCACATATGAAGACTAAATTGAGACCTCTTGGATCCATTTTAATGGATCTACATTTTCATGACTAACCTAACCCATAGTGGCTTCTCTCTTTCTTCTCTACCTTCTTCTCCTGGCTCTCTTCTGACCCCAAACCCAGGAAACCTAAACACCACCTATATCTCTTCTGCCCAGCTATTAGCTATTGGCATCTTTATTTACCAATCAGAAATACCTTGGAAGCAGGGTCACTTGAGTCTACATGCAGACTCCAGGTCTTTGGGGCCCACACTTAGTATTACAATAGACAGCAAGACCAAACCTCAATAGGCAAAGCCCTCCCTGCCCCTCTGCCCAGGGCTCAGGCACCCTCCATGCTCTACCTAATAAACATGATGAAGCTCTGAGTTGTTGCGTAGTTGGTACCTTCCATCAGAGCAAGCACAGGCCACTGGATCCCATCTTCACTGTATGTGTCTGTTCTTCCTTCATTCCCCATCACCCCAGCCAGGTCAAGACCCAGAACACGGCACTGTGCGTTTGAGTCCTTGTTCTTTGGCATTACTGAGCACCTTTAGACCGTTCTCAACACATAATGTTCAATTCATGTAGTCAGACTTCTATCAGTGGCTTCACTACCAATGTATTCAATCCATTCAGACCATTTTGCAGAAAAACAAATGCAACTGTAATAAATATATTATTCTACAGACAGCGCAGTAGGATAATTACATAAATCACATCTCTACTTTATAAGATGGTGCTGAAGTCAACTCAGTAGTAGGAAAAGAATGTCTTTTTACTTTTTTAATTTTTGTATTCCTGATAACCCACTAAGCCCAGTTAGAGCTTATATGCACATGTATTTGGACCCATCCACTGGGTCATGGGAAATCTCTCAGTGGCCTTACAATCAGAACAAAATGACCTTCCTACACACACACCAGCAGCTATCAACTGCAAGTAGTTCATCAGGAAGAGTTGGGATGCAGGAAGCCCCTCCAAATTTGTGATGGAATTTTGGCTGCTTTGATGTTGTGCTGGTCATGTGCAGGTAGCCACGGCTGGTATGACTTCATGATGTTTATAGTCACACCAAGTTCAGAAGTTTGCATTTCACATGCCTCCTCCCCGTCCTCCTTCCCTGCATGTTCCTTAAACTTTGGTGATGGGATGGGGGTGTTACAAATAAGCTCTGGAGACCGATACTGTAACTTTAAAAAAAAAAAATTGAAAAAGGAACCTACTAACGTTGTTCAAACACACAATGAATAGTTCTGAAATTTCACTCCAACAATATATGAAAGATACTCACTAGAAGATGTGGGCACATATGTGATTCACACTAGTTTAAATGATGGAAATATGTCCATCAGCAATGAAATGCATTAATCGAGCTTGATCCCATCCTACAATGGTTTCAATAGTAGTGAACCAATGATCACCATAGATAATGAGTCTATATATCACAAACAAATTCGAACAAAAGACAACAAATAATACATGCTATATGACTTTACTTTTAAGAGAGATGAAAAGTTGACAAACTCTGACTCACATACTGGTTGCCTTAGGGAGAAGAGCAAACATAATACCATGATGACAGACACCAGGTAGGCCACTGTTTCCTGACATGAATGATGGACATGCTCTGCCTTTATCGTTTTCAGTCAAGCGATATATAAAAGTGTATTATTTTTCTGAAAATATATTTATGATTTAATTTCTTTTAAGTAAAGGTATATGGATTCATCTCACAGAATTTAATTTCCTCATTTCATAAAGACAATGTGCTGACTGGTGTTAATGATCACTGCTTACTGGTGCTATTGCTATAAATAAATAAATAAATAAATAAATAAATAAATAAATAAATAAATATAAATTGAAGATGTAAAATGCCTGATGTTTTCTAGGTCCTTGACTCCACTTATTCTACTGGCCCACATTTGGATTTATTTTCATATGAGAAGGACTGGGGAAGCCACCTCTACCCACATATCCTTTGATAAAGCTGTCATAATACATGTTTGCTGCCTCTCGCAGGCTTCTCTGCGGAACAGGCTTGGACCCAGACATGGATTGCGTGTGACATTGTGAACATGTCAGTATTGCTAGCTTTTCCCCTAATATGCATAGAGCCGAAGGTATAAGATGAAGGAAAAATTTAACCCCTTCTTGTGGCCATAACAATTGTCACATAGCCGTGACATGAGCAGGAATGACACTGATGAGCATATGCAAACACTCTCTACAATTAGTTATTTAAAGAAAATTATCAAGGATTTGTAATATATTGAACAACTTCCTCCTTAGAGCATTTCCCCATGAGCCACTGAAAAAAATAACAACAAGGAAAAGTCCTGTCCTGCCCAGAGTATAAAAGCCCCAGGTCTGAAACAGTTGTCAGAATCTCAGAAACTCCTGTGAACAGAACTCCTCCCTCCACATCCAGCACCATGACCAACTCCTGCTGCTCCCCTTGCTGCCAGCCCACCTGCTGCAGGACCACCTGCTGCAGGACCACCTGCTGGAGACCAAGCTGTGTGACCAG
>NC_034603.1:67287238-67289327 GCF_900095145.1 Mus pahari
CCTGGATGCCTGTCCCAAGGCTGTGGGTCCAGCTGCTGTGAGCCCTGTGGCTGTTGATCAACTTATCACAGACTCACTAACAACAAATCTGCAAGATAACCACTGTACATCAAATCTACCACCATTCTCTACTAATAATATGTACTTAACAGTAATACATGTTTCATAAAACGCCATCATTTTCTTGTAAACAGATTTGTAACTTGATCACTGGCTACCAGCAAATCCACTTTGATATTCTTTTTGTTCCTCTGGCTGCTTCTAAACATCAACTGATCTTCACCGGCATTTGTGATCTCAGCTTTGACCAAGAGATAATTGCTTTTTTAACCAAGAAATTAAAAATAAGAAAAAGTACTCATAATCATCTAATTAGAACCTCACAGTGAAAAATATCTAGGATTTTATTCCAATGTTTTTATATGATTTCATGATTTATCTTGTAACTCCTTCATAACCACTCCTCATTGTCTTCTTAGATAGATAGATAGATAAATAAATAAATGCCTTGTTCATTGTTGTTTCTAATAAATTTTTGACTACATTATTCTGTGTTTTGATTTTTTTAATCTTTTGTTGTTGTTGTTGTTCTTCAAATTATGTTACATCATTTAAGTTGCAAACAGTTGTTCCAAAGTTGTTATGTTTGTAGAACTCCATCCCTGTGACAACAATACATGGAAGAATGACTTAGTGGATGATAGACCTATTTTTGCTCATGATTTCAGTACAGGTTTTTCTTTGGGGGAGAGGGGCTCCAGTACTTGAATTATATAGCAGTGTGGCCAGAGCAGTTGAAAAGGTGTTTACACCATGTAGACCAGAAGCCAGCTCGAGAAAGTATGAGTGACCTTATATAACCTTCAGAGGCAAAGCCCAGGGACCTACTTCCTCCAACTAGGTCCTGCCTGCTTGAGTTAGTTACTGAGTATATAGAACAGTGCCATTACCTGATGAGCAAGCACTCGGTGCATGAGACGATAAAGGGCATTTTATATTCAAGCAAAAGCACTTAAGCCAACACAACACAAGTTAAGCGACCTGTGTTGTGGCAGGCAGTTGGGGAATAGATGGAATCAAATCAAGGGCCCAGGTTGTCAGATTCTCAAGGTAGGGCAGTCAAGGGTGCAGTTTTAGTTTAAGAAAACATGGAGCTACAAGCTGAACAGTGAGGAGATGTGTGCGTTGCCTTCTTCTCTGGCAATATCATTAGTTCCTCTCATTTTCAGTTCACCTTCATTAACACAGCTCTTCCTGATTAGTGACTCATACCTTGGTCACCACCACCCACATATGAAGAGCAGCCGTGATTTTAAGAGCCCCACTAAATGATGTGGACTCCAGCCAGGCAAATGGAGAATGCCTTCAAATACATTTAATGATCTAAATGCTCCCACCAGTGTCCTGAGCCTTCAATACGAAGAGTTGCCCTAGCAAACATTTGTTGATGTCATAGAAATGTCCCTGTTTTTCTGGTCCCTATTCCTATATAGCTACGTGTATCACTAAGAAATAGAATTTCACTAACACTCACCCTTGCAACGATAATTGTTTCCAGGTCAATACTGCATTCAGGAAATATAAGAGTAGCAATCCCAGGATTCGAAGCAGCAGCAAATTAGTGATGCTTCCAGCCTTTGATGCTCCATGAGCTTTGGACCNCCTAAGGGGTAAAAACTATACCTGAACTATGAGAGGGAAAGAGCAATCAATTGAGCGAAATGAAAACGTGGGTTCTGAGGTCAGTGAGGCTGTGAGGGAGGAGACTTCTAGGAGAAGTGGTTGTTATGAGCACGGAGCTGAAAGAGAAAACAACAGATATTCTGAGAGAAAGAACAGATGATGGAGAACTTAGTAATCAGATGGCTAACGCTACTTCAGGCAACTGGAAATAATGAAAAGAAATAATGAAGTAAATGCCATAGAGGGAAGAGATGCCATGGACATGTGGTCTTCTCAGACGCATGAGAGAGAGAGAGAGAGAGAGAGAGAGAGAGAGAGAGAGAGAGATCTTAGTCCAGAAGGTTATTTTCATTTCAATTCTGTTTACATGATCAGAAAAGGGCTAAGCATTGAGTAGTCTTCGAAG
>NC_034603.1:67291218-67295202 GCF_900095145.1 Mus pahari
AAGTTGCCAGCGGCAGTCCGATCGTAGGCGGGTCCGAGGATTGAGGCAGGGATGAGTGTCTGTTGACGTAGGCGGTCCAAGGATGCTGCATTCTGGGAGATCTNAGGTGGTCCTCTCGGTAGGCGGTGGAAACACAGCAACTCTCTGGTGGGCCTCAGCGCCTGTAGGGGGCTGGTGTTTTGAGGGAGAGTGATTAGTGAAGGTGGGAGACCCCAACAGGGAGAAACTAAGAATAAAATGGTATAACATGCTTATTTCTACTAAAATGACATATGTCAAAATAATTCCATACAAATGAAGACCATATTGAAGTTACAGAAATTAGAATGCCAAGATTTATAAGGCTACATATGTATAGAGGTTTACTTTCTTTGTTTGCTTGTTCAGCATGCATTCATGACTCAGAACTATTTGTTGTAGTGCACTGAAAGTTGATCGGCAACTCTTACACACACGCTAACCCCTTAGTGAGCCTGTCTAAATCTCAAAGTCATTACCTGAAAAGCCCCTCATACCTCTCACAAGCACCACAGAAATCTGAGTGCATCAAGTACTGGATGTTGACTTTGAGAATCCACGCCCTTCCTTCTGACACCATAAAGCCATTGGTTAGTGATGGTGATTNTGTCATTACTTTCAGAATATATTTTTANGTTGTAAAATTACAATGTTGCTTAATTCTTTATTTCTTAGAAAAAAATCATTGAACAGAAACAAAGGAAATACTGGTTATGAATATTAAAGTTATAGACAAGACACAATGTAGGGGAAGAAAAGACTACTGACTTGGAATACATACCAAAATAGAAGGTCTTATTAGACCTTCCATTAAAATGAAAACATTTGAGACATTTAATCATAACAAAGACATTAGATGTCAGAACTTAGAAGGATATTATAAAAAGGACATTTTGAGGGAAATCGATAGTCTTTTACTATTTATGCTACAAAAAAATCTTTAAAGATTATGAATGCAGTATTCTGGTTTAAAAGTTGGAGAATGAAATAAGATTATTAAAAGTAATTAGATGTAGCTGCATATGGATTTAAATTAAGGAACTAGGTAACATATTTTAAATGAAGGAAATCAACAAAATTTAAAGTTTATGCATATTGAAATGTTTTACAGGAAATATACTTCAGATAATACTGGTCTGAAAAAGAACATATTTGGATAATACTGTGACTGAATGAAAGCTGCTATATATTTGTAGCTTTTCAGAGAATGTTCAATACATAAAGCTCAAACTATGAAAGTGGATCTCTATCATACATCATTTACAAAAATATAACATGAGTTAGTTAAAGATTAATATTAACACACATGAAAATCATATTTGAGACTGCAGAGATGATTCATGGGTTAAAAGCATTGGGTGCTCTTTCAGATAGTCAAAATTATCCACTCTAGTCCCAGGGGATCCAATGCTTTCTTCTGGCCGCCACAGATACTGCACATGAGTGGTGNACAAACATGCATGCAGGAAAAGTACGCATACACACAAAAATGAAAATAAATAAAGTCTAAAAATATTTTTAATTAAAACATAGAAAGAATTAAGGATGTGTTTTTTCTAGATCTTGAACTTGGCAAAGTTCACCTTTGGCGAAGTTATTAGCTCTGAGAGATGTGCTTTGCCAGGGGTGGTTATTTCCACATGAATGACATGTTTCAAGTGGCACCAACCATGATAATAAAACCATGGGGCAGTCTAGGAGCCCGTCAACAAATAAATGGAGGAAGAAAATGTGATATATAGACACAATGACCAGTGTTTGGAATATTATTCAACCCTAAAGGAGAATTAAATTACTTCCTCTGCAGGAAAATGGATTGACCTAGACATTATAACATTAAATGGAGTAAGCAAGAAAGTCAACTACCACATGTCTTCTCTCATATGCAGAACTAGATTACGTTAAAGGCATGAAGGAAGGGGGGCACTATTCTTGAGGTCGGGGATCACTAAAGTGAGGGAGAACAAGCAAGAGAATGTTAAGGGGAAGTGTGGTGGTTTAATATGTTTGGCCCTCAGGAAGTGGAATTCTTAGGAGGTCTGGCATTGTTGGAGAAAGTGCATCATAGAAAGTGCATCCCTGTGAAGGTGGGCTTTGAAGCTCTATGCAGTGAGGAAGAGTCAGTCTTCTCCTGTTTGCCTTTGGAAAGAGATGTAGAATTTTCAGCTCCTCCAGCATCACACCTGCCTGGATACTGCCATGCTTCCTGCCATGATAATAATGGACTGAGCCTCAGAACCAGTAAGCAAGCCCCAATGAAATGTTGTCCTTTATGAGAGTTGCCTTGGTCCTGGTGTCTCTTCACAGCAATAGAAGACAGGAACCTAACTAAGACAGGAAGTGAATATGATCAAGGTACTCTATATACATGTATGAATATATGGCAATTTTAACTATTTTAAAGTATGTGGGTAAGATAAAAAAATTCTAAGTAAGTGTTAAGAGAAAGCCACCCTTGGATTGAATATAAGATAATTATCTATATAGTCTTAGGATGTTCAGTTTCCTTAATATGTAATAGAAAGGTATATAAATGGTACGGAAAACATTGATTGACCAGGCAACACTAAAATTGAGAGAGGGAGAGACAAGCAACAGCGCAGGAAAGGGCATTGATAATATGAGCAAAAGCTAGTACCTAGAATATTTAAAGAATATCAGTGAAGAATTTTTTCAAAAGACAATTCAGTAGAAACAAACTTAAGACATGTTAATACCTTACAAATGAGAAACACAAAGACCCAAAGGACATATGTAAGTCTGACTCATAAATATTTATGAATTTGGATGAAAATTAAAATGAGATACTAGATCTATAGATAACAAAAACTCTGCCAACCCCACAGTGAAAACACCAAGTATTAGAACATGAAGCACTGATTGGTCCAGTGAGATGTAAACGACTGACAAACTAAGTTCAATCCCTGGAACCTACACAGTGAAAGAAGAAAACCATCTCAGGCAAATTGTTCTCTGACCTCCAAATGTGTGCATGACACACACATGTACATGAACACATACATACATACAAATAAATAAATATAATTTTAAAAATTAAGGCATAAAACAATAAGAACAATGAGTTATATGTAACAAAAGTATTTGCTTAGGTTGATCATATGCAAAATTTTTAATCTAGAAACTGCACTATAGGAATAAAGGGAAATATTTACAGGAATGCATGCTCAAGCAGACAAAGCTCTAGACAGAAATATTCATGACAATGTGAGTCATAAAAACCCTAATTATAAAAATTGTCCATCAATAACACAAGAATTATTAAACTAAATATCACACAATAGGGGCTGAAGAGGTGGCTCAGCAGCTAAGAGCACTTGCTCCTCTTCCAGAGGTCCTAGGTTCAATTCCCAGCATGTACATGATGACTTACAACTGTCTGTAACTTCAGCCCCAGGGGCCGGTGTCCTCTGTGGTTCCTGAGGGCAATGTACACTTGGTGCACACATGTAAATGAAGAAAAATACTGACACACAACACAAATAAATCCTTAAAACAATATCCCACAATATTCAACTATATGAAAAAGAAGCAAGCATCTCTCATATTCAAAATAGTAAGTAATTTTAATGAACATAATTTTGGATGAGAAAAAAAAGAAAAATATATATTAGGACATTTCAATTTGGATAGAATTTCATAATTCTATCCTGATACAGTGCTTGAGAGAAATGCTGTGAAGTTGATAGTTTTCACAGTGACAAATCCAGTCTTTGCCTAGGTCCAACCATGGTACAATTAATCTCTTGAAGCATAATTTTCAAAAGATTTGCAAAAAGTATGCTATTATAAGTCATCAGACTATTTGTCTTATAGGGAGGAAAAGACAATGATGGGGGGAAACTGAAAATAGCTGCTACAGTCGGCAACTATTTACTGACATGACTGATGGCTTTGTCATATACGGTTGAGCTATACATTTAAAAACGCACATTTCTCTGGAAGCAT
>NC_034603.1:67296534-67310121 GCF_900095145.1 Mus pahari
TGCCAGCCCTTCTGCCTCAACCTGTGCTGCCAGCCAGCCTGCTCTGGACCTGTGACCTGCACCAGGACTTGCTACCAGCCCACCTGTGTCTGTGTTCCTGGATGCCTGTCCCAAGGCTGTGGATCCAGCTGCTGTGAGCCCTGTGGCTGTTGATGAATCATTCTACTGGAATAGAATAATCTATTCTCAGACCTGCTAGAGTTTTATTTTATCCCAAACTCCCTGCCTTTTCTCTGCCTCTAATATACACACAATCAAATTCTCAGTCCTCCTTCAAGAGCTCTGTGAACCATCTTACCCATTTTGATATTTTCTTCATTTCTCTGCCTGTCAACTTCATCTATTAGAAACTGGAATCAGTCTCAGCATTGGCAGACACCATTCCCTTAACCTTAAAAGTTCAAAAATATTCAATTAACAACTAACTTACTACATATTTGCAGTCATAAATGCCCATCATTATAACTCAATGTATTCAGGGTTTTTTTTTTATTCACCTTGTGACTCATCATGACAAATTTGTATTGCTTGCTGGACTGAAGAGACACTGCCCATTGCTATTCTAATAAAGTCTTCTTTATACTACCTCCCATGGTATGTTTGATTTTTTTCTACCATTGATTTGATTTTCACATTATGTCTTCTGATCTCAGTCATTGCCTTAAATTCACCGCATTGATCAAAATTTCTTCACTGTGAATAAAGTAAGTGAAAGAACAACTTAATGAGTGAAAGATTTCTTCAAGATCATGGCTCCCCGGTAGGGGCTCAATTCATGATTCCTTTGGCTTGTGATTGGATAGAAATCGTGATGCAAGAGTGTGTAGAGAGCATAGTCTCAGTTTAGAGAATGAGTGGTTATGGGTGTTTGTCCTACAATGGGACACCTATAGACCTCTCCTACTCTACTGCAAAGGGTCAAGGAGCATCAGAGTAGATAGGACAGAAAGTATTTAAGAGCTGGAGGGTGTGGAAGAATACTGTACAACACTGCTGCAGAAGACATGGCCATGGCATGTCTCTCTCTGAAGGTCTGTTGCATGCAGTCTATTGAGACTCTCTGGCTATATAATCCAAGAAGATCACACACACCCTGTACTGTGAACCCATTAAGTGTTGTGTGGGTGAGTTTTATTGTTCTCAGGGAGGTAAACCTGGCTGTTCATTTGTTTGTTTCTTTTAATTACTCGTCCTTTCCCATAGCAGCATCATTAGCAAGTTCCCTGTTGTTCATGGACTTCTGGGGTTTTCTCTTTCTGGTCCACATGAATATATACCATGGTTTCTAATGGCTCTCTTTCCCTCTGCCCCCTTCTCTCTTCCTTCACAGTCTAGATACCAGAACTTGGGCCTCCAGTTCCCTCTTCTGACTTGGTTTCCCTCCCTAAACTCAGGAAGTTATTTTGATCCCTTACATGGCCCTGAGAACATAGATGGAGTTCAGGGCGGGTAGCATGCACACTTGTTACCTTGAGTCCTGAGATTTGTCACTCTTTTATTCCCTTAGTAATGTGGTTCCATGAAAGGTTTAAGTGATCCCTGCTATCCCGGGTAGCTAGGGATGGGTAGAATCCAGCCCAGGGCCCAGGTTTCTGATTCTAGAGCTAACCTAATCACAGGCACAACTCAGTTTAAGTAGCTATATCACTGGAGCTTAAACATTGTAAATGTGTTCCGTTCTTCTCTAGCAAGGGAAATACTGAGTCCTTTCATTTCCTGATCATCTTTATTACAAAATCCTTCTCAATTCATTGCCTACACCTTGGTCACCACCAGCCACTTAAGACTGGCAATGATTTTAATAATGCTACCAAAATAATGTCAGCTACGTTGTCTCTGTCCAGCAACTAGTTAACCGCTTTTAGCCTGTCCCGGGAATTTATTGTGAGTGGTTGCACTGGAAACAGTTTGTTCATGTCATGGAAGTGTCATTGTTTATATTCTCACACTTGTGACTGATAAAAAATAGCCACATGGGAATAAATCATGCCCTATGAGATAGACTAAATTTCCCCTTCACTCAGACATAAAGAGATAATTTGTTTCTAGGTCAAAAGAATACTAAGGGAATAAAGGAGTGAGTGACAAATCTCAGGACTCAAGGTAACAAGTGTGCATGCTACCCGCCCTGAACTCCATCTATGTTCTCTGGGCCATATAAGGGATCAAAATAACTTCCCGAGTTTAGGGAGGGAAACCAAGTCAGAAGAGGGAACTGGAGGCCCAAGTTCTGGTATCTAGACTGTGAAGGAAGAGAGAAGGGGGGAGAGGGAAAGAGAGCCATTGGAAACCATGGTATATATTCATGTGGACCAGAAAGAGAAAACCCCAGAAGTCCATGAACAACAGGGAACTTGCTAATGATGCTGCTATGGGAAAGGACGAGTAATTAAAAGAAACAAACAAATGAACAGCCAGGTTTACCTCCCTGAGAACAATAAAACTCACCCACATAACACTTAATGGGTTCACAGTACAGGGTGTGTGTGATCTTCTTGGATGTATAGCCAGAGAGTCTCAATAGACTGTATGCAACAGACCTCCAGAGAAAGACATCTTAGCCCAGAAGTTTATGTGATCTTCATTTTTGTTTAAGGACAAAGATGAAGGAGATGACTGAACTGCATTTTGCTTCTTTTATGTAGATTCCACAAAATGGAGAACTCATAACCCAAAGAAACCATGTAGGTGTTGAATGAACTCTTATTAACATAAACTTAACTCCCTTTGTTGTGTGTTTCCACTAAAGTTATGTGGGCTTTTCAATACATCTCCAGCTCGTTTGTAGAAAATGACATAAGCATCAAATGCTCTTTGAAATTCTCCTTTTGCCCCACCTCGACGTTGCACTCTTAGATTTTAAGTAGGTTTTTTTCAAAGAGAAAGTACTTTTGGATTCTAAGCTCCGACTCCAAAATAACAATAACTTAACTTCAAAAATTAAATGGGAGCCACTAGAAAACTCAGGAAAGAATTAAAGTCAAATTCAGGCACAGTGGGACTGGAAATACACACCTGCTTCCTGTTACTCTTGAAGTTAACCAGCTTCGTGGCTGAAACACACAAGCAGTGTTATCTTCCAGCTATGAAATCTGAAGCCAAATTTGGTTTTGTTTGGTTCAAATCCAGGAGTTGGTATGCTTGTAGTCCTTCTCTCGGCATAGAGGGAATCCATTCCCTGACATTTTTTCAGCTTGTAGAACTGCCCACATTACTCGGATCATGAGCCTGTGTTTGTCTTACCTGTGTTCTCCACTTTACTCTGTCTTCGTAGAGACTCGTTACGTTGGACATAAGAGCAGCCTCTCCCTCTTGAGATTCCTAACTAGAAAACATGGTCAAAATACATGACAGACTTGCAAGAAATTGACTATAGGAAGCCCAGCATTATGTACAAGAAGCATATGACAATAATGGGAATATGAGAGAGGGACAGGACAGGCCACAGAAGAGGACACTGATAAAGCATGGAATCAGCAAAAGCTTCAATGGAGAAATTAAAAATACAAAAAACAAAAAAACAAACAAAATAGCCCCCAACAATTAAAAAAAAAAAAACTTAAGACATAATTAGCCCCACATAAAAGAGACCTATAAATGTCCAATGAACGCATGGGAAGTCGACTCATTAGTCTTCAAGGAAAATCAAATTAAGTCTGTGATGAGAAAATACTAAATAGCTACTCTGTTAGTCAGTGTCCCGTCGCAGTGACAAAATGAGATAAACAACTTAAAAGAAAATGTCTACTTTGGGCTCTCGGTTTCTGAAGTTTAGGTCCACAATCACTTTGTTTTGTTGCTTTTAGGCTTATGGTTGAAGCACTATTATCATGGCAGAAACATGGGAGACATCAAAGCTGACTGCCTCATGGTCACCAAGAAACAAAGACACAGAGACAGAAGAGCCAAGTCCCAGTCTCTATTGCAAGCACGTGCTCTCAGTGATCTCACACCCTAGGTCACACCCTAGGTCACATCCCTAAGCTTTTCTTAACAATATCATCAGAGGAGGATCAAGCTTTCAACACAGGGCTCTGATAGACATGTAAGAACCAAACCATGACCAATACACAATAAAAGCAGCTGAAAGTATCAAGTGTAGATAATTAAAGCAATGTGAACAACTGGTTGTATATTGTATATGTCATTGCAACCTTAAGTGTGTGCATGTGTGTTTACATGGGGGAGGGGGATACACACATGTGTGCAGCTATGGATGCATGTGTGGGATCTGCCTATACCCTCTTCTGTGATGCTGGGATGACAAGCACAAAGTCACTTTGCCTGACATCTTTTACACAAGTTCTCGGGATCAAGCTCTGGTTCTCATGCTTGCTTGGATGATAAGTACTTTACCAAATGATCTATCTGCCCAACCCATGCAGCTGTTTATTTAAAAAAAAAAACATGTTGGAGCTGTATACTAATTTTAATTATATTCACAATTTGGAATTCAGAATTTCCCCTTGAAGAATATATCTGCAGATGTTTACAAACTTGTAGACAACGAAATAGACAAGTCATAAGAGTATGATTCGTAAAAAAATTTCTTAATGATAAGAAAATGTCCATCAAGGATAGAAATAATGAAGTAAAAATATATAAGGTCTTGTCATGCAATGAGAATTAGTAGATTATAGCCTTATCATAAAATTATATAAAATGATGGAGTAAAATTAAAAACATGACTGCTGAATACAACAAAGCCATGATATCTCACAAATACAAGTTCGAGCAAAAGAAAACGAACCATAACTAGTTCTATTATTTTGTTTTTAATAAAATTCAAAAGTTGATTCACTGTGAGAGAAAACACACACACACACTAGTTGCCTTAGACAGCAGGGTAAAGAGTGTAATTATAAAATCAAGGACATACATAGTGGACATACACACACTGTTGCCTGATAGGAAGGACACATGATTTTCTATATCCTATCTGGTCAGACTACATATAAAGGGGTATGCTCATCTTTGAAAGTACACTATAAAACAATTTATTTTAAAATGAAGGTATCATCTTACGTCATTTAATTTCCTCATTGTCTGCTGGTACAGACAATGTTCAGATCTAAGCTGGCCAATTCCATCTGAACCCCCATGTCTATCTTCTGAACTCCCATGTCTTCTTATCCCTCATGTCTTCAGAACCCCATGTTCTGATGCTGTATTCTGGCTTTGGTGCTCATTGGTATATTTGAAAAGTGACTACAGGCCACCTTCTTGCTCTGAACTCTTTGCTGAAACTGGTATAGCATGGCATCTTTGGTGGCATATGGGCAAGCCTGTTGAAGTGTGCAACAAGCAAATGTCTCTGGGAAACAGTTTAGACACAGGCACGGCTTCATTTAACCCCTGTGAATGTAGCTCTCCTTACAAACACAACCAGTCTACACACAGCCAAGAGAACAAAGTGAAGAGACACATGTCACTGCCCCTTCTGTGGCCACAACGACTATCACCTGAACAAATGATGATCAGAGCAGGAACAATGCTGATGAAGACTTCTAGAAATGTCCTTCCTTGGATTATGCACAATTAACTGCTTACATCATGATTTCAAACAATTTCTAAAAAACTCAAAGAGCAACTTCCTGCTGTGAGAATTTCCTCTTGAAGAACAAAAAACAAACAATAAGGAAAAGTCCTGCTTATTGGTCCCTTCATGAGATGTCCAGAGTATAAAAGCCCCAGGTCTGAAACAGTTGTCAGAATCTCAGAAACTCCTGTGAACAGAACTCCTCCCTCCACATCCANCACCATGACCAACTCCTGCTGCTCCCCTTGCTGCCAGCCCACCTGCTGCAGGACCACCTGCTGCAGGACCACCTGCTGGAGACCAAGCTGTGTGACCAGCTGTTGCCAGCCCTGCTGCCAGCCCAGCTGCTGTGGCTCCAGCTGCTGCCAGCCTTGCTGTCAAACCACCTGCTGCAGGACCTGCTTCCAGCCATGCTGTGTGAGCAGCTGCTGCCGCACACCCTGCTGCCAGCCCTGTTGCTGTGTGTCCAGCTGCTGCCAGCCCTGCTGCCAGCCCAGCTGNTGNCAGNCCAGCTGCTGCCGGCCCAGCTGCTGTCAGTCCAGCTGCTGCCNGCCCAGCTGCTGCCAGCCCAGCTGCTGNCANNCNANNTGCTGNCNNCCCAGNTGCTGTATCTCCAGCTGCTGCCAGCCCTGCTGCAGGCCCAGCTGCTGTCAGTCCAGCTGCTGCAAGCCCTGCTGCCAGCCCTTCTGCCTCAACCTGTGCTGCCAGCCAGCCTGCTCTGGACCTGTGACCTGCACCAGGACTTGCTACCAGCCCACCTGTGTCTGTGTGCCTGGATGCCTGTCCCAAGGCTGTGGGTCTAGCTGCTCCCAATCTTGCTGTTGATAACTCTATCTCCTGTCACATGCCAGCTTGCCATCATCTAACCAAATTTCCCCCAACACAATCATCCTGTGTGCTTTGCCATCATTAACTATCAGTGAGTTGCCTTCTTGTAATGGTTGTATCTGCTGGATGAGACTGTTCTCATTACTCCGTTCTTAACCTCCTGGTCCATTTCATCTTCTTTTGACCTTCAGGTTTGTTCTCAGATTCAGAAAAGAAGCTTCATTCTTTCTCTTCAAGGAAACTTAAGCAAAGCAAACCTTCATTCTTCTCTTTTTACCCTCCTCAGTAATAATAATTTCATTTCTTAATGGGCTCCTCTTCTTGTCACTACTGGGCTCACTTTAAGTTGTCTTCTGGGTTCCATGGGTTCTCAATAAATCTGCATTTGTTCTTCTGAAAAAAATGTCTGGACGATGTCTCATTTTTTCCCGAGTTTCTGTGTGCTCTCTCTAATAGCATTTGCTTCACAAGATATTCTGCATGTGTCTGTCTTCAACGCACAGTCCCACAATAGCCTCATACCCTGTTCAGAGCCAACAGAATTCCTTATTCATCTGGGACAGCACTTGGGCCTCGCTTCAGCTCAGACAACTTTCACTTAGACCTTCCTCCGAGGAGAACAGCTAGCACTGGGAAGCCATGCCTGTCTCTGGCATCTCCAGTTGGGGAGAGCAAAACTTGCATTATTTCAAAGCACGGGAAAGTAAAGGACAGAAGTACTAAGTTAGATGTCCAAAAAAACATGGGATAGATAAGGAAAATATGGCTTATCTACATACTGGATAATTTCAGCCATAAAGCAAAATAAAGTTATGCTGTTCTGGGAAAAGAGGGTGCAACTGGACATAATTGTCTTAAGTGAATTAAGCCAGGGTCAGAGACACAACTAGCTTATGTTTTCTTTTATCTTCAGTTCCTAGATTTTATATAATCGCATGAAGTCATTAACATATTTATTACACACAAGTAGAAGTGAATCTCTTCCATTCTCTAAGGCCAGAAACTCTAAAGCACTAGGGCTGCCAACTGCATTCTAAATAGTTAGCCTTATAGCAGTTCTCACCCATTATCAAAGAAGGTTCTTTTTGCAGACACAGACTACTACAGAACTCCATGGTTGGTCAAATTCAGAGAATAAATGACCATAGGGAGGCCAGCATTTTGCTCAGTCTCCATTGGTACATCTAAGATACAACCCTACACCTGGGGTTCAGAAGACATCACAGAAGAAGGGGCAGGACACCTGCTCTTAGAATGTCTTCTGGATATGACAGGCATGCTGAACCCATGAAGGCTCAACAGTATGGTTACCTAAACAAGACTAGCATAATGACAACTTTAATTGACGAGCCTACACGTATGAGAAAATTCTCTCAAGGCCCCACCCCTAGATGAAGAGCTACAGGCAAACAATGGCTTCTGAGAAGAGGAGGATCTGTTCTCTCAGAGGATAAATCCCCTGATAGGTCACCCAATAACAAGCAGTTAGGCCAAAACACATGTACATACAAGCACCAGTAAATAGTGGGTGAGCTATATATGCTGTGTGTGCATGTGTATATTGTGTGTGCATGCCCTAGCACATGTGATAATTATAGGAAAGATGATACATGAGGGAGAGAGAGAGAGAGAGAGAGAGAGAGAGAGAGAGAGAGAATAGAGGAGTTTGGGGGACAGGTAGAAATGATATAAATAAAATAGTTATGTATGAAATTCTCAAACTATTTTTAAAGAAAATCTAAGCAAAATTTTCTAGAGGTATAAAGGGGACTAATAGTGGAAGGGAAGGCAGAGGGCAGGTGAAGGGGGAGGAGCACAGGTGAAGATGCTTAGCACATGATCACAGCTACTGGACTCCCTAATAAAAACTTAAAGTAAGACAAAATAAAACAGGAGTTGTGCAGCATTAAAAGCCATGATCAGGTAAAAGGAGGATAAAAGAGGAGACTATGGCTAGATGTTAAGAAAAAGTCACTGTAGAGGAGCACAAAAAGGCTTCAGGACTCTCTTGGGCTCCCACTCAAGCAGGGTATAATCTAAAATCTGAAGTCTAAGGCCTTGGAGGTGGCTCAGCTTAGAAAGGGCTTGCTATGTAAGCATGAGGACCTTCGTTCACACCCTCAGAACCCATGTACTGAGCTGGGTGAAGCAGCATGCACCTGTAGTTCCAGGGCTGGTGAGGACACAGGAAGATCCCTGAGCACAGCCAGTCTAGTAGTTGTTGAGCTCCAGGTTCAGTAGAGAGACCTTGACTCAACAACTAAGGTGGAAAAGCAATAAGGAAGAGAGGCGACATTGACCTCAGGCCTCCACATGCACAGCCTGTCCTCTACACACAGCACTTACACACGCTCACATACAAACAACAGGAGAATGTACTCAGTCATTTCTTGACAGGAGATATGGGTAGGTGAGGTATTAAATAGGAGAAGGAACTTCTCAGCAATGCCATCCAGCGTGTGCATCCCAGGTGATTCCCAACAAGGAAAAGATATGTCAGGCACACAGGAGATAGATGCTCCCTGAAGCAATCTTAATGGAATTATATATGCAAATGGGCTTCTCTGTAAGTCATAAAACTAGAAAAACATCACCATCATCTAAGAAAACACCTAGCAGATTCCAAGAGAGTTTAAGGTGGGTTTCAGTCTCTGTGGATGAATTCTATCAGAATACTCGAACTGAATCTCTATGAGATCCCCAAGCATCTCTGACCAACCAACATGATTCACTAATTGACTGATTGGCATTCCTTCAAGAAGACCACAGCATACAAAGGACTGTGTCATTTTTGAAGGTACTTACAGGACGGCATTAAACTGTTAACTATTCACCCAAAAATAAAATGGAAAGTACTTTCCAGATGCTTCGAAGTTGAGTTTTATTATTTCTACAAATCTATCAGGGTTTGAAAATGATTCCTGCAAATTCAGAAAACTGGTCTTGCTTAAATGCTTCCATTTAAGATAAATAAGGCCCACTATGGGGCATGTCAAAATTATCATCTCCATAAGTCTGATAAGTATGCATATTAATCACAATTTTAAGTCTAAAACTGGAAATTCTTGTGCCATCTTAACAAGTCATGAATTCTAAGAGGAAGCCAAATGAATAAGGTCACTTTTTTAAATGAAAGGCAAATGTGAGTGGCAGCAGTGCCTCCTGGAATCTCCTGAATTCAGACTGAAACCCATGGCTTTCCTAAAGAGCTGGAAGACTCAGAGAACGACCCCTTCCCCTGTAGTAGTACATTTAGATAGGCTTCCCCCACATCCAAACTACCACAGTTCCCTACTCCTCACTCATACAAGATATATATATATATATATATATATATATATATATATATATATATATAAAATTGCCAACTAAGCCAGAATGAGTTTTGCTAGCCTCAGTGCTATTTCTTTAAAATGTGTCCTTGTCTGTTTTCTGTTGCTATAATAACACATCTATGATCAGACAACTTATAGAGGAAATAGATTCACATGGCTCATGAGTCAGGCGTCTGAAAAGTCCAAACAGTATCAGAATTTGCATCTCAGGAGGACCCCTCAACATACATAACATAGCAGAGAAGCAGAGGGGGACA
Source organism: Mus pahari (assembly GCF_900095145.1). Taxonomy (NCBI): domain Eukaryota; kingdom Metazoa; phylum Chordata; class Mammalia; order Rodentia; family Muridae; genus Mus; species Mus pahari. The sequence goes on from NC_034603.1 coordinate 67,306,494, forward strand.
GTGTGTGTTGGTTACCTAGTGTGAGGAGAATCAAGAGGCTGGCTTGACAAAAAGCAAACGTCTTATGACAACCTGTTCTCTCAAGAGCTGGTTCAGCCCTATAAAACCCACCCATTTCCTGTAGCCAATGCCAATCCATTGATGAGGGCCAATCCCCACAATATAATTATCTTCCACAGGACCTCACTTCTTAAAGGTCTTACTGCTTCCGTACTGCCCACCAGGGACCAAGACATCAGCACATAAATCTCAGAGAGACAAAAATCCCATACCCAAACCACAGCAGGATGTTGTTACATGACTCTGCAATGTCTAACCTAATAATTGCTGTCCACATTCCACACTCACCAATAATACTGTTAGCATGTGGTTTGCGCAGGAAAGTGCTTTAGAAAAACCAATACAAAGAACCACATCAAATCCAAACTGAACCATGGGAGGCTGATTGAGCACTGACAGATTGAGAACTAATTTTATTGGAGAATGTGAAGGAAATATAAAACGGGAGATTAAATTCTGGAGTTGGAATGTTCCATAAACAGAAACAGCATAAAAATGGGTCAAACTCAGTGCCCCTGACATGTGGTCAGAATCACATTGTCCTCAGAAATTGTCCACAGAAATACAGATACAGTGAAGATTTAGACATTGATATTTATACTGGCTGATTTTGTGTGCCAACTTGACACAGGCTGGAGTTATCACAGATAAAGGAGAAAGAACAGTTGGGGAAGTGCCTCCATGAGATCCGACTGTGGGGCATTTTCTCAATTAGTGATCAAGTGGGGAGGGCCCCTTGTGGGTGGTGCCATCTCTGGGCTGTAGTCTTGGGTTCTATAAGAGAGCAGGCTGAGCAAGCCAGGGGAAGCAAGCCAGTAAGTAACATCTCTCCATGGCCTCTGCATCAGCTCCTGCTTCCTGACCTGCTTGAGTTCCAGTCCTGACTTCTTTTGGTGATCAACAGCAACGTGGAAAGTATAAGCTGAATAAATTCTTTCCTCCCCAACTTGATTCTTGGTCATGATATTTGTGCAGGAATAGAAACCCTGACTAAGATAATATTTGTTTTTTAAAATAATAGTATCAAAGATAATAATATCATCCCATAACATAAAGAAAAGAATGCTATAAATTTCAACATTTTGAAGTTATCACAGCTTAGACAATAAGGAAGAGAAAATTTCCACCTATTCTGATGAGAGAAATATACAACATAGACACAAAGAATTATAATTGTGAAATATGAAGTAGCCCCCGCTGGCTCAAGAATATACAAATATGACTGTTATATTGAATATAATCAAGACAGGTTATTTAAAATCCTCCAAAAACTGTTGTTCGAAAATCATTAAAATAATGAAGAAATTTGAATACAAAACAATATAAATACATAAGTTGTTGTCCACATTACAGGTAGCTAAGAATTAAAATTATAGTATGCATACTGGCACAAAAGATAAACACCTATAAATAAATCTAATAGAAACTATGCAAGACCTCTCAACTCAGTATTATAGAAATTTGACTAAAGAATTTCTTAAATTTTTGTAATTTTTAATGTGTCCATGCATATGTGTGTGTTTGAATTCATGTGTGAGTCCCACACATTAAAGACAAACAGTGTATACTCACTCTTAAGTGGACATTTGCATTTAAATAAAGGATAATCTTGTTACAATCCAAAGACCCAGAGAGGCCAAGTAACAAGGAGGACTCAGGAGGAACACATAGACCTTCCTGGGAAGGGGAAATAGGGTAGATTTTGCTAATGGACAGGGGGTAGGTGAGATGAGAACAGGAGGGATCAGGAGAGGGTGAGGGCTGGAAGGAGAGACAACAGGAGTTAGGAGAGGGAGAATTTGCGGGATGATGTGAAAACCTAGTACTGTGGTAACTCCGTGGAGTCTACAAGAGTGACCCTAGCAAAGACTCCTAGTAACTGGGGATATGGAGGCTGAACAAGCCATCCTCTAACCAGGCAAGGCTTCCAGCAGTGGGACAGGGACACCAATCCAGCCACAAAAGCCTTGACCTACAATCTGTCCTGCCTACAAGATGTGCTGGGGAAATGGTGGCGCAAAACTTGTGGGAGTGGCCAACCAATGACTGTTCCAACTTGAGGCTCCTGCCTGATGCACTGCCTGGATGGCTAGGAACCAGAGGCTGGACAAGCCAGAGACTCAGGATAGAACCAAACATGACTGGAAACAAATCAATTAAATGATTACTAATGATATTCTGCTATACTTATAGATCTGTGTCTGACCCAATTGTCATCAGAGAGGTATCATCCAATAAATAGTGGGATCAGATGCAGAGACCCACAGCCAAACACTAGGCAAAGCTCAAGAAAACTTGCAGAAGTGAAAAAGGATTATACGAGCCAGAGGGGTAGAGGACACCATGAGAACACAGCCCACAGAATCAAACCAGGGCTCACAGAGACTGAAGCGACAATCACAGACTCTGTATGCGTCTGCACCAGGTCCTTTTCATATACATTATGGTTGCATAGCTGGGCATTCTTGTAGACTCCTAACAGTGGGAGAGGGGGTGTCTCTGACTCTTTTGCCTGCTCTTGGGACCCTTTTACTCCTACTGGGTTGCCTCATCCAGCCTTGATAGGAGGGTTTGTGCCTAGTCTTACTGTATCCTGTTGCCATGTTCTGTTTATACCATTGGGAGGCCCTGTTCCTTTCTGAAGGGAAATATAGGGAAAATGGATCTGAGAAGGGATGTTGGGGAGGAACTGGGAAGAGTCAAGGGAGGGAAATTGTGGTCAGGACATTATGTACAAGAGAATTTTTTAAATGCTTAAAAATAAAAACTAATAAAAAGTAAAATTGTAAAAGAGGCTAGAAAAAGTTGTCGGATCTCCTGGAGTTACAATTAGGAGCCATCTGAAATAGGTGCTGTTAACTGAACTCAGGTCCTCTGCAAGAGTGGCAAGGGCTCTTAAATGCTAAGCTACCTCTCCAGCCACTGACTAAGCAAATGTACGAACAATTCTATTCCTGGATATTTTGCTCTTAAAAAGAAATCCATATATTAATCAAAAGACACCTTCACAACTTCTAACATTTTAATAACCTCCAATTTCTAACTATACCACATGAACAACAGAGAAGAAAAATTATGTCCTACCCATTCACTGGGAGATTATAAGTTAATCTTACAGTGAATGAGTTACCTGGATGAACTGAAGGTAATAGCATACATAAAGGTAGAAATTTTTATACTACCTTGCTCATATGAAGTTTATGGCAGATGGAAGCAACCCATAATTTCACTATATTAATAAGCAGATGTGAGGAGATCCTACTCTGAAAAGATGGTGCTAAGTGCAATTTCTCACTGTGGTCATAGTGACTCAGGCACGTTCATCTCTTGATGAGCTTGTAAACTAATAATTTCAACAGTTTTCTAATGAATGCTGTGCTAGATAGTTTTTTTTTTTTAGTAGTTTCATATTTTTTTTATTATTATTTTCTTTATTTACATCTCAAATGCTATCCCGAAAGTTTCCCATACCCCTACCCCCACCTCTGTTCCCCTACCCACCCACTCCCACTACTTGGCCCAGGCCTTGCCTTGTGCTAGGTCATATAGAGTTTGGAAGACCAAGGAG
>NC_034603.1:67310132-67345283 GCF_900095145.1 Mus pahari
CCTCTTGGTAGATTTTACCTTTGATGAGTATGAAGTACCCCTCCTTGTCCTTTTTGATAACTTTGGGTTGGAAGCCAATTTTATTTGATATTAGAATGGTTTTATGTCAACTTGTCACAAGGTAAAGTCATCCGAGAGGAGGGGACATCGATTTTAAAAATGTCTTCATAAGATTGGCTATTCACAAGCCTGTAGGGCATTTTCTTAGTGATTGATAGGAGAGGGTCCAACCCATTGTGGATGGGGCCATCCCTGGGCTGAGGGTCCTGGGTTTTATAAGAAAGCAGGCTGAACAAGCCTTGAAGAGCAAGCCAGCAAGCAGCACCCCCTCCATAGCAAATGTATCTGTTCTTGCCTCTAGATTCCTGTCCTGTTTGAGTTTCTGCTCTTACTGTTTTTGACAATGAAGTGTTACATGGAACCGTGAGTGAAACAAACCCTTTCCTACACAACTTGCTTTTGGTCATGGTGTTTCATCTCAGCAATAGAAACCCTGAGACAAATGCTATAACTCAGAAAAGTTTTGAATATATTATGACTTAACATATAATCCAGACATCATTCCCCTCTAAAGTACTTACTTATTCACACAGAAGAACATACAAAGGAAAAGACAAGTTGGTCACCCCAAATCACTGAATGGTACTGGAATGCATTTTACCTACCATCTCCCCAATGCCTGTGTTACACATGGGACGTACAGCGGGGGTGGTGGGGAGGCCGATACATTCACATGTGCATACACTACTCCTAGATGGGACTTCCAGAGATGAAGAGATATGGAACCAGGTATCGCATTGCTTGCTGGGAAGAGTACACAGTCAGGTCCCTCCCCAAAGATGCTTCCAACTCTAATCCCAAAGAAACAAACCTGTAGAAAGAACCCTCACCCTTCCAGGCAGCAGGAGCCACCACGTGACCACATGATGATGTGACTCCCTCCTTTTGTCTTAAACAGTTGTGAGTTCATCTCAACTCACAAATATCCTAATTACTTACTTTTGAAAACCCCATTAACATTTTGTAAACAACTTCCACTTTGTAGATCACTAATCTAAATATAGGAAGAGTAAATACAGCAACAAGGAAATTGCTCGCTGACTGGTGCCCATCTTGAAAGCCTCCGGTGTAAAAGGACAAATGGGAGGAAGTCGTCATATTCCAGAAATTTATGAACAAAGTCCACATCTGACACCATGACCCGCTCCTGCTGCTCTCCTTGCTGCCCTCTATCCAGCTGCGGCAGGAACGCCTGCTGCAGGAACTCCTGCTGCAGGAACGCCTGCTGGAAACCAACCTGTGTGACCAGCTGCTGCAGCACACCTTGCCCAGCTGCCTCCAACCAATCTGCTGTGAAGCCACCTGCCTTCCTAAGCCAACTTGCCTGGTTGTCTGCTGCAGCACACCCTGCTGCCAGCCCTGCTATTGTGTGCCCCTGTGCCACTAGCGCTGAGGCTGCTGACCAACTTCCCATGTAAACACCTGTTCATTGTGCTTCTGTCATGCCTGACTTGTCATATCAGACCAATTCCACTTTTTAATCTTTTCTGAAAGCCACCATAATCTCATCAGAAATCTTTAAATTTGCCTCCTTTTCAAAAAAAGAAGGATCCCTTACCCTCCTCTTGCTGGGGACGGTGGCCCCAGTACCAGCTTCGTAGCCCCACCACCACCCCCTCCTGCTCACATTCGGAGTCAAGATCTTTTGTTTGGTTGGTTGGTTGGTTTTTTCGAGACAGGCTTTCTCTGTATAGCCCTGGCTGTCCTGGAACTCACTCTGTAGACCAGGCTGGCCTCGAACTCAGAAATCTGCCTGCGTCTGCCTCCAAAGTGCTGGGATTAAAGGTGTGTGCCACCACCGCCCTGCCTGAGTCAAGATCTTAACAGTTCCTTATAAGTAACTTGGGAAAACACTTTCATCAACAATTTCACGGGCTGATGCATGCTCTTTTTCAAACCAGAAACAAAGCCTTGTCTTGCACTCATGAAGGACAGGAGTCCAGTGGGCTAACGTGACTGCCTTGGCAGCGACAGTCCATCCTGAAATCCACAGAGAACGATGACTTCCACTCTTCCACCTGTTCCAGCATCTAGACATCCCTCCCCAAACAGAATCATTCAGCATCACTGTTTTTAATTCGTCTGAGGAATGTTTCATCACCTTTCCGTCCTACAACACTTCACATTCTACCCCTAGCATTCGTCTCCACACCTCATCAATAACTCTTCCTCTCGCTCCTCTGACAGTAAGCAGGCATACTACTTCAATCACTTAAGGGTTAAATGGTATTCTAAAGTTGATTGAAATCCTGTGCAATGAGATCAAAGTATGCCCTATTATAATGATATACAAGACCCAGGAAAGATGCCCTTCTTCCGTACAGGGTTCAACTCCTCATTGCCAACAATTACAGGAGTGGATCCCACAACTCTAAACTTCTGTGTTTCCACACCCAGTTGTCTTTTGAGAAATGCACATTATTTTTTTTTAATTTATTCTCTCATCTATTACATTTTAACTGCAGTTTCACCTCTCTCCATTCCGCCAAGTCCCCCCCCCACCTCTCTTTTGCCCCAAATCTGTATTCATTTTAACAAACACTTCAGACAGGCTGGAGTCCACTACATGAGGCTAGACACCACTCCTGCTCTTGAAGTGACCTTTGCACTAGCCAACCCTTCTCCTACTTGGGTTATTATTAAGTTGTACTTTTTAGGGAAGGTGTGGCTTTATTTCCCCAATTTCCTTATTTGGGGCCCCTGAGCATGCAGCCCCACTGGAAATATTTCTTATTAGAATTTTTCTTATTTATTTATTTATTTATTTATTTATTCATTTATTCTTTCACTTTACATCCCTATCACAGCCCCCCTTCCTCCTCTCATCCCAGTCCCACCCTTACAAGTCCCTCCCCACATTGCACCATCCTCTTCTCTTCAGAGAAACATACTCCCCCTTTGGGTACCACTCCATCCTGGGACACCTAGTCCCAGCAGGAGTAGGCACAGTCTTTCCCTCTGAGGCCCAACCAAGCAATCGAGGTAGGAGAAAAGGGCCAGGAACAGAGAACAAGACAGCCCTCACCACCACCATTCCACTGGTTAGGAGACCCACATGAAGTCCAAGTTGCACATTTGCTGTACATATGTAGGTCTAGGTCTAAGTCTAGTAGCTGCATGTTCCCTGAATAGTGGCCATTATGGGAATATGGGCCAATATGTGAGCACCCATGGGCCCGGGTTAGTTGACACTGTGGGTCTTCTTGTGGTGTCCTTGACCCCTCTGGCTTGCTCACTTCTGTCTCCCACTCTTCCACAAGACTCCCTAGGCTCCACCTGATTGGTTGGCTGTGGGTCTCTGTATCTGCCTCCATCTGCTGCTGGATGAAACCTCTCAGGTGAGAGTTATGCTAAGTTCCTGTCTGCAAGTATAGCAGAGTATCATTAATAATGCCGGGGTTTGGTTCTTTCACATGGGATGGGTCTCGGTTGGGCCAGTCATTGGTTGGCCGTTCACTCAATCTCTGCTCCATCTTTATCCCTGCAAGGTAAATTTTGGGATGAAGGTTTTGTGGGTGGATTTCTGTCCCCTTCCCTCCTCTGAAAGTCCTGTCTGGCTACAGGAGGTGACTACTTCAGTCTCTACAGCCCCCTTTGGTAGGAATCTCAGGTAGGATCACCCTCATACACTCCCTGTGTCCTCCCACATCCCAGGCCTTCAGCTCATCACCAGAGGTGCCTCCTGTCAATTTCCATTCTCACTCCCAACCCTCTCCTGCCTCACTTCTCCCCATGCCTGATCGCCATCTCCTTTCTCTGACTGGCATCCTCCCCTATCCAGTTCTCTCTCTCTCTCTCTCTCTCTCTCTCTCTCTCTCTCTCTCTCTCTCTCTTTCTCTGCACTGGATCTTCAGGTAGTTCTATTCTTAGTTTTCTGAGAAATTGCCAAATTGATTTCCAAAGTGGCTGTATAAGTTTGCACTTCCACCAGCAATGGAGGAGTGTTCCCCCTGCTCCACATCCTTGCCAGCTTGTGCTGTCACTTGAGTTTTCGATCTTAGTCTTTCTGACAGGTGTCGGGTGAAATCTCAGGATCATTTTGATTTGCATTTCCCTGATGATTAAGGGCACTGAACATTTCTTTAAGTGCTTCTCAGCCATTCAAGATTCCTTTGCTGAGAATTTTCTGTTTAGCTCTGTATTCCATTTTTAAATTGAGTTATCTGATTTTTTTTGATGTCTAGTTTTTTGAATTCTTTATAAATTCTGGATATTAGCACTCTGTCAGATATAGGGTTAGTGAAGATCCTTTCCCAATCTGTAGGCTGTTGTTTTATTCTATTGGCAGTGCCCTTTGCTTTATAGAAGTTTTTCAGTTTCATGGTGTCCCATTTATCAATTGTTGATCTTATAACCTGCATAGTGAAAATGTCCATCTTTCCAAAAGCAATCTACAGATTCAATGCAATTTACAGTCCTTGAAAGAGCAATTCACAGCTTTATATGGAAAAAACAAACAAAGAAGCAGGTAAGATAAAACAATCCTGAACAATAAAAGGATTTCTAGAGGTATCGCCATGCCTGATCTCAAGCTGTACTCCAAAGCAATAATAACAAAAACTGCATGGGGTGTTGGTATAGTAACAAACAGGTTGATAAATGGAATTAAATTGAAGATGCTGAAATAAACCCACACACCTATGGACACTTGATTTTTGACAAAGAAGGAAAAAAACCATACAATGGTAAAAAGGAAAACATCTTCAATAGACGGTTCTGGTCTAACTGGACATCTGCATGTAGAAGAATAAAAATAGATCCATATTTATCACTCTGCACAAAACTCAAGTCCTAGTGGATCAAAGATCTCAACATAAAGCTGGATACAATAAATCTGATGGAACAGAATGTGGGGAATAGCCTTGAATGGGGTACAAGAGACAACTTCCTGAACAGAACACCAATGACTCAAGCTCTGAGGGAGTTGACTTTTGACACAAGGTAAAGACACTCTCCACTTGGTTTATCTGATTCATATCAGACAGACCTACCTTGCCGGTGCTTATGGCTTTTCCTTGGGAGGCATGAAGAAACATCTCTTCATCCCACACAGCACACCGACAACAGATCAAAGAAACAATCCCTCTCATGTCCACCTTAGTGCGCTGGGTAGCTCACTGGTGTTCCTTACAGACCACGGGCCACACAGAGGCAGCTACTTCACCAGGTAGTCCATCCCAGCATGGGTCACATTCATGGAAGCCACACCCCTGAACCTCCCCTCAGAACACTCAGGCAGCTTCTGGCCTGGAGCATCTTCCCAGAATTATCCCTGGTTCTAGAACCTTGGAGAAGGGCCTTGCTACTCTTGTCATCTTCACAACCTGCATGGTTCTAGTGAGTTTTGTTTATTCCCACACTAGGAAGTATCACTCTGGGAGAGGAAATTTCAATTCTGAGTAGCCGAGCTCACTCAGGACCTGGCTGTTCCTGGGAAACCTGGTACAGAGAAGAACCAGGTCAAACAGGCCTCAGGCCTAAAGGCTGTCCTGCTGACCTGTTATTCACTCCCAGCCTCATTATCATCTCATTGTAATACACTAGCCTGTAAAATTCCTCTCTGACTGGGTCATCTTGGTCCAGCATCCTTTCAAACAGATTCTGACCAGTTCACATGAGCATTAAAACAGAGGAAGTGCTACCCCTGAATGGACCCGACTCTCTCCATAAAAAGTTCAAGGAAAATATCTCTACTTATTTTCTAAACTCCTCCCTCACCTGACGGTTAAAATCCCCTCACCTTTAACCTGAATGGAAGGCTGTTTCTCTAACGACTGCTCCTTCCTCTAGCTACACATAAACCTTCTTTCATGGCTCAACTGAATCTCAGTTTTGCTATTGTGTCTCAATACCATGAAGAAGAAAGAACCCAGCTTGATGACTAACCTTTTTGGTTGATTCTTTTGACATGTAGTGTTTAAAACCAGTAAAAAAATCATAGAGGGAATGTACAACTTCTAAATGAAAATAAGCAAGACACAACAGGATCTGAATGTAGGTTTAACAAAGAAGTTTGTGATTATGGTTGCTTACATTAATAGGTGATTTCAAAAAATAACCTTATTATACATGGTGAGGTATTAGATAAACAATAGTAATCCAAACCAAACACTGGTAAAGGAAAGAGTTTTGAGAGAGCCAGAAACAGAATTATGAGATAAATAATAAAATAACACTATGCTAAATGAAGGAAAATGAAAATCAGGAACAATGCAGAAATATCCACTTTTACTACTCTCATTAAAAAAAATGATGTGTGGGATCACAGACAAAGCAATAAGGCAAACGTAAGAGATAAAAACCATACCAATAAAAAGGAAAATATTACAATTTCTACCTGATATGATCCTATACTTAGTTCCTAAAGAGTCCATAAAAACAAACAAACAAACAAACAAACAACAACAAACCTCTCAAAACTGAAGGCTAAATAAGTAACTCAGCAGTTAGGAGCCCTAGCTTCTTTCAGAGGACCTGAGTTTGGGGATCTAGTGCTCCATTCTGGCCTCATTAGTCTTCTGCACACACACACACACACACACACACACAGTGCACACAAACTCATACAGGGATACACATATAAATATAAATAATAAACAGATTAACTTTCAAAATTTCTTGGAAGGAAGAACTTTAGTACAGTAGAAAGATACAAGTAATCAATCAGCAGTGTGACATGGTGCTCGGCACACAGGGGCTGAGTGCAAGAGTCTTACAGTTTCAGTGGGGGTGGCGTGATCAGGGGATCCTTATATCTTCCCCAAACTCTTATTTCTGCCGTTTTAAATGAAAATCTTGAAGTACAGGTGCTGGGTTGTATAGTATTTTTCCTTTTGAATGTTTGGAGAGTCTCCATAATTATTTACATACCTACTGAACCATTTCATATCCATACCATTATAACATTTATTCGCCTCCTTGTTAACATCTTTACTCTTATTTTACTGATATTAGGAATAAAATTTCAATGTTCTGATCATCCTAACATCAAGTAATATATCAATAGTGAATGACATCTCACATGGTCCAAGTCAAAGACGCGATGTTCCTGATGACATGGAAGATGCAGTAAAGCTATCTCTACTCTGTCTCCTGCTCAGGTAGGTATCATCAACAAGTAGAAGCGTGTGGCTCACCAACGCTAAACATCCATGATGGACTACCCACACAGGCTTTGGGTGATACATACTTGTTTTCCAAAGTCCTCAATTAAAGTGTTGTACACTCTACTAATCCTGAAGTCATCGGTTCTTTCAAGTTGTCCTTGCACAATCGGGCTTTACTCCTACCTACACTGCTGCTGAGTTCAACTTTCCAAGGATAATCTAACCTATTGGCTTTCTATCTTCAGGCACCTGAGCCCACAGCCCCAGTGCTGAGGTTTCTGATGGATGATAGGAAAGTTGTGCCACTGGGTGAGAATGCACTTGACCCTGAGAAATGATTCTTTGAGACAGAGTTCTCTTTCAGACCTATCACCTGCCTAGCCATCAACACAGACAGCCTGAGACCATGCAAAAGCAGGTTTTATGCTGACCTGCTCTTCACCCACAGATTCATTACCATCTCATTGGAATACATTCCTTTAGTGCAATCTTCCCAATTGTGTGTGTGTGTGTGTGTGTGTGTGTGTGTGTGTGTGACCTATATGAGATTTAAATGGCAAAATCAAGAGAAAAGGTAATCCAATCACTAAATAGTCATATTAGTTGAAGACATTTTTAAAAGCTACAAATGATTAAAAGAATACATGAAAAAAATTGTTAAATACCATTAGTCATCAGACAATACAAACCAAAAGCTCCTTGAAATTCTGTATCATTTCTGTCAAGAACAGCTGTCATTAAAAAAGTCAATAATAACAAATATTGTTGAGGAAACAGGGAGAAAGGAGACCTTTACGTATGTTGATGGTAATGTAAATTGGTACAGGCTGCTTGGAAAGTAGCTTCTAGGACTTTTCAAAAAAAACCAAAATTAGAACTACCATATGACCCACAGAAACTACCGTGAAGTACATACAAGAAAGAAGCATGCGTGTCACTGGATGAGGCAGACATAAAAAAATGGTATATATAAAGAAGGAAAAGAAAATGGGTGAAATTTGGAGATCTTATTCAGTGAATGAAGTAAGTTGGATTCAAAAAGCAAAATATTATGTTTCCCTAATGTAAGGATGGGTGGGTACATAAAAGGACAATAAGACTATTGGGGAAGAGAAAATGATTCAGAAGGCAGCCACTGGGACCATAAGACATGGAGGGGATAAGTGAATTGATGAAACTATGTTATATGCATACATGAAAATGCCATGAAAGGCACTATTTTGTAAAAACTAATGCATGCCAATACAAATTAATCATTTTCTATATGTCATAAGGAACAAAACATTTTAAATCAAAACCCATGTACTGAAATCAAAAAGAAAATATCCAAAAACAAACTTAGTAAAAAAAAAAAGAGTTAGGCTCCTGCAAAGGAATGCACAAGCATTTCGTGAGAAACACGTGTCCAGGTTCCCAGTTCTGTACATTCAGCAGCAGCATCTAGAACACAAACTCTTGTAGCAGCATGGTTATGAATAGTTCCAAATTATTTTCTATAGAAAAGTTTCAGCCAATAAGCTGTGTTGAATCCGTCCAGTTGAAGAGTACACAGGAATCAGAGCAAGCAAACTTGGGGTCATGATGGTGAAGATTGTCACAGTCATTCCATGAACAGAGACAGAATAATTTGAATTGGCAATGAGGTTTAAAATGATGCCCAGGATTGGAAGACAGACCCTGGATGGCAACAGGAAACAGCCTTTAGGGATGGGTGGCAGAAAATGGTTTATAGGAACTGGGTTAATTTCTATTTCTTTATTATTGGCATGGCTGTGCTCAATCTTTATTCTCTCAAGTAAGAAATAAATAATGCACATGTTTTAGTACGAATAGTAGAAAAAGAGGGAGGCGCATCTTAATCCTCATGGACAAAATAGGTAATAAACTAAGTTCATATCAAATAATCATAATTTTTCCATTGAATAGAAAGAAAGGAAATAAAAAAAAACTGAAGGAGAAAGATGGGAAGAGAAGTAGAAAGCCTGGCAGAGGGAAGGAATATCAGGGAAAGATCTCCAGTCTAAGATTGCGACACTGCAGCCAGCCACTGTGCACTGGAGCCACCTGCTCACTGTGGTTTGTCTGGTTCTGAGGTTGAAAGGGCATCGTGCCCAGGACAGGCAGTCAGGAATGATGCTCAGCACACATCTGCTGGTGCCTCCTTGTTTCCAATGTGTTCTTTCTCTTTCTTTTTATTCCCACCTGGTTCTACACTGCTATGTAACACGTTATTCCAGACACCGCTATCACACAGCACCTTCACTGTGCCATAGACACACAGGTACATGAATTAATGCAGATATTCAAACCAGGGACAGTGGGGAATTGGGCTCCATGGGCAAATAGACAGGGAAATAGGTGATAAGTCCGTGACTGTGACTACAGCACACTCCTGTGCAGAGACATTTGTACTTCTAAGTACGAATACTAGGAGAAGGTAGCAAGAACACAGTAATCTTGACCTTCTCATACAGTCAGGAGCTAACAAAGACCCAGATGACCATCAGAGTTATAAGAAAGGTGGTGGGGTGAACCCCTGATTTGTTGGAAAAAACTTCAAGTAAGTTATCACCAGATAAGTAATGAATGCTTGCAAATGATTCAGAGCATTGGGTGAGAAATTCTTTCTTGATGAACACAAATTAAATATGGAAAATGATAAACAAGACCTTCTGATTGGTCCAAACCTTGGAGGCCTGTTGTATAAAAAGCCCTGACTGGAAGAACTTGCTACATTGTAGAAGACTCACCTGGGAACAGAATATCACTCTCCACTCCTGACACCATGACCCACACCTGTCAGCCATGCTGCTGCAAGACCACCTGCTGCAGGACCACCAGCAGCTCTGAATCCAGCCCTGAATCCAGCTGCCCTGTGTTCATCTGCTGTGCCCCGAGTTGCTGCAGCACACCCTGCTGTTGCAAGTCTATCTGTTGCCACAGCACCAAGACTGTCAACAGCTGTTCCCAGCTGTGCTGTCCACCAACCTGCTGTGACACTGCCTCCTGTGACAGCAACTGTTGCAAGCCAACCTGTGTGACCATCTGCTGCAGCACACCTTGCTGCCAGCCCAGTTGCTGCATGCCCACCTGCTGCCAGCCTACCCTCTTCCAGCTCTGCTGCCAACCAACTTGCTGTGAAACCAGCTGCTGCAAGACCACCACCTTTAAACCCTCCTGTGTGATCATTGGCTGCAGCACACCCTGCTGCCAGCCCTGCTGTGTGTGCCCACCTGACGCTGATGACCAGCTCCCAAAGGAACACCTGCAAAGCCATGCTCCAGCAAGAGCTGCCATGCCCTGTGTGCACAAAGCCACCTCTTAACCTTTGCCTGGCCAACCTCATGTTCTCACCAGGGAGACCTGACAAATGTAGTCTTTCTTAAGAGATGAACTGCCTTGAGAAAGATGGAGTTCCTCACCCTCACCCTTTCATCTCCAGAGATTGTGGATCTTGTACCATCTTCACATGTGACTGGCATGAAGATCTGGTATCAGCTTAAGTTCTGAGGCAGGATCTTTACATCTCTTACCAAATAACTTATAAAAACACTTTTCCCCAAGAATAACTTTATTTAACCCATTACCTTCTCAACTGTATTTTCTTCTGCTTCTGAATTACCCAAGATTTTTGTGTGCCATTTTTTTTTCTTTTTGCTCACTAATGTCTTGTACCTAGAAGCAAATAATTTTAATAAACTCTGTGCTATAATCTGGTCTGTATTGTCTATTGTTATATTTTGGGTAGATCACATAATAAAAAATCTACACAACCAATAGATTTTCAGATGTTTCATATGGTACCCTTGTATCCATGACACTAAGCCCAGTGTTGAATATCAGATCCATGGAAGGTTTTTATCTGGCATAACTGAAGTTTAATACCAACTGATTGCTTTCTTCCTAGTTCTTCGAACTACAGCTGCCATAAACCAATGGTCTGCTCTCTCCTTTTCCATCTTTGGCTTTTATAAACATTGTTGATGTGGGATCCCATAGCAGTGGCCTCCTGCCATACTTTCTTTACCCATTTACTTGTTGATGGGCATCTCAGTTTCAACACATCCGTTGTTAATGGGACTGGCACAAATTTTCCAGTGTCAATATCCAACCATCTCATTGCTAGGAAATGGCTACCTATGAGATTATCATATTGAGTGAAACAAACAGAACTCAGAAAGACAAATTACCCACTAAGTGTGCAGACACTTCAAATCTTATGGACTGTCTGTAAGGACGGGGGCAACTGGTGTGACATGGAGGAACAAATGTCACCAGAGTACATGGCATACTTAAAAGAACTCTGTAGAGTCCCTCACTGTACTCAAAAAAATGGGCACAAGTAAAAATAAAAGTATACATTTAAAAGATCCTGATTTCTACTAACTTAAACATCCTAAGATATAGCTACTAAGTCATAATGACCTTTTATATTTCAGGGTGGGGTTGTTTTATTTTACCTTTTTAAAGAACTCCCTGCAGTGTTCTGCACCCCTATTGTTCTACTTCAAATCCTACTGTTGTATAAGAGTCTCTCTTTCTGGGCTAGAGAGATAGCTCTGTGGTTAAAAGCCTGTGTTGCTCTTGGGGTGGACCTGTGCTCAGTTCCCAGCATCCACATAGCAGCTCACAACCACCCATAATTCTAGTTCCAGGGTAGCTAATGCCTTCCTCTGACATCCCTGGACACCAGGCATGTATGTGCTATGCATATATTCATGCAGGCAAAACACTGGGGTCATCTTGTCATCTTGTATGTGTGTGGCATGTGTAGCCAACTAAGGTCATGTTGAGGCCTGTGACCTGTGTAGCTACTGAGGACCACGACTGGGTTAGTGGTCCTGATACAGCCGAGGGCTTTGTTGATGTCTGAGGCCCTTTGTTACCACTAAAGCTCATGGGCATGTCTGAGCTTACAGGCTGCTGCCTGAAGCCTTGTCAATGTCCATGGGTGTTGGAGAGCACCCCCCCCACTCTTTGCGGGTGCTCCCCATCTCCGGCAGCTGCACAGATCTCCTCAGTTCATAGCTTTTGGCTTGGATACAGGAAGAGAAAGATGCATCCTTCCTGTCTGGCTGTTAGGACTTTTACCATGTTGCAGTCGGTGTATGGACTTACCCATGAAATGGACTTTGTTTGGGGTTTTATGGGTTTGTTTTGTTGGTTTGGTTTATTGTAGAGGAAGAAGTAATGTAGGGGTGGGGATGGCATGAGAAAACTGGAAAGCGAATGCAATTGGGGTGCATCATGTGAGATTTCAAAGTAATCAACAAAAGTACATTCAAAATATTTTTAAAAGAAATGATGTATTATGGGACTATGTGTATAGCAAAAGAAAAAGCAAAAAGAATGGGGTGTTAATCAGCTATTTAAAAGAATGACATCATAAAAATTGCAGGCAAATGGATGGAACTAGAAAAGATCATCCTAAATGAGGTTACCCAAATACAGAAAGACAAACATGGTATGTACTCACTTATAAGTGGATATTAGCCATAAGATAAAGGATAACTATGCTACCATCCCAAAACCCAAAGAGCTAAGTGACATGAAGGGCTCAGGGGTGGGCTCCCTCTCATGCCATGGGTTTCAAGCTGGACAAGTTATTGGTTGGCCATTCCCTCAATTTCTGCTCCATCTCTACCCCTGAACATCAGTAGGCAGGACAAATTGTTGGTTGAAAGTTTTGCGGCTGGGTTTGTATTCTAATCCCTCCATTTGAACTCTTGCTTGATTACAGGAGATGCTCCATATTTTTAAAGGATATACGATCATACTGTGAGCCCCAAGATTGGGAAGTAGAAAAACTTTGCTGTGGTATGTTAGAGATGGGTACTCCAACGTTGCAAAGTTGTCAGAAAGTTAGCAGTTTCTGCCGTGTCTACAGTTTTGAAAGCAGATTATTCTGCACTTTCTGTTTATTCAGGTAATACTTATCCTTCTCAGGTCTCTGATGGGGTTGAAGACTAGATGGTGACAGTCTCACAGTTAAGAGTAAGTGGGTTAGGATTTAAGAAAATGTTTTAAGGTAGAGAAAGATGCTTTGAGGTTGATAAATGCAAATTATGATAGAAAGTGACTTAGATACAGACCTGAAACTCAGCAAGATAGGATAGATGGTAAAGTACGTTCTCCAAGGTTGCCAAATACAAATGGACTGGACATTGTTAACGTGATTCTTCCCAGATAGTATAGAGTTTATTAATGTTAGAGAAAGAATTTTTTTTATTTTAGACAAAAAGGGAAATATTGCAGGATATTTGATCATATCATAAACCCCAAGATTGTAGGGGAAACTGGATAAATCTTGGTGGGTTGTTGCTCAGCCCCAGCATACAGCTTTAATCCAAGAGCTAAATGAAGTCTACCCTAAGTCAAGAGGCAGAGCAAGGAACCAGCTGACAGGGAGTGAACAGAAGTGAACAGAAAGGAGGGACACTGGGTAGGAAGGCATTTAAGACAGTGTGGAGAAGGAGGATGACCTTATTCCTTCTAGGACATTAGTGAAGGAAGAAGGTCAGTTTTCACCCCAGCATCTGGATCCCGAGTTTTCACTGGTAAAATCAGACTACTGGATTTTTGTTTAAAAAAAAAAAAAAAAACATATCCCCCACTGCTAGGAGTCTTAGTAGGATCACTCTCAGAGATTTCTGAGAATTTGGTGTGGATATTCAGCAATAATATTTAAAAACAGAAACACTCTCAGCAGCATGGCCTTTGAATAGTCCCAAACTGTAAACAACCTGTTTTCTCAAAAACAAACAAAGCACGCCAACTGATGAGCTATGTCAAATTCATTCAGTGGAAGATTGCATAGAAATGAGAGGGAACTGGTGGTCACAAGGGTGGAGACAATCCCAACTATCCTATTAGCAAAGATGCAGACTAATTTTGATTGGCAAATATGTTAAAAGTGATGCCAAATTGGAAGAGAGACCCTGTATGGCAAACAGTTTGTTGGAATGGGTGACAAGAGACGACTTGTAAGGACCAGTGATGATTTCTGTTTCTTAAATAATGGTATGGTTGTGTTTGCCTTTATTCCTTTAAATGGGAAATTAACCAACCCCCTATATCTTTTGTAGCATGAATAGTAGACTGAGAGAACAACAGAAAATGAGAGAGAGGAGAAAGGGAAAAATGTGTTCATCTTAGTCCTTACAGATAAAGAAGGTAATAAATTAGGTATGTCTCAATAATCATGATTCTCTCATTGAATAGAAGGAAAGAAAATAAAACTGTGAAGTGAAGAAGAAAGATCAGACAGAGAGATGGGAATACACATAAAGAGAGTTGGGCAGAATGAAAATAAGGGAAAAGATCACCACCAGTCCAAGATCCCTGATGCTGCCTCCTGCCAGGTGTGCACTGGAGTCACCTGCTGACCCTGGTTCGTCTGGATCTGAAGCTAAAAGTGCTTCCTCCCCATGACGTCCTCAGTATAGTGGAGATTTTGGAGATCCCACTTGAGATTTAATAATAAAGACACAGAGATGAGATATCTATATAGTTTTAGGCTGTGAGCCTTTTGCTGGGGCCATAACTCGGCTAGATTCTAACTTAACCTGACTTCTCTGTCATTGCCTCCCTCCAGGTGGCTCTTTCTGTTCTACCTTCCTGTCCTGTCCCAGGCCTTCATTCTCTCTCTCTCCCTCTCTCTCAACCCTGACTTGCTGCTGGTCATTCCTGCGGGCCCCAGCTCCAAGCTTCTAACCCTTTATAATGCAAAGTCACACTCCTTACACCATCCTTTGGCTTTGGGGGCTTTGTGACCTCAGCACAGCAGCTTGTCTCTGTTTTATAGGCATTTGAAGAAGCTACATTTACATATCCTGCTAGCCTGGTGCTGCCCAGCTCTAATAGACAATTCAGGTCACTAGTACACACTTTTCATAGCCAGAAACCACATATTTGTGGGTCATCCCACCCCTCCAGGAGTAGACAGAAAGTCAGGACTGATGGTCACCCACATATCCTCCGATGCCCCCTTACTCCTAATGTGCTGGGTGGGGGGGGGGTTCATTTGTTTTGTTTTCATACCTACCAGACCTTGTTTACTTTGCTATGAAACACGTTGTTCCAGAAAGCCTATCTCATAGCACCTTTACTATGTGTCAGATACACAGGTACAAAAATTTATGTAGAGTCTGACAACTAAGACAGTTTGGAATTGGACCTGTGGACAGACGGGGAAATCAGTGTTGGGTTCGTGATTTTGAATACACCACACTCATTCCCCAGAAACATTTATACATCTAAGTAGAGATACAAGAACACAGTAATCTTGACATTGCCACACAGTCAGGAGCTAACAAAGGCCCAGATGACCATCAAAGTTACAACAAAGCTGATGGGATGAACCCCTGATTTATTGGGAAAACTTCAAGTAAGTTATCACCAAGTAAGTAATGAATGCTTGCAAATGATTCAGAACGTTGGGTGAGTTCTTCCTTGATGAACACAAATTAAATATGGAAAATGATAAACAAGACCTTCTGATTGGTCCAAACCTTGGAGGCCTGTTGTATAAAAAGCCCTGACTGGAAGAACTTGCTACATTGTAGAAGACTCACCTGGGAACAGAATATCACTCTCCACTCCTGACACCATGACCCACACCTGTCAGCCATGCTGCTGCAAGACCACCTCCTGTAGGACCACCAGCTCTGAATCCAGCCCTGAATCCAGCTGCCCTGTGTTCATCTGCTGTGTCCCGAGTTGCTGCAGCACACCCTGTTGTTGCAAGTCTATCTGCTGCCACAGCACCAAGACTGTCAACAGCTGTTCCCAGCTGTGCTGTCCACCAACCTGCTGTGACACTGCCTCCTGTGACAGCAACTGTTGCAAGCCAACCTGTGTGACCATCTGCTGCCTGCCCATCTGTTGCCAGCCTAGCCTCTCCCAGCTCTGCTGCCAACCAACTTGCTGTGAAACCAGCTGCTGCAAGACCACCACCTTTAAACCCTCCTGTGTGATCATTGGCTGCAGCACACCCTGCTGCCAGCCCTGCTGTGTGTGCCCACCTGACGCTGATGACCAGCTCCCAAAAAATGCCTGCAAAGCCATGCTCCTGTGAGAGTGGCATGCCCTGTGTGCTCAAAGCCACCTCTTAACTATTGCTGGCCAACTTCAGGTTCTCACCAGGGGACCTGACAAATGTACAGTCTGACTTAAGAGATGGAACGATTAGTGGAAGGATGGAGTCTCCTCATCTCCACAGATTATGAATCTTGTCCTGTCATCATGGCTGCCTGTTGTGAAGGTCTGGCGTCAGTTTCAGGTTGGAGCCATGCTCTTTATATTTCTCAACAAACAACTTACAAAAACACTTCCCTATAAGAATAACTTTATTTAAACTGTTATCTTCTCAACTGTATTTTCTTCTGAGTCACTCCAGATTTTTATGTACCATTTTCTTCTTCCTGCTCACTTATGAGCTGTGTACTTAGCAGCAAGTAATTTTAATAAACTCTGTGCTCTCATTCGTTCCATTTTATCTGTCATTGTATTTTTGTAAATCACTTAATGAAGAATCTATATAAGCAATAGATTTTTAAGTGTTTAATGTGGTGCCTTCATATCATTGATACTAAGAACAGTGTTGAACATCAGATCCATGGGAGGATTTTATCTGATATAACTAAAGTTTAATACGTACTAATTGCTATCCTTCTGGTTCCTCCAATCTCAGGTCCCATAAACCAATGGTCTGTTCTCTCTTTTTCTGCCTTTGGCTATTAAAAATATCACTGGTGTGGGATCATATAGCAGTAGCCTCCTGACATACTTTCTTTCTTTCTTTTTTTTTTTTTTTTTTCGAGACAGGGTTTCTCTGTATAGCCCTAGCTGTCCTGGAACTCACTTTGTAGGCCAGGCTAGCCTCAAACTCAGAAATCAACCTGCCTCTGCCTCCCGAGTGCTGGGATTAAAGGCGTGCGCCACCACGCCCGGCTCCTGACATACTTTCTTTATACATTTACTTCTTGATGGGCATCTAGGTTTCAACACATCTTATCTATTGCTAATGGGATTAGCATAAGCTTACAGGTGTCTATATTCGTTTAATATTCTGATTTTAATTGTATCATTTCCTAAGAAATGGCTACATATAAGATTATCATATTGGGTGAAACAAACCAAACTCAGAAACACAAGTTATCAACCAAGTTTTCTCATGTGTAAATCCAAGGTTTTATATAAAAACTTCAAATCCTATGGGTTGTCTGTGAAAAAGAGGGCAATTAGTGGAACATGGAGGAGCAAATTTCATCAGAGTATGTGAGTACATGCTATCCTTAAAAGGACCCTAAAGAGTCCCTCACTACACTCAATAAATGGACACAAGTGAAAATAAAAATTGAAATAGAAAAGACTCTGATTTCAATTAACTTAAAAAATATCCTGAGACACAGCAACTTGTTGCATGAAAAACTAAAAAAGCATCTCACACTATCACTGGCTAGGCACCAGAGGCCTCAGACTGTCTCTACTTGAAACAACAGCATCCGGTTTCCTAAATTCTGCCTGCCTCCTTTGTCCCACAGTCAGAAAAGGAAGTTCCTTTCTCCTGTCTCCCCTCTTCCTCTTCCTGACCTGGAAGTCCCACATACTCGCTCAGTGATTGGTCCCTTGAAATCTTTATTCATTAGGGGAAGGTTCTGCCATAGGAACTGAATCATAAAGTACCATTATTTTTATTTATGTTTTGAAGAGTCTTTGTGGTATTCTTTATACCTATGGTTCTACTTCATATTCCCACTGCTATGTAAGAGTCCCAGTTTCTGGTGCTAAAGAGAAGGCTCAATGTTTAAAAGCACATGGCACTCTTAAGGAGGACCTGTGTTTAGTTCCCAATATCCACATATCAGCTTCCAACCACTTATAACTCTAGTTTCAGGCCATCTAATACTATATTTTGACCTACATGGGCATAAAGTATACATGCTGGCAAAACATGGGGAGCTGTCTTTGTGAATGTAGATCCCTTAATGAAACACAGGAAAATATAATCAAACAGGTGAAAGAAATGAATAAAATTGATCTAGACCTGAAAATGGAAATAGAAGCAATTAAAAAAGAAGAAGAACAAAATAGAAAAAATAGAAACTGAGGGAATCCTAGAGATGAAAAATCCAGGTAAGTGAACAAGAACTACAAAAACAAGCATCACCAACAAAAATCAAGAGATGTACTAGAGAATCTTAGGCATAGAAGATATTGATAAATTGGTCAAAGAAAACGATACGTCTAAAATGTTCTTGTCACAAAACACTCACAAAATCTTTGACACCATAAAAGAACCAAACTTAAGAATAATAGGACTAGAAGAAGATTCCCAGCTCAAAGGCCCAGAAAATTTTTTCTACAAAATCACAAAAATATTTTCCTGCCCTAAATAAAGAAATGCCTATAAACATACAAGAAGCTTACAGAATACCAAATATATTGGATCAGAAAAGAAAACCTCCTCACTATATAATAATCAAAATACTAAATGTGTAGAACAAAAAAAGAATATTAAAAGCTGCAAAATAACAGGACACATGAAGGTAAATGCATTAAAATTACACCTGACTTCTCAACAAAGACTTTAAAAGCCAGAGGGACCTAGGCAGATGTCTTGCAAACTCTAAGAGACCACAGATGTAAGCCCAGGCTACTCTGCCCAGCAAAATTTTCAATCACATAGAAGGAGAAAAGAGATACTTTACAACAAAACCAAATTTAGACACATTTATCCATAAATCTAGTTCTACAGAAGATAGTAAAAGAAAAACTCCAACCCATGGAGGTTAACTACACTCAAGAAAACACAGGAAATAAATGAATTCCCACTAGCAAAACAAAACAACAAAAGAGGGAGGAATACACACACACACCTATAACAACATCAAAATAGCAGAAATTAGCAATCATTGGTCATTAATATCGCTCAACATCAATGTTCTTAATTCTACACTGAAAAAGACACAGGTTAACAAAATGGATGAAAATAACATGTTCCATCATTCTGCTGCATACAAGAAACATACTTACATATCAAAGATAGACATTGCCTCAGCACAAAGGGCTGGAAAATAATTTCCAAGAAAACGGACACAAGACACAAAATGATGCAACCATTCTAATCTAACAACATAGACTTTCAGCCAAAATTAATCAAAAAAAGATAGAGAAGGACATTTCATATTTCACCAAAGAAAAAGTCCACCAAGGATACTTCTCAATCCTGTATATCTATGCCCCCAATGCAAGGGCAAGCACAATTGTAAAAGAAATGTTACTAAAGCTTAAATCATGCATCAATCCCCATACGTTAATAGTGAGAGACCCAACTCTCAACAGTGAACAGGTCGACCAGACAGAAACTAAACAGAGAAATAATGGAAGTAACAGACATTATGAATCAAGTAGACTCAATATATTTCTATATGATATTTCACCCAAACACAGAAGAATATACTTTCTTCTCAGCACCTTTAAGAACTTTTTCTAAAAATTGTTCATGTACTTGGCCATGAAACAAGTCTTAACAGGTACAGGAAATTGGAAATAACACCTGTACTTTCTCAGATAACTACAGATTAAAGCTGAACTTTAACAAAAACAGAAACAAAGGAAAAGCCTATACACTCATGGAAAATGAACAACTCTCTTCTCAATGACCACTCAATCTAGGAAGAAATAAAAAAAAAAACCTCCCTAAAATTTAAGGAAAATGAATATGAATACACAACATACCCAAACTTATGGGGCAGAATAAAAATAGTGTTAAAAGGAAAGTTAATAAAAGAAAAAAACATTACTAAGATCTTGTACTAGTGACTTAACAACACACCTGAAAACCTAGGGAAAAAAAGAAAGCAAACACCCAAGAGACTAGACAGTAAAAAATAGTCAAACTCAAGGCTGAAATCAATACAATAGAAACAAAGGGAACAATAAAAAAATTCACGGAAATAAAGAGTCAGTTCTATGGGAAAAATCAACAAGTTGTATGAACACTTAGACAAACTAACTAAAAGGCATTGAAAGAATATCAAAATTTACAAAATCAAAAATGAAAAGAGGGACATAAAAACAGACACAGAGGGAATTCAAAGAACCATCAGGTCTCACTTCAAAAACCTGTACTCCACAACATTGGAAAAAATCTCAAAATGGAGAATTTTCTTGATAAATTCCACTAACAAAGTAAAATCAAGATCAGAAGAACAATCTAAACAGCTCTATAAGCCCTACGAAAATAGAAGCCGCCATTAAAATACCCCAACCAAGAAAAGCTCAGAGCCAGATTGCTTTAGTGCAGAATTCTTTCAAAAAAGAAATCAGACTTTCAAAGAAGAGCTAGTACCAATACTCCTCAAATTATTCTACAAATGGAAACAGAAGGAACATTGTCAAATTTATTTCATGTGGCCACAATCATCTGATGTCTGAACTACAGAAAGACTCAATAAAGAAAGACAGTTTTAAACCAATTTCCCTCATGAACCTTGAAGTAAAAATATTCAATAAAATACAAGTCAAATTGAAAAATACAGCAAAAAGATCATTCACCACGATCAACAAGGCTTCATCCAAGAGATACAGGAATGTTTCAACATAAGAAAACATATCAATCCAATCCACCATATAAACAAACAATTCTTTAAAAATGTCACAATAATCTCATTAGATGCGGGAAAAGCCTTTGACAAAATCCAACACCCTTTCATGGTAAAAGGGACATACTTAAACATACTAAAAGAAATGTAAACCAAGCAGCCAGCATCAAAGTAAGTGGAGAGAAACTTAAAGTAATTCCACTAAAACCAGGGACAGGATAAGGCTTTCCACTCTCTCCAAATCTATTCAATGTGGTACTTGATATTTTAGCTAGAGCATTAAGAAAACTAGAGGAGATCAGTGGGCTACAAATTGGAAAGGAAGATGTCAAAGTATCAACATTTGTAGATTATATGATAATATACATAAGTGACCCAAAAAATTCTACCAGAGAACTCTTATAGCTGATAAAACACCTTAAGCAAAGTAGCTGGATATGCAATTCACTTAAAAAATTCAGTAGCCCTCCTATATACAAATGATAAATGGGCTGAGAAGGAAATTCTGGAAACAACACCCTTCACAATAGCCAAAAAAAGATAAAATATTTTGGGGTAACTCTAACTAAGAAAGTGACAAAAACTTCAAATCTTCGAAGAAAGAAGTTGAAAAAGATGTCAAAAGATGGAAAGATCTTCAATGCTCATAAATTTTGTGGGATTAACGTAGTAAAAATGGCCATCTTACCAAAAGGAATCTATAGATTCAAGGCAATTCACATCAATATTCCAACACAATTCTTTACACACCTTTAAAGAACAACACTCAACTTCATGTGGAAAAGAAAAATACCCAAGATAGCTAAAACAATCCTGCACAATAAAGGAACTTCTGAAGGTAGTACCATATCTGATATAAAGCTGTATGACAGAGAAATAAGTAAAAATCTCATGGTACTGGCATTATAACAGACAGGTTAATCAATGGAATTGAATTGAAGCCAAGAAGTAAATACACACACACACACACACACACACACACACACACACACATACACACACACACACTCACACACACACACACCAATGGACACCTGGTTTTTTATAAAGAAGCCAAAATTATACAATGGAAAAAAAGACAGCATCTTCAACAGATAATAAAAGACTACAAATACATTCATATCTGCCAATCTTCACAAAACTGAAGTCTAAGTGGATCAAAAATCTCAACTTAAAACCAGATACACTAAACCTGATAGAAGAGAAAGTGGGGAATAACCTTGAATGCATTGATACAGGCGACAACAGAACCCCAACAGCTCAGGCACTAAGATCAACAATAAATGGGACCTCATGAAATGGAAAAGCTCCTGAAAGGCAAAGAACATCATAGAAAGGACAAAATGGCAGCCTACAGAATGGGAAAGGGTCTTCACCCATATCTCACAGAGAACTGCTATACAAAATGCATAAAGAATTCAAGAAACTAGACATCAATAAATCAAACAACCCAATTTGAAAATGGGGTACAAATCTAACAGAGAATTCCCAACAGAGAAATTTCTAATGTCAAAGAAGCACTTAAGAGATTTCTCATCATCCTTAGTCATCAGGGAAATGCAAATCAAAATGACTCTGAGATTCTATCTTACACTGGTCAGAATGGCTAAGATCAAAAACTCAAGCTACAGCTCATGCTGATGAGGATGTGGAGCAAGGGGGAACAGTCTTCCATTGCTGATGGAAATGTAAACTTGTACAGCCACTTTGGAAATCAATTTTGTGGTTTCTCAGAAAATTAGGAATAGATCTACTTCAAGACCCAGCTGTACTACTCCTGGGCATATACCCAAAGGATGCTCTACCACACCACAAGGATACTTGCTTGATTATGTCCATAGCATCTTTATTCATAAAAGCCAGAAACTAGAAATAATCTAGCTGCCCCTTACTTGAAGAATAGATAAGGAAAATATGGTATATTTACACAGTGGGGTATTGCTCAGCTATTAACAACAAGAACATCATGAATTTTATAGTCAAATGGATGGAATTAGAAAAAATCATCCCTAAATGAGGTAACCAAGTCAAAGGGACAAATATGTGTGAACTCAGTTATAAGTGAATATTAGACAAAAAATAAAGGATAACCATGTTAAAAATCCACAGACCAAAAAAAAACCCAAAGTAACAAGGAAGGTTCAAGGGGTTGGGGTGGGGAGATTACATGAATCTCATTGAGAAGTAGAAATAGAATAGAGATCCTAGGTCAATGGCAGTAGTGAACTAGAACAGGTTGGGAGGAGGGAATGGGAACAGGAGGAATCAGGTAGGGAGAGGAAGGAAGGAGAGAGTATTGGGTGGGCCAATTGGAATACTGTGGGTGGAGGATCAATGAGGGTAACCCTAGCTAAGGCTCCTAGCAATCAAGGATATGGAGCCTGAACCAGCCATCTCCTGTAACCAGGCAAGACTTCCAATGGAGGCACTGGAACACAAACCCAACCACAAAACCTTCAACCTACAGTCTGTCATGCCTACACGATGTTCAGAGATAGAGCTTAAATTGAGGGAATGGCCAACCAATGACTGGTCCAGCTTGAGACCCATGCCATGAGGGGGAGCTTGCCCCTGACATTATGAATAGTATGGGTAGTTGTAGAGAGAAACCTAGCATTCAATTATCAGAGGCTTCACCCGATGGAAACTGATTCAGAGACCCACACCCAAACATTAGGCAGAGCTTGGGCAATCCTATGGACTAGGAGAAGGAAGGATTGTAGGAGCCATAAGGGTCAAGGGAACCACAGACCTACAGAATCAATGAACCTGGGACAATAGGGGCTCAAAGATAATGAACTGCAACAAGAGGACATGGATTGTCTTGACCTAGGACCTCTGTACATATGCAACCGTTGAGTAGCTTGGTCTCCATGGGAGGCTCCTAACAGCAGGAGCAGGGGCTGTCTGTTGCCTGCCTTTGAGACACTTTCCCCCTAGTAGACTGCTTCATTTATCCTCAATAGGAGAAGATGCTCCTGAATTCACTGCAACCTGACATGACAAGGCTGTTTGATATCCATGGAAGGCCTCCCATTTCTGAAGGGAAAGGGAGACAAGCAGATGGTGAGAAGAAGAGAAAGGGAGGTCAGAGCGGGGAGGAGACTGTTAGGAGAGGAGGGAGAGGGAACTGAAATTAGCAAGTAAAGGAAACAAATATATTAATGAATTAAAATAGAAAAAGGAAAATATTCCAATATCTACCTAATATGATCCTATGCTTAGACCCTAAAAGTTCCATAAAAATCTCTTAAAACTGGCTAAAGGAGTAACTTAGCTGTGAGGAGCACCTGCTTCTTCCAGAGGACCTGAGTTCAGGGACCTCATGCTCTCTTCTGGCCTCACTTTTCCCCTGTACACACACTGTGCATACAAACTTATACAAGTGCACACACAGAGACATATATAATAACCAAATTAATTTTTTAAAGCTCTTGAAACTGATGAAGAACTATGCCACAGTGGAAAGATAAAAGTGAACAATCAACAGTGTAAGTGGATACAGGACACACAGAGGCAGAGTGCAAGGCCAGCCTTGACATTTATCAGAAGGGTTGGCATGAACTTGGGGGTGCTTGTGTTCCCCAAAAATTCTTATTTCTGTTATCTTACAAAATATTCTGAAGTGCAGATTCTGCCTCACATATATTTTTCTCCTTTTGATTGTTTCCATAATTATTTACATAAGTACTTGTCTTAGTCAGGGTTTCTATTCCTGCACAAAACATCATGACCAAGAAGCAAGTTGGGGAGGAAATGGTTTATTCAGCTTACACTTTCCACATTGTTGTTCATCACCAAAGGACATCAGGACTGGAACTCAAGCAGGTCAGGAAGCAGGAGCTGATGCAGAGGTCATGGAGGGATGTTACTAGCTTGCTTCCCCTGGCTTTCTCAGCTTGTGTTCTTATAGAATCCAAGACTACCAGCCCAGGGATGGTCCCACCCACAAGGGGCC
The DNA here is from genome assembly GCF_900095145.1 of Mus pahari. Taxonomy (NCBI): domain Eukaryota; kingdom Metazoa; phylum Chordata; class Mammalia; order Rodentia; family Muridae; genus Mus; species Mus pahari. The sequence goes on from NC_034603.1 coordinate 67,334,864, forward strand.
CTCCCCCACTTGATCACTAATTGAGAAAATGCCTTACAGCTGGATCTCATGGAGGCATTTCCTCACCTGAAGCTCCTTTTTCTGTGATAACTCCTTGTGTCAAGTTGACACAAAACCAGCCAGTACAGTACTGCAACATTTCACGTAGCTACAAAAAATAACTTTATTCGCCTCCTTGTTAACACCTTTATTCTTATTTTACTGATATTAGGAATAAACTGTCAATGTTGTAATTAGCCTAACATCAAGCAATGTATCAATCGTAAGTGACGTTTCACATGGTCAAAGTCAAAGGAGCAATGCTTCTGATAACTTGGAAGATGCAGTAAAGCTATCTCTACTCTGTCTCCTGCTCAGGTAGGTAGCATCAACAAGTAGAAGCGTGTGGCTCACCAACGCTAAACATCCATGATGGACTACCCACACAGGCTTTGGGTGATACATACTTGTTTTCCAAAGTCCTCAATTAAAGTGTTGTACACTCTACTAATCCTGAAGTCATCGGTTCTTTCAAGTTGTCCTTGCACAATCGGGTTTTACTCCTACCTACACTGCTGCTGAGTTCAACTTTCCAAGGATAATCTAACCTATTGGCTTTCTATCTTCAGGCACCTGAGCCCACAGCCCCAGTGCTGAGGTTTCTGATGGATGATAGGAAAGTTGTGCCACTGGGTGAGAATGCACTTGACCCTGAGAAATGATTCTTTGAGACAGAGTTCTCTTTCAGACCTATCACCTGCCTAGCCATCAACACAGATGGCCTGGGACCATGCAAAAGCAGGTTCACATTTATGCTGACCTGCTATTCCCAGAAGGTTCACTTTCATCTCACTGGAATGCATTCTTCTAGTGTAATACTCACAACTGTGTCATCTTGACCTAGAATGTTTCTAACCCAGAAAGAAATCATCATATTTGAAGGTAGAGGACATAAGATATCCACTAGAGAGATTGGCCTGTACCTCTCCTGAAAAGTTTTAAAAAAAAAAATTCCATTGGCTACAACAATTCTCCCCCTTTCTCCTGACCTTCAAAGAATCCTCATCCTTTGAATGGGAAGCTGATTTGCCCATCACTTCTCTCTCCTCCTAACCTCTACCAAAAAATAATACCTTCTTAACATAATGATGTGAGAGGCGAGGCTCTACAGAGCCAAGAGTCAGGCTAGATGCCAACCATTCATTCTACCACTATGGATACCACAGCAGCATGTTCATCTTGCAATGGACTTTTTAATCTAAGTGCAGGCAAAGATCAATATTGTAGAAGAGCAACCACCCCAACCCTACCAGACATGTAGCCCCACGAACAGATGGTGATCTGAGCAGGAATACTGTCAACCAATTACCTAAAAGAAGGCTAATATCTGTGTGTGTGTGTATAAATATACATACATATTTGTTTATATACATATATTATAATACAATACTTATTTATTTAAATATACACATATACATATATACATATAAACTCTATATATAAACTGTATATAAATAAATATATTGTATTTTATACACACATATGTATATATGTATATTTATATGTGTATATATATGTATGTAAATATATGTGTGTATATTATATTTTTGAGTGTAAATTGTACTACACACACAGGCACATATATACATGCATATATGTGTGTATGTTTACATATATATGTATATATACAAATATATAAATGTATATATATATATATATGAGAAAAAAAGTTAAAAGTTAAAATTTTAAAAAGGTAATCTAATCACTAGTCATAATATTTGAAGACCTTTTAAAAGCAAAAATTAGAAATGATTAAGAATACATGGAAAAATATTCAACACCATTAGATGTGAGAAAATACCAATCAAAAGTTCTTTGAAATTCTACCACATTCTTGTCAAGAACAGGTGTCATCAAGAAAACAAACAATAACAAGTGCTGGTGAGGATATAGGTGGGGGGGAAGAAAACCTTTACACACAGTTAATGGGAATGCAAATTAGTGCAAGCTGTATGGAAATTAGCTTGTAGGATCTTTTTTAAAAACTAAAATTAGAACCACCATATGAGCAATCTAATCTACTATGCAATACATAAAACAAAGAAGCAGCTTCGTGTCTGTCAGTGGACAAATGCATAAATAAAACATAACATCTATAAGGAAGGACAAATGTTGTCACTAGCCAGAAAATGGGTTAAATTTGGAGATCACCTTGTTAAGTAGGTCAGACTCAAAAGGACAGATTTCATGTTTCCACATCGAAGGAGGGAAGAGCACATGAAAGAATAGTAGGACTATTTGGGGAAGAGAAAATGATTCCAGAGGAAGCCACAGGGGCCTTAAGAGGGGGTAGAAGTGACTTTCCATATGTCATAAGAAACAAAAATGAAAGTTATAAATTGAAAAACCCATGTAAGTCAATAAAAAAGAAAATATCCAAGAGTAAACCTAGTGAAAAAGGCGTAGGCCCCGCAAAGGGAGGCGTAGGCCCCTGCAAAGGGAGACGTAGGCCCCACAAAGGGAGGCGCAAACATTTCCTGAGAAGCGAGTTTCCAGGTACCCAGTTCTGTACATTCAGCAGTTGCATCTAAAACACAAACACTCGTAGCAGCATGGTTAGGAATAATCCAAATTATTTTCTATGAAAAAGTTTCAAAGCCAATGATCTGTGTCGAATTCATCCAGTTGAAGAGTACACAGGAATCAGAGCAAGCAAACTTGGGGTCATGATGGTGAAGATTGTCACAATCATCCTATAAAAAGAGACAGAACAATTATGATTGGCAATGATGTTAAATGTGATGCCCAGGATTGGAAGACAGACAGAAATGGATGGCAGTAGGAAACAGTCTTTGTGGATGGCAGGTGACATGAGATGATTTGTAGAAACTGGGTTAATTTCCATTTCTTTAATACTGGTATGGCTGTGTTTGCTCTTTATTCTCTCAAATGAAAAATTAATAATTTACATTTATTAGTATGAGTAGTAGAAAAAAGGGAGGGGTTACATCTTAGTCCTTCACTTAGGTGAAGTGGGTAATAAATTAGGTACATGATTCCTTCATTGAATAGAAAGAAAAGAAATAGAAACTGAAGGAGAAAAGCCAGACAGAGAGATGGGATTAGAGGTAAAGGAAAATCATGGGAAAGATCATTCTAAGATCATTGATATTGCAGACAGATCCTGTGCACTGGAGTCACCTGCTCACTCCAGTTCTGTCTGGATCTAAAGCTAAAAGTGCATCTTCCCCAGGGGCTGCCTCAGTCAGAGTCAAGACTAATGCTCACCCATACACCCCCTGAAGTCTACTTATTCCTAAGTGCTGGGTGTTTGTTTGTTTGTTTTCATACCCTCCAGTATTGGTTTACTCTGCTATGAAACACATTATTCCAGAAATCCTAGCTCACAGAACCTTTACTATGCCTCAGATACACAGAGGAATTTACGCAGAGACTGACAGCTAAGACAGTTTGGAATCAGAGGTTGTGGGCAAAAAGACAGGGAAATAGGTGTTGAGTCCATGATTGTGAATTTAACACACTCGTGTGCAGAGACATTTATACTTCTAAGTAGGGAAATGGGAGAAGGTAGCAAGAACACAGTAATCTTGACCTTGCCATACAGTCAGGAGCTAACAAAGGTCCAGATGACCATCAGAGTTACAACAAAGCTGATGGGATTAACCCCCGATTTGTTGGAAAGACTTCAAGTAAGTTATCACCAGATAAATAATGAATGCTTGCAAATGATTCAGAGAATTGGGTAAGAAATTCTTCCTTGATGAACACAAATTAAATATGGAAAATAATAAGCAAGGAAGAAATGTCCTTCTGATTGGTCCAAACCTTGGAGGCCTGTTGTATAAAAGGCCTTGACTGGAAGAACTTGCTACATTGTAGAAGACTCACCTGGGGACAGAATATCACCCTCCACTCCTGACACCATGACCCACACCTGTCAGCCGTGCTGCTGCAAGACCACCTGCTGCAGGACCACCAGCTCTGAATCCAGCTGTCCTGTGTTCATCTGCTGTGCCCCGAGTTGCTGCAGCACACCTTGTTGTTGCAAGTCTATCTGTTGCCACAGCACCAAGACTGTCAACAGCTGTTCCCAGCTGTGCTGTCCACCAACCTGCTGTGACACTGCCTCCTGTGACAGCAACTGTTGCAAGCCAACCTGTGTGACCATCTGCTGCAGCACACCTTGCTGCCAGCCCAGTTGCTGCATTCCCATCTGCTGCCAGCCTAACCTCTTCCAGCTCTGCTGCCAACCAACTTGCTGTGAAACCAGCTGCTGCAAGACCACCACCTTTAAACCCTCCTGTGTGATCATTGGCTGCAGCACACCCTGCTGCCAGCCCTGCTGTGCGTGCCCACCTGCCGCTGATGACCAGCTCCCAAAGGAACACCTGCAAAGCCATGCTCCAGCAAGAGCTGCCATGCCCTGTGTGCACAAAGCCACCTCTTAACCTTTGCCTGGCCAACCTCATGTTCTCACCAGGGAGACCTGACAAATGTAGTCTTTCTTAAGAGATGAACTGCCTTGAGAATGGATGGAGTTCCTCACCCTCATCCTCTCATCTCCAGAGACTATGGATGGTCTTCCTGGATGGCTGATGTGAAGGTCTGGCATCAGCTCAAGTTCTGGGCCAGGATCTTTACATCTTTCACCAAATAACTTCCTGAAAACTAACTTTATTTAACCTGTATTTTCTTCTGAGGTACCCCCCATTTTTGTGTACTATTTTTTCTTCTTTCTGCTCACTTCTGATTTGTATCACTAAAAACAAGCAATTTTTAATAAACTCTCTGCTGTCATTCATTCCATATCATTGTCTGTCATTGTAGTTTGATAAGTCACTTGATATCAAATCTACTTAATCAATAGATGTTTAAATACTCAATGAGGCTCCCTTGTATCAGGGACACTCAGCATGCTGTTGAACATCAGATCCATGAAAGGTTTTCATCTGGCATAAATGTAATCTAATATCAACTGATTGCTATCTTCATATTTCCTCCAGACTCTGATTCCATGGACCTATGGTCTGTTCTCTGCTTTTCTGTCTGGCTTTTATACACATCATGTAAGCGGATCACACAGCAATGGCCTCCTGTCATATTTTCTTTATCCGTTTACTTGTTGGTGGGCATCTCAGTTTCCACACATCTTATCTATTGTTCCTGGGACTGGCATAAACGTGCAAGTGTCAATAACCCTTTACTATTCTGATTTTAATGGTATCATTTGCTAGCAAATGGCTGCAGATGAGATTATCACATTGAGTGGCATAAATCAAACATCGAGTGACAAATTGTCAGCCAAGTGCTCTCATTTGTAAACCCAAGATTTTATAAAGAAACTTCAAATCCTGTGGGTTGTCTGTGAGAAAAAGGGTAACTAGTTGGGGCATGGGGGGGATGGAAGAGCAAGTATCTTCAAAATACATTAGTACATGATAGACTTAAAAGGACTTTATAGAGTCCTTCACTACATTCAATAAACAGCCAAAAGTAAAATTTTAAATTTAAAAAATTTAAAATTTCTGATTTCAGTTAACTTAAGCAAATATTCTGAGATTTAGCTACTGAGTCACAAATTACCTTTATATTTGTTTGTTTGTTTGTTTGCTTGCTTGCTTGCTTGCTTGTTTGTTGCAGAATCTTTGTAATGTTCTGCACCCCTACCACTCTGCTTCATGTCCTACTGATGGGTAACGGACCCAGTTTCTAGGACTAAAGAGATGCCTCCGTGGTTAAGAATGTACCTTCCTACTAAGGAAGACCTTCATTCAGTTCCCAGCATCCACACAGCAGCTGCAACCACCCGTAATTTTAGGTCCAGGGTATCTAATACCCTCTTCTGACATCCCTGGGCACCAGGCATGCAAGTAGTATACATACGGAGCTGGAGAGATGGCTCAGTGGGTAAGAGCACCTGACTGCTCTTCCAAAGGTCTGGAGTTCAATTCCCAGCAACCACATGGTGGCTCACAACCATCTGTAACAAGATCTGACACTCTTCTGGAGTGTCTGAAGACAGCTACAGTGTACTTACATATAATAAATAAATAAATCTTTAAAAAGAAAGACAAAACTTTTTTTAAAAAGTAGTATACATACATGCAGGCAGGCAAGATACTCATATACATAAAATATAATAAATGAATCTTTTTAAAATTTTCAGAAGTTTAAAGAGTCCTGATCTCCACGTACTTGTCAATACTTTTTTAATCTCTTTTTTTTTTCTGATACTAGACAGACAACATTCAAATACTGCAATAGTTATCCAGCTAAATAACATTCCAGTGTTTGGCTTATCTCATGCTATCAGGGCAAAACAAAGGAGCCAACCAAGGAACACTGTCCCTCCACTGTGCTGCCCTGAGTGAGGCACTAAGACTGTGTAACTCCATTCTCTCTCTGTATCTGTTATCTGTAGAGAAATGGCATTCCTTCCCATTAACCACACACAGGGCCTGCTATCCTAAGAACAGAGCTATGGATCTGATGATAATCTGATAGCATCAGTTTTTTGGCTATATTTAGTTAGCAAGAGCACATCTCCAACTTCTCTCCAGTGAGTTTAGCTGACAAGTCTTTAAATAGAGTTTGACGTTTTAAGTGAAAAAAGACCAAAGGCAGAATGCTATAATATGTACATTCTCAAAAGATATATCAACATATGCAAAACGTTGGTGTACTACTATGGGTCCTGCAACAGACTCTTTACAGTACGGCTATATCTCCATAAGATGCCTTTGCACACAATAGCTCTGTAGAGACTTGGACTATTTCTATTTCTCTCTCTCTCTCTCTCTCTCTCTCTCTCTCTCTCTCTCTCTCTCTCTTTCTGAGGCAGGGTCTTTTTATGTAGTCCTGGAGTCTGCTATGTAAACCAGGCTAGCCCCTCAGAGATCTATCTGCTTCTGACTCCTGAGTGTTGGGATTAAGGACATGCACTACCATACCTGGCTACATGTGCCACTTTTAAGTTGTACCCACCAAAGGGTATCTGAACTCTTGGTATCTATCTTGGGCTCCTGGGTGTTCAGTCTTAATGGCACTATTTCTGACTTAGTGTAAGCCTTTGTTACCACTTGGAGCCCCCCAAAAAAAAAAAAAAAAAAAAAAAAAAAAAAAAAAAAAAAAAAAAATCCAGTCTCTTTCTGGAAGCCAGAATTCTGCTTTCATACATGACATCTCTTTAGCCAGCATGAAGATATTCAGGACCTTGACTGTTCTTGGGAAACCGTGTACAGTAAGATGCTAAGGTAAAACAGGTTTCCGCCCTAAAAGACACTCCACAGGCTGGATGTCCACCCCCAGATTCATTAGCATCCCATTGTAGATCTCCCTTGTAAATTCCTGCCTGGCAGCATCATCTAGTGTTAGCCAGCTTTGAACCTAGATCCAGCTAGGTCATAGGAGGGTTACAGGAAAAGGAAGTAAGCCTGTGTTGTATTCCCACCCAGAGAAGTTCAAGGAAGGTGTTCTTTTTTAAAAAAAAAAAAAAAAGTATTTATTTTTAGTTTTTAATCCTTTTTTACAGTTCAGACTTCATCCTCCATCCTGGTCTGCCTCTCCCCAACTACACATCCCATACCTCTCCCGATACCCCCATCTCCAAGAGGTTTCCCAACTCCCACTCCCTCATCTATTCCCACCCCAACAGGCCTCCCAACTCCCTAGGACTTTAAGTCTCTGAAGGGTTAAATGCATCTTCTCTCACTGAGGTCAGAGCTGACAGTCCTCTGCTGTATATGTGTCAGGGGCCTTATATCAGCTAGTATATGCTGCCTAGTTGGTGGCTCAGTGTCTGAGAGATATCAGAGGTCCAGGTCAGTTGAGACTGCTGGTCTTCCCCTGGGGCCACACTCCTCCTCAGCTTCTTCCAGCTTTTCCCTAATTCAACCACAGGGGTCACTGGCTTCTGTCTATTGGTTAGGTGCTAGTATCTGCATCTCACTCTTTCAACTGCTCATTGGTCCTTTCAGAGGGTTCTTATTCTAAAATTCTCCCATGTATCCCTTGACCTTCAGAAGAGCCTCTCATCCTTTATTTATTGAAAAGTTGCTTGGCCTGTCATTTCTCTCTTCTTGTTCTCTGACCAAGAATAAGGTCTACCATGGCTCAGGGGTATCTCAGCTTTCCCCATGATTCCCAGAGAGATAGGAAGACCTGGTTTGGTGTCAAAAAATAGAAACCCTTTTATTCTATCCCTTCATGACATGCTTTAAAGCCTATGATGAGTTTGCATGTCATACAAGTCGAAGATTTATGAATGTAAAGATGTATGAACATTTGCCTGCAGGTATTATGCCCATCCTATGTGTATGGTGCGTACAGAGGCAAAAATAGGGAATCTGATTCCCTCAGACTGGAGTTACAGGTGGTGGTAAGCTGCCATGTGGGTGCTGGGAACTGAATCTGGGCCCTCTGTAAGAGCATCCAGTGCTCTTAAGAAAGGGGCCTTCTCCCCAGCCCTCAAAGTACATTCTTCTGCATCTCAGAGCTTCATCCGTGATATCTTTGAAAGTCTGAATGTCTGTCAGTAGAGTAGCTGTCTCCCCAAAGACCTGGGAGCTTGCCTGTTGTATGTGGTTGTGGATCTGGTCATAATCTGGTAGCATCAATCTTTTGGCTATATTTAGTTAACAAAAACACTTCTCCAACTTCACTCTGGTTAGTTTAGCTGACACATCCTTTTCTAAAACCTCTAAACAGAGTTTGCCTTTCTAAGTCAAAGAGACCAAAATCAGAATGTTATGACATGCTCAAAAGAAATACCAACAAATGTAAAATATTAGTATGCTCCTATGCATCCAGGCATAGACCCTTTACAGAATGGCTGTTTTACCTCTTTTACTTTTTGATCTTCTTCTTCTTCTTCTTCTTCTTCTTCTTCTTCTTCTTCTTCTTCTTCTTCTTCTTCTTCTTCTTCTTCTTCTTCTTCTTCTTCTTCTTCTTTTTCTTCTTCTTCTTCATGATCATCATTCTATTCGCTCTCTGACAGTTTCATACATGTATATAATGCACACTGATTGCTCTGACCCCCTACTTTCCCTTACTTCCCTGCTGTTCATATCTGCCCCTCCTCTTCCATAGAAATCTCTCTTTCATACTCATTTTTATTTATTTTGGTTTGTGGCCCAAAAAGTTTGACCAGGGCTGTCCCTGTGATCACAGACTTAAGGCTATTCGCTGGAGCCTGGTGGGCTAAGCAGTGGACACATAAGTGAAGACATTGACTCTTGGTCTCCCAAGATCTATCAAAAGTTCAGCAATGTCAAAAGTTCAACAATAACACATGGGGTCTTAAGAGCCCCTCAACCACCAAGCATTAATTATTGACAGAGCCAGTCTTGTGCAGGCCCAGCAAAGGTAACCATAGCTGCTGTTATGTATAAATCAATGGTTCTCTGGGGCCTGAGAAGATAACATCTTACAGCCTTTCTCCCTATCTTCCATCCCTTAAGCTCTTACATTCTTTCTGCCCCTCTTTTGATGTGGCCTCTGAGCCTTATAAGGAGCAGTATGAATGTCTTGCTTAGTGCTGGCCCCATCTCAGCATCTTGGGCAGTCATTGAGTCTCAGCATCCCTGCCATTCACTGCAGAAAAGCATCTCTGGTTATGACTGAGAATAGCTTTTGTCTATGGGTATGAACATAGATATTTGGGTCGCACTTTTATGGTATGTCAAATTAGCTAAATGACAGTAGTGGAAGTTCCTTTTTTCCAAGGTAGGGTTTCTCTGTGTAGCCCTGACTGTCCTGGAACTTGCTCTGTAGATCAGGCTGGCCTCAAACTCAGAGATCCACCTGCCCCAGCCTTCTGAGTATTGGGACTAAAGGTGTATACCATCACCACATTCCTGGCACCTATGAACATTCCAGGCATGGGTGGCTGAATGGATTTATAAAACTAGGTATGGTTTCCTTTCTGGGCAGTAGGTCTCAAATGTAATTGAAGAGCATAAGCAGGGCGTGGTGGCGCACGCCTTTAATCCCAGCACTCGGGAGGCAGAGGCAGGCAGATTTCTAAGTTTGAGGCCAGCCTGGTCTACAAAGTGAGTTCCAGGACAGCCAGAGCTACACGAAGAAACCCTGTCTAGAAAAAACAAAAAACAAAAAACAAAAAAACAAAACAAAACAAAAAACCCCAAAAACAAAAAACAACTGTGACACTGTTATACTGGTGGACACATCTTGTCTGGAAGGTTGGTTTTGTAGTTTGTAGTGTTCATAGCTAGGAAAGATTATTGATAACTACCACTACCATCACCAGCCAAGTATCATATATCATATATATATATGATATATATATAGTGTGTGTGTGTGCCAGAATATATATATATATATATATATATATATATATATATATATATATATATATATTCTGACACTTTAAAAGCCTTCCATAGAGAAGAAGCTTCCAGCT
>NC_034603.1:67346088-67347440 GCF_900095145.1 Mus pahari
GAGTGGGTGGGTAGGGGAGCAGGGGCAGGGGGAGGGTATAGGGAACTTCCGGGATAGCATTTGAAATGTAAATGAAGAAAATATCTAAAAAAAAAAAAAAAAGAAGAAGAAGAAGAAGACTCTGGAGTAGTGCAGCTCCAAGAAGCCACAGGCAATTACACAAAAATCCAGGTATGTCATACAACCCTATGAGAAACCCATAGATCCCCAAAACAATAGTACACACTATTAACATTTCTTTTGCTTGTCCACCAGACCCAGCTAGTACGACCCTACTGCTAAAGACACCATATGCTTTGGTTACAGGAATGGAGAAAATGAAGTGGAACTGGACTAGATGTTTCCTTCCCACTAGATAGCTTCATGGAACCAGAGGGATGATGCAACTAGTCAGGGAAGAAAAGTCTTAACCGGCTACAAATCCTGCAATCTACAATACCAATTTGTTGAGAAAGATGTACCCACTGGGGCAATGATGGCATGAGTATTATGGCAGTAACCAACCGCTTTTTTTTTCCTGGATGAAACTCGTTCCAGAAAAGGAAATTCATGTATGATATGTGCTGTAAACCTGCTCCAAAGCCCATAACGGGGAGCTTATAGGCCCTAGGACAGCAGCTACATTGCTACTTTGATAAACATAGGGTCAAACTGACTTCTAAATATTTAGGGTTTTACCCATAAGTTAGTGTTGTTTTCATTTTGGTCAGAGAGGTTTCTGTTTGCACTGGATAACGATGGTTCTGACAGAGATATATAACTGGTTAGAGTGCTAAAAATAAGCAATTGCTAAATGCTCAAGCCCTAAACAAGATATGCATACTATCCCCTCGAAGTCTCAGGGAACAGCTTGAGAGAGGGGACAGAGAGACGCTAAGAACCGGAGGAAGGGGAAGAATAGTGTGAAACACAGCTTTCTGGACAAGACAGGGCCCATTAACACTCCATCATAGATGAAGAATAGTCCCATGAGGCCCCACACCTCCCTGAAGAACGATGGCTGCCAGGGGACAAAGAGTACTTTTCTTCAGTATTGTAACCAGGGTCATGTTGCTCATAACTCGTGTTCATGCAACTCAGTGGGATGGACGCAGGGACACACACACACACACACACACACACACACACACACACAAATTGAATATAAGAGGGAGACTGAGGAAAGAAAAGGGTGTTCAGTGGAAGGGAGATTAGAGAGAGTAAATAAAGTGATTAAAATAGTGTGTGTGTGTGTGTGTGTGTGTGTGTGTGGAGAGAGAGAGAGAGAGAGAGAGAGAGAGAGAGAGAGAGAGAGAGAGAGAGAGAAATTGTTACCAGGAATACTGAAACAAATCTTTAATTTTAGTATTCAA
>NC_034603.1:67347620-67353410 GCF_900095145.1 Mus pahari
GAGGAGAGGAGAGGAGAGGAGAGGAGAGGAAAAGAGAAAAGAGAAAAGAAAAGAAAAGAAAAGAAAAGAAAAGAAAAGAAAAGAAAAGAAAAGAAAAAAAGAAAAGGAAAAGAATAATAAGTAAAAATGATGAAAACAGAAGAATTTTATATAAAATTACAATTGTAAAGAAATTTTTTAAAAAAGCACTTCAAGACATGGGCACAGGCAGTAAGATTTGAGTTATGTAATAGCTGAGAAAATACCAGCAAGAAATGATAGATGTAAGTGTCAAATTAAATAGCTTCTTTACAAATAAGGAAACGATGAACAAGCTAAAAGATAGGCAACAGAATGCAAAAATAGAAAGAAACCCCTTCTCAGTTACCCATCCAGGGCATTGCTATCCAGAATACACAATGAGTTAAAAAAAATAATAACAAAATAGAAAGTAACTCAATCCATAAATGGGCCAATGATCAGAATATTTTTAAAAAGTGCAAATATCCAGCAAATACATGAAAAATTTAATGGATGTAAATGGTCATCAGGGAAATGCAAATAAAAGCTACCTATGAAATTCCAACCAACCCCAGTCAGAAAGACCACCATCAAGGAAACAATGAATAAATGCTGAGAATAAAGGGAGGGGGAAAAATCAAAACACAAAAATCCTCTTACACTGTTGATGAGAATGTAAATTTGCATAATACCTATGCAAATCATTTTGAAGTTTCCTTAAAAAGCTAAGAATAAAACAGGCACATGATCCAGCTCCATGACTCCTCTGAAAGCACCCGATGAAATCAAAGCCAATATACAATGGAGAAATGTCCTTCTACCATGACCAGCAAGGGACTATTGGGCATTATTCAGTTTGTAAAATCAGCCTAGGAGTCCATCAGTAGACATAACTGATTAGTAAATGTGTAATGAATGTGTAAGTTATTAAAATAATTAACTTAAAGAACAAAATTATGTGATTTGTGGAGAAATGGATGGAAATGAAGTCGCCATATTAAATTAAGTAAACCGGACTCAGCATAGCAAGTGACAAGAAAACAGTGACATAAAATGACAAGAGATAAAAACAGAGCTAAGAGAGGCAGAGGTGAGTGAGGCGGAGAATACTATGCCAAGGCCAAGTGTGGTAAAAGTGTGCTGTGCACAGATAGAAAGATGTTATAACGAAAGGATGGACCATCCAGAGACTACCCCACCCGGGGGTCCATCCCACCAAACGCAGACACTATTGCATATGCCATAAAGATTTTGCTGAAAGGACCCTGATATAGCTGTCTTTTGTTAGGTTATGCCAGTGCCTGGCAAATACAGAAGTGGATGCTCACAGTCAGCTATTGGATGGAACACAGGGCCCCCAATAGATGAGTACCCAAGGAGCTGAAGGGGTCTGCAAACCTATAGATGGGACAACAATATGAACTAATCAGTACCCCCAGAGCTTGTGTCTCTAGCTGCATATGTAGCAGAAGATGGCCTAGTCAGCCATCATTGTGAAGAGAGGCCCCTTGGTCTTACAAACTTTATATGCCCTAATACAGGGGAACACCAGGGCCAAGAAGTGGGAGTGGGTGGGTAGGAGAGCAGGGGGTGGGGGTGGGGTGGGGGAGGGTATAGGGGACTTTCTGGATAGCATTTGAAATGTAAATGAAGTAAATATCTAATAAAAAATTGAAAAAAAAGAAAGATGTCATAATCAACCACAGACTTTTGTACAATTAGCATATGCTAATATATGCTAATAACATTAATCTTTTTATACTTCAGAAGCAGCAGAGATTAGCTTTTTAATCAGAATGCATCTTGTAGCAGAGAAATTAAATATTTAAGAATAAATCAGCTATGTCATATCAACCCATTTAGAAGAAGTGATTATTTTTATTTGTGTGTTAAGGGGTATAGAGGGTACAGTAACCTTAAATTTGTTTTCTTTCCTTTGCTTAAAACTAACCCCAAATCATTCTATTACAGTGTTATTTATTTATTTTTTTAAAAGACTAAATTTGTTTTTTATATGTGAGTACACTGTCACTGTCTTCAGACACACCAGAAGAGGGCATTGAATCTCATTACAGATGGTTGTGAGCCACCATGTGGTTGCTGGGAATTGATCTCAGGACCTCTGGAAGAGCAGTCATTGCTCTTAACCCCGAGCCACCTCTCTAGTCCACAGTGTTATTTAATATGCAAATATATTGCTTCATGTGAAGTATGACTAAAAATACACAGAGAAATAAACATTTCACAAAACAATCTTGTAACTAATTATCCATATAGTTACACATGCAAGGAAAACATTCAAATCTACTTGTCAAAAATAGCATATAAGGCTTCTGTCATGCCATTAATTTTAATTGGCCCAAACTGCAAACAAGCTGCATTTTTTTTTTGATAGAAGAAAAATCCACACATAGATTGTGTTGAATCTATCCCAGGGGAAGATTATAGGCCAATGAAAAAGAGAAAGAATGGATCATCACAGTGAAGGGTTCATCATAAGCTGAATGGAGAAATCAATTATAACTTTTATTTGCAAAGACGCCAAAGGTGGCTTCATTGGCCAAAAAGTAAACTTGATACAGAATGATCATTTCTCATTGAGAAAGAGTAAGAGGATGTTATTTGTAAAAATTAGATAAATTTAAATTTCTTACCTGATTAGTAATGAGACAAGCATGTTCATTTTGTCATATCCTTTCCACCATAACATAATTTGTCCCTTTCAATATGTACAGTAGATCTTCCAAATGTTTTAAATACATTTGCCGTCGAAAACAAATTAGGAACCATTTCAACTTATCTTTAACCCATCTTTGTACAGAAAGAAAAGCCACTGAGAAAGAGAATAGAGAAAGGATAGCAAACTGAGATAGTAGTACAGAAGGACAGGCAAACAAGCAGACAGACGGATGAAGATAAAAAGATCAGGAAAGAACAGTGAACACATGCGTGCTTTGGTATCTTCCCATTCTGATATGTTGCCATGTCCACATCACTCCTCTAAGTCTACCCTGATACGAATCATATGGTGCCAGATATCTTCCTCCCAGGTGACTTCGGTACACATAGGTGGAAGAGATGATAAACAGATCCCTGGGCTAATCTGAAGTGAGAATTTGTGGCAAAGGACAGAGAACCAGCCTGGTTGTCATGGTGAACGTAGCACTATCATTCAGAGATACCTCATAAGCTAAGTACAGGTAAAAGACTGATAAACAGATACTCTGACTCTCCCAAGATTTCAAGGGCTGCCACATGATCAGATGATGATCAAGGATACAATGAGAATGGTAGTTGCAATACCCTTGCCTCTGTTGAAAGAGTTCCCATGAGTTACTCTGGAATAAGAATCAACTTTTTTTGAGAAACACTTCCTTATGAAACACAAACTGAATATGGAAAATAGTGTAAACAACATCAAAGAAAAGTCCTGCTGATTGGTCCAAACCTTGGAGGCCTGGCATATAAAAAGGCCAGAATACAAGAACTCATTATATTGTAGAAAACTCACCTGTTAACAGGAACCTCGAACCATCCTGACACCATGACCAACTTCTGCTGCTCCCCTTGCAGTCAGCTTGGTTGTTGCAGGACTATCTGCTGCAGACCAACCTATGTGACAAGCTGGAGTCCATCCTGCTGCCAGCCCAGCTGCTGTGAAACCACCTGCTGTAGGACCACCTGCTGTAAACCAACCAGTATGAACAGCTGCTGCCAGCCCAGCAGCTGTTGCCTCAGATCAGTGTGGACCATCTAATCCCCTCTCCAGAGCCCTGGCCCCCTCCTCAGGCCTGCTTGTGGACGTTGTACATCGTGGTGCGGAGCCTAGTGCGCACCACGATGTACAACGTCACAAGCAGTTCTTTCCCAGCAGGAGACATAAACTACCTCTATTCCTCTTAAGGTCCCACCAACAAACCAAAGCAGGATGCCACCAAAGTAGACTTTGAGGAGCCAATAAGTTTATTGAGCTTTCTTACAGAGCATAGATGAGGGGCTGCTTCATAGATGTGTATGTGTGCCTTCCTGAAAAGGCTACAGTGGAAAGCCTTTATCTAGCAGGAATAAGCACTTTCTGATGGCTGCATAGGTGGCTTCCCATCCCTAGACTTCCCCTTGCTAGATACTCTAATCCCTCCCAAAGGACACCCATAGTTTGAGCAGAGTGGCATATAACAGGCGTGAGGAATGGCTGGATACGCAGGTGATGGTCTCCTGACCCTCCCACCCCTCTGTGATGGATGTAAACAGTAAACAAGCCCGGATGGAATGAGCTTTTACAAAGGGCTACAAAATGGCTGTTGTTTAGCTCTAAGAACAGTTCTGTGCCATATAAACACACACAGAGACACACATAGAGACATACATGCACACACACACACACACACACACACACACACACACACGCACATGCACACGCACACATGCGCAGAGAGAGAGGGAGAGGGGGAGGGGGAGGGGGAGGGGGAGAGGGAGAGGGAGAGGGAGGCACACACACTGGACCTAGTGGCCTCCATCAGATCTCTGGAACAGCTGGAAGTTAACAGCCAATGGTTCTCAGCTTCCCATCCCCCTTCCCCAAAGCCATGGAAAGAACCATTCTGTTCTTTCCTTCTCTGATTCTTTCAGCAACCTCATTTGTGGGAAATCACACAGCACTGCTCTTCCTGCCACATTCTCTTCCATCCTTTTGTTGATTGGCATCAGAATTGCTCTTGTGTCTTATCCATTGCTAGTAGGTTTGGCATGAGCACTGAAGTGCTACTATTTCAGCTCCTCCTGAATGTCCTGAGATGACCTGTGGAAAACAGGTTGCTACTCTCTTGACCCAGAAAACCTTCAAAAGCATACAATTAAAACCTCCAAATGAACACCCATGCACTGACTGATAATACAATGGTGTGGAGATGGCCCCAGCATCAGTGATTTAAACAAGCATTATTCTGCTATTCAGGCTTTATAATGCAAAGACGAATGTTAAACTCAAGGATTGAGATGTACATTCGTAGCTCATTAAATATATCCAGGTGAACAATCTGCACTAGGTGGACCATGGTAGGATTGGTCTTACATCAAGGATTTGATGAGTCCCTCCCCCATCTATGCCGGAGTTCTGGCTGTCTTGATCTTATGCAGGTCTTGGAGCATGGAAAATCTGTTTTCTTCAGGGATAAAGGTTCTACCTCAGGCACCGGTACCAGTCCCACACTCAAGCGAATGCAGGCAGCACTAAATGGTTTCAGTGGGTATTAAATTTAAACAACAACAAACTAACTGAATCCATGATTTGTTATACCACTGGGGTTTGTAAACAAAAGACATAAATGAGTGATCATCATGTTAGAAAACAACAATAACAAATGCTCAAAAACTCCGACACACTCTCCAAACTCCTCTTTCTCTATTTATTTTCAAAACAGTGTCATTCTTTGTCTGGATGAGAAACTGATTTACCAATTATTTCTCCCTTCTCCTTAACTCTAGAAAGAAAAAAAGAAAAGCAAAATTTCCTTCAGAGATTAATGAAAAGTTTTCTTGTCTGTCAACACTAAGGTTGGTGTCAGTTACTCATCGTAAGACATGCATGAACATATGAATAAATACAAGGACTTTGATGGATGAGCAGAGGACAAAAGTATCTCAGCTCTGGGTAGAGGAAGGCTATGCGAGTGTGGATGAGGGAGAAAGAACGAAGAAGAGAGAAAGTAAGAAAGAAAGAAAGAAAGAAAGAAAGAAAGAAAGAAAGAAAGAAAGAAAGAAAGAAAGAAAGGAGGGAGGGAGGGAGGGAGG
>NC_034603.1:67353430-67356707 GCF_900095145.1 Mus pahari
GGGAGGGAGGGAGGGAGGGAGGGAGGGAAGGAAGGGTGTTTTCAGTTTTTCCTATCTAATATTATGCTAGCAATATGTTTGTCATATAGCCTTTATTGTTTTAAAATAGGAACTATCTATTCCTAATTTCTCCAGGGCTTTTATCTTGAAAACCTGTTGAACTTTATCAAATGCCTTTTCTGTACCTTTCCTATATGATCATGTGCTTTCCATCCTTAAGATTAGTCATATGATGAATTTCATTTATCGATATGTATGTTGAACCAACCTTACATTCCTTGGATGAAATCTACTTGATCTTGGTTGTTTTTGTTGTTGATGATATTGTTATTTTTGAGACAAGGTCTCACTCTGTAGACCAGGCTGGCCTGGAACTCCATGATTCACCTGCCTCTGCCTCCCATGTATTAGGATTAGCTATCATGCCCAGCTAAATCTGCTTATTCTTGATATATGATTTTCTCACTATGTTCTAGAGTTCAGTTTGCAGGGGCAGGGGTTCAGAATATTGTGTTTATGTTCTTAAGAAAATAGATCTATCATTTTCTTTTTCATTACCTCTTTGGTATTGGTGACAGGGTAATACTGGCTTTGTAGGATGTATTTAGTACTGTTCCTTCCCTTATTTCATAGAAGAGCTTGGAAAGAATTAGTATTAGATCATCCTGAGGGTTTGGTAGGATTCAACAATGAATTCTACTTTTATTCTGTTGTGGTCTGGTAGGATGCAAGGACTCAACTCCTTTTTTAGTACTTTTAAGGCTTGCTTTGTGGCCTATATGTGATGAAAGTTCAGCTATGTTCTGGGCTTTTAAGAGAAGAACTTTAATTACTGTATGAATCTCATCACTCATTACAGGTCTATTCTGGCTTTATTTTAGCTAGGTCGTGCATATTTAGAAATGTATCCATCTTATTTAGGTTTTCCAGCTTTGGGGAAAATAACATTTTCTGATCTGCATTTAACTGGGGTCTGTTGTAATTTCTCCATGTATTCTCTAATTTTATTCTCTTGATATTCTCATTTTTTTTTTTTGATTAATTGGGCTAGATCTCCATGCTGTTAAACTTTTCAAAGAACCAGCTTTTTGTTGGCTGGTTCTGCATATTATTTTTAGTCTCTAACTAATTCATTTGTACACTGCTTTGGGGGGGGGTTGTTGTTTTAGTTTGGATTGGTTTGGTTTGGTTTTGGTTTGGTTTTTGCCATCTACTAAGTTTTGAATAGGTTGCCCTAGAATTTTGGGGTGCATAATTAGGTTGTTTATTTGAGACATCTCTGGGGCTTTGTGTGGGGGAACATGTATAGCTAGCTGAAAACTTTCCTTTTATGATTGCCATAACTGTTCCCCAGAGAAGCTGATATCCTATTCAATGATTCTCATTTATGTCTTAAGAAATTTTAATTTCTCCCCTACTTCTTCAGTGACCCACTTTTTCACTCAAAAGCATCCTGTTCAGTCTCTAAGAATTTGTGTAGTTTCTGAGTCCGTTCTTGCTATTGGTCTCTACTTTTATTCCACTGTGGTCTGGTAGACTGTAAGGAATTAACTCCTTGTTTGTACTTGTTAAGGCTTGCTTTCTGGTCTACGATATGATGAATTTTGGAAAGATCCTATATGCTGCTGAAAAGAATGTGTGTTCCTTACGTGTTGGGTGGAATATTCTGTATATGTCTGTTAAGTTGATATATGGAAGAATTTAACCCTGAAGTTAAATTCTGAAGTAGACCTCTGCTGAGGTCTACTTTGGTAATCTATGTGGATAATGGTAAAACATGAGAGTGGGCACTAAACTCTCCTAATAACTATTGTGTTGGGAATATTTTCTCTAAAACATGGAATTAGACAAGAGTCCCCACTATCTACATTCCTGTTCTATATTGTATTCAATCTCAGTCAAAGCAATAAGACAAGAGACAATCTAAAAGGGATAGCAACACAAAACTAGGAAGCAAAACTATGTCTATTACAGATTACATGATTCTATATATTAAAAGGCTTTACGAACTCTACTAGAAAACTCTCATGTTTACTTTTAATTGGCAAGATACAAAACCGAAATACAAAATTTGGCAGCTTGCATAGCATTAATGAACACACTATGAAGGAAATTACAAAAAACATTCTATTCACTATAGCTTCTCACACACAAAAAGTTCTTATAAATGAACTTCACCAAAGCTGTGAAAGACTCATACAGTGAAAACTTCAAAATACTGAGGAACAAAATTAAAGAAGATATCAAATGATGCAGAAATCTTTCAGTAAGTTGATATCTTGAAAATGTCCATAATGTTAAAAAATATTTATAGACTAAACCCTATTTCCATAAAAATTCTAGTCACAGTCCTCATAGAAACAAAAATGATAAAAATATATTTTTATATGAAATACAAAAGACTACATGTATATAAAGCAATTCTACACAGAGAAGAATACTAGTAGAAGTACCAAAATGCATGACCTCAAATGATGCTACAGTGCAAAAGTGATACAAATCATTTGTTCCTATACAGATAGACAAGTAGACCAGTGGAGCAGGATAAAGGACTGAGAAACAAATACACAGATATACAGCCACCAAATACCATGTCCCCAAGTATACTTGACACAATTGGGAGCCAGGAGTAGAGCTAGTACAAATGCAGATGCCTGACCCATCTGGAGGTAGGTTTTGTAGATGAATTGACAAGGAGCTAGGCATTCAGCTCATTGATGTGAGCATAGCACTCTCTCATCCTTCTCCATGGCTACCTCCCAATCAAAGCCCAAACAAAGGAAGAATGCTATAGAAGCAACACTCTCCCTACCCTCGCTGCCTTGAGGAGCAAACATTACCACATGATACTCCAAGCTGTGATGAGGTTGATGGTACACTTGACTCTTTCCTTTTATCTGAATAAAGGTCTTGTGAGCTACTCCCAGAAAAGAAAAGAAAAAAAAAAAAAACAAATTAAAAACATGTAAAAAGATTCCTATTAAGGAACAACTTCTTTTTTGATAAATAAACTTTTAATATGGAAAACACTGTAAAGAACAAGGAAAACTGTCATTGGCCCAAACCTGGATGAGCTGATGTATAAAAGACCCAACTGAAATGAAGTCAGAGTATTCTAGAAGACTCACTTGTAAACAGAACTGTGGGGAGCCGCCCTCACATTCGCCATTACAAGATAGCGCTGATGTCCTGTGCTCTAACAAACAAACAAGGCAGCTGCGCATGTGCTGGGTAGATTTCCATTCCCTTGTGCCCTGCCTTTCCCGTGGCGTCATCT
>NC_034603.1:67356718-67369050 GCF_900095145.1 Mus pahari
TGTTTGTGTGCCGCGTCATTTCTTGCTGGCGAGAAGGTAGCGCGGGACACAGAACACCAACCCGCCCCCCTACACACACACCTAACACCATTGCCAACTCCTGCTGTTCCTCTTGCCTATCAGCCTAGTTGCTACAGAACAAAGTGATGCAGGACCACTTGCCAGAGACCAACCTGTGTGACCAGCTGCTGTGGGCCCAGCTGCTGTGGGTCCAGCTGCTACCACCCCAGCTGCTGTGGCCAAATTTGCACTAACTACATCTTCTATCAACCCTGCTGCCAGCCAACTTGCTGTGAAACTGCATGCTACAAGACAACCGCTGCAAGCCAACAGATAAGACCACCCACCTGCTGACAGCATAAGACCACCCACCTGCTGCCAGGTGTGCTGCATCCCCAGCTGCTGCAGCACATCCTGCTGCCAGCCCTGCTGTCAATCAAGTTGCTATGAAACCACTTGCTGAGGGACCACCTATTTTAAACCAGTCCTTGTGACCAGCTGCTGCAGTGAGCCCAGCAGCTGTGTGTCCAGCTGCTCACAGACCTGAGGAGGAGGATCAATCCCCCAAGGGACAAATGTCTGCACAACTTACATAAACACACTTATTTGTGCTAAAAGTCATTAGGCTAATACCAAAAAAATCTGTTAATCATCTTTTTTTTTTTTTCTTTAAACCTTAATTTCCTTAAGTGAATCCAGAGTTCTTGCGTTCACTCACTTCCTGCAATTGCAGTTCCCAGGCCATCTCGTGCAGAAGTCTCGCTTAAGCTTCAATGCTATGCCAAGGTCTTTACCCCATCCTCTAAATAACTGAGGAGAGCATATTCACTAAAATGCCTTAGCTTTATGCACTTCATAATCACTCTTCACTCTACAGTGCACCCCATAGTCTTATGCGACTTTCTTCTTCCTGAGAAGACGCTCTCTCATAAAAACGTAGGCAGCCTTCACAAATTCTTAATTATGTACCATATTCCCATCCCATATTGTCTGACTTTACTATTCTGGGGTAACATTTGATAGGAGACCTACATGTGCAACCCATTCTCACATGTATAATATGTTGTCACTCTAATACACGTAGAAGTCACAATGTTACAAAACAGAGCTCTTAAGTTCCTCTTCTTGCGTGCCTGATTACCAACTCACCATCACAAGCTCCTGTGAAGCCAGTGTCACTCTAACACCAAAGACAAGTCAAAAGAAACCTACAGGCCGAATCCCAGATGAACACTGACTCAAAAATACTCAATAGATTATTTGTACATGGCGTAGACATACGTCAAAAGAGCTCATTCATCATGACCAAGTTGGTTTTATCTATGAGATACAGGGATGATTCAACGCCCAAAAGTCACTAAGTGGAAGAAAGCACATAAGTGATTTAGAAACACAAACCATAAGATAATCTCAACAGATGGAGGAAAAGCCATTTGGCAAAATCCAATATACCTTTGTGATAAAAGCCCTAGGGAAATAGGACTGGAGAGAACACATCTCAACATGAAGACCCGTACAGTCATTATGGAAACTAGTGTAAAGTTCTAAAAATTAAACACTTCCATGCGACCCACATTCACCCCCCTAGGCGGTGCCCAAGGGACTCCACACCCTACAACAGACATAGTTCTGCCTTTCTTTTTAAGATTGCTTGAGAAGCATCCATAGATTTTCCACTAGCTACTATCTCCTTTTCTAGTCCCACCACTGTACAAAGATTCTCCTTTCTCCACATTCTCATCAACATCTTTGTCTCTAGTTTTTCTCTGATAATAGATGGATATAGAGTTCCAATGTTGCAGTTACTAAGTAATATCCCAATAATACATTACCCGCCTGGGCAGAATGTGCAATATTACTAGTAAACCAGAGAGCAGAGGAAAGACGTCCTCCTATCTCGTACTCAGTTCTCCTGATGTTACCTTTCCTCAGATTGACTATGCTTCTACCTATGTCACTATAAGTTTTTCTTTTCTAAACTAATCTAAATTCTCTTGGTTTGTTTGTTGATTGATTGATTGATTGGTTGGTTGATTGATTGATTGTAAGATATCTTGGTGCACAGTCCTTATGCTGATTTTTCTATTTGTTACCAAAACAACACCCCTCAACCTCAGAGAAAGAATTCTTTCTGTTAACTAGAATTCTGTTTCAGGTACCATACCTTCTTATCCAGCCATGATAACACAGAGGATCTTGGCTGTCCTGGGAAAAACATGAGGTAGAAATGTACCAGGTGAAACAGGTTTTGGTCCCAGAGGACACCTTGCTGACCTGCTATTAACCCCCAGACTCATTAACATCTCCCTGTCATGCATTACCCTAGTAAAATCCCTGCCTAGCCATATAACGCAGATGCAAAGCAGCTCCTGAAGATTAAAGGACAAGACTCCCTCATCTCTGAGATGGACTCTGCCCCTCCACAAAAACTTGATGAATAATCCTCCCACTCATAGTCAATATCTTCCCCTTTGTTCTTTTACCTTCAAATCCATTGTTCAGGTGACAGCCTGATTGGCCAATCATTTTTCCAAAATCCTTGGCTCCATAAAATCTGGATTTTGCTCTTGCTCCCATGATACCTAAAGGCAGAAATGAACCAGTTTGTGATAAAATAAATAAATAAATAAACAAACAAACAAATTGAAAACATTTTTATTTGTTCCTTGTTTACAAAATTTTAGAGTGTGTTAGGACATTTTCACACAGATATAACTATGTTTTTTTTAATAACTCAAAGGTTCTTCCACAAGTGTTAAAAAACTAAATATAAGCCTCAGAGTAATATTGTTTAAGCAAATAAAAGTACCAAAATAATGGTTTTTCTTTTTTTCAAAAATTCAGGAGATCTCATATTTTCTGTAATTTTTGATCAAATAACATTCTAGCATACCTAGTATGTGCTTTCTTTATTGAATAAGCACGATCTCTCCTCACTTCTCAGAAAATTCGGTTGGCACATACAGTGAAAATAAACACCTCTTCTGATAGTTCTGTGATGACTAAAGACACTTTTTTCACTCTTCTTCTCTGGAATAGTTCAGTATTGCATGAATGACTATTGTTAATTTTATAAAATTAGTTGATACTTTATTTTCTTTGTTCCTAATGCATTCCTTTCTGGGATTTCCCCCACAGCATCTGTAAGGAAAGAAACCCATGATACATGCCAGTGTACCCACCAAGGAAACACCACTGCTCCGCACACCAGCTCGGAATCCCTGAAGTTTTTCTGCAACCATAAAAATTCTTAACGAAATTAAAAGTGGGGAAGGAGCTAGAGAGATGGCTCCATGGTTAAGAACACTGACTGCTCTTCTTGAGGACCTGGGTTCGATTCCCAGCCTCCACATGACAGCTCACAACTATCCATATCTCCAGTTCCTGGAAATCCAGCATCTTCTTCTGCCCTTGTGGGCACCAAGTATACACGTAACACACAGACGTGCATATACTTGAAGCACACACACATGAAATAAAGTAACGGAATCTTTTAAGAAAATAAATGTAGGGAGACCAAGCAAAGCCACATTGTGTTCCAAGAAGGTGAGAACATAGATAAACTCAGAAGCGACTCAATTAGATGAGCTAGAAGAATTATGGTAAAAACGGGAAGAATGGAAAATCGTGTTTAGGAATATATCTGTATAGTAAGTATGTATCCCAAAAAAGACATACATGAGTCAAGTCCTGTGCGACATACATGAATCATAACCAAACTGAATTGGCTTCAGTTAGGCAATATCATTCTAACACTTGGAAATGCCTCGATGTCTTAACCATGTTAAGAAAGAGGCAATAATCAAATATCTCAAATTTTAAAGTAGAATCAGGTTATAAAACATCAATACATTTGGAATTGATGGATTTTGGGGGGCAGACAGAGGTAAGAATCTAGTTTTCCACTACATTTGTTAAAGATGCTGTCTTTGCTCCAATGTGCATTCTTGGGTTTTTGTTTTTGTTTTTGTTTTTTGGTTGTTTTTTTTTTTTAAATCGTATGTCAAAAAAAGTGGGACATGAATTTGATGAAGAGTAGGGAGGGTTACTGGAAGGTTTAAACTAAGAAAAAGGAAGGGAGAAATGTGTAATTAACAACAAGAATACTCATGAGCTCAAGGATCTGTTTTTTTGTTTTGTTTTTTTTTAATTATGTGTCAGAAATTTTAGGATCTCAGGCTGATATATGGGTCCCTAATTCTATCCTGCTAATTACTGTATCTCTTTTTATTCCTATACCAGATTGTTTTATTACTATAGGTCTGTGGTATAATTTGAAATGATGGATGTTGATACTTCCAGTGGTATTTTTTGTGTTTAAGATTGTTTGAGCAGGCTGGAGAGATAGTACAGTGGTTAAAGTCATTGGCCACTCTTTCAAAAGACCCAAGTTCAATTCCCAGCACCCATATAGCAGCTCACAACTATCTATAAATCCAATTCCAAGGAATTTGGCACCCTTACATATATATGTAAGCAAATAATGCACATAAAATAATAATTTTTTTGGTTTTGTGTTTTTGTTTTTTGTTTTTCGAGACAGGGTTTCTCTGTATAGCCCTGGCTTTCCTGGAACTCACTTTGTACACCAGGCTGGCCTCGAATTCAGAAATCCACCTGCCTCTGCCTCCCAAGTGCTGGGATTAAAGGTGTGCGCCACCACCGCCCAGCTAAATATTTTTTTTTAAAGATTGTTTTGGTTATCTAGGGTTTTTTGTACTTCCCTATGAATTTTAAGACTATTTTCTCAAGTTGTATGAAGAATTGTGGTAAAATTTTCATGGGGATTGCACTGGATCTGTGGACTTCTTTTGGTAAGGTGGTTATTTTCTCAATATTAATCCATGATTGTGGAAGTCTTTTGCATCCCCAGCATATCTAATTTCTTTCTTTCATGTTTTATAGTTTTCTATGGACAGGTTTCTCTTTTACTAGCTTTGGAGGTTGGGAACAATCCTTGTGAAATAATGCCTTCTGGACATGATGACATCATTGTACTATGAACTCACAGGAGCTGTGATTGTCTATCCAAGACCTTCATGAGATCAAAGCAGCCATAATTCCAGCATGTGAGGAGCTATAGTCATGAAGCCCTATCCCTAGTTGATGATCTTTAACAGTTGAAGGCTGCTGGGGTAGCGAATATAAAGGTTCTTAAGAGATATTTAAGGGAAATAGCCCATACTCCAGTGGAGAGCCTTAAAGTTGATGATAGATATTATCAACTCTAGAGGTTGTGCTAAGCCATGTTGTTAGATGCCCACCAGCTTTGCTATAGATAATCACTGATGATGTGTGGGTCCCAATGATACCAGATGCCTAAGATGTTTTCCAGGAACAGATTTATCTAACTCAATGGGATTGAAACCATTGATACTTCAGTTGGGACTGTGGACATTTCCGGTAGGCATCTCCATTCCATCAGCATGTGAACAGCACTGATTGGACTCAAGTCCAAAATGAAGACAGGAAGTTAGAAGGGAGACACAGTGGAGGAATCTGGAAGAAGTTAGAGAGGGAGTGAGTGGTATATCAGAATATATAATATACATATATGAAATTCTGAAAGGTTGAAGTTTTCTTAAGTCAACATATTTCCCAGATTTAATATGGAAACGAGGAGAAAAGTACTACTGTTATCTTTGTAAATCAGCACTACACATCAGAGCATGCCCATCGCTCAAAGGAGGAGCTTTGCAAATGGGGAAGGGTTAACTCACAAGGCAGTCAGACAAAGAGGAAGAATCCCTCACATCTGCCTTCTCTGGGATACCGTCCAGGGATATTGATGTGATAAAGACCATAGTGAACCACGGCACGGGCATAGTGGGTGAATGCAAAGTGAACTGATCCAGAGTTTGAACATGCACAATCAAATGTTATGGCTTGTCCAGGACACAGGTGAAGAAAATAGCACACCAGTGTGGTTCTCCACCCTCTGATCTCAAAGAAGTTACCCACTGGAAATGTCCACAGTCCCAATTGAAGTATCAATGGCTTCAACCCCATTGATTTAGATAAATAAATCTGTTCCCGGAAAACATCTCAGGCAACTGCTATCATCAAGATCCACATGTCATCGAGGTTTTCTATAACAAAGCTGGTGGGCACCTAACAACATGGCTTAGCACAACCTCCAGCTGTGATAACCTCTAAGATTAAAGTCAGCTAAAAGAGAGTCTTTGAAGGTGAAAAAAGCAATCAAACTGACTGTCAATGCTTCAAGGCAATGGTGACCTTGGTTCCTTTAGGGAGGATGCGAGGATGTTATTGGGAGATCTTAGAGTTCATTTCTTACTCTAGCCGTAGCAGCATGATTGTGTTCACCTCATGCTGTTCTCTTGAATTGGAAATTAAGTTGTTTATTTAAGATCATTGAGAGAACTAAGAAAACCTGTCAATGTCTCTGGTGAGTCGGGTACCATAGAAACCCCTCTTAACTCCTTCCTTGAATAAAAAGAACATAGAATGGTAAGGCAAGACAGAATAAAACACAGATAGACAGGGAGAACACTGATCTATGATCACTAGCCCTACTTCCTCACAGATTAGGACTGTATTTCTCTGGACCCCGGTTTGTTCAGGTCTGCAGTAGTTATATGGCCAAAAGTGCTCTGTGTTCATCCCAGTTTGATCTCAGACCTGGAAAATAAGAGCGAAACCATCACTGTGTCCGTTAATATCTCCTTGCCCCAGAGCATCCTGCTGCTTCAGCCCACCTGCTCTGACTGGTTAGGCTCTACTATGGAAGGCATTGTGCTTGACATCTTCTTCCCAATTTGCCTTTTGCTTTTCTTGACAGCATCTCATATAGCTCAAGCTGGACTCAAGCTCCCTATGTATCCAAGGATGACTTTGAACTTCTGATCCTCCACCTCTAACTCGTAAGTACTGAGATGATGGCCATGTGCCGCCATGGCTGGTTAATGCAGTGTTAGGGATTGAAATCTGGGCTTCATACACCCTAATTAAGCATCCTTCCAAATGAGCTATACCACCAGTCCCTCACCCCAAACTGCCTTGATGCTTCTGGAACACCC
Source organism: Mus pahari (assembly GCF_900095145.1). Classification (NCBI taxonomy): domain Eukaryota; kingdom Metazoa; phylum Chordata; class Mammalia; order Rodentia; family Muridae; genus Mus; species Mus pahari. The sequence goes on from NC_034603.1 coordinate 67,363,759, forward strand.
AAGTAGAGGATCTGGCACAGAGACAAATGCTCAGACTAGCCTATGGAGTCAGGCTTCTGTGAGTGAACAATGAGCTAGTCATTCAGGTCATCCCTGAGTACCGCCAAGCTTCTCTCCCAAGTCTCTTCCTAATCTAAATAGAGCCAAAGGAATAAAACTTTAAAGGGACAACCACCCTGAGTCTCCTAGTTCTAAAGAGTGATCACACCATCAAGAGATGACCAAAGCAAGATACTGCTGATGACATGTTCAGCTTCCTTCTGCCTGCAAAGGTTCATCTTTTTAATGAGTTGTTTTCAATTAAGATCCTTACTTTGAAAAACTGCATAACCTTGGGAGAGCCATGCTTTCTTTGACAGCATCAAACTGAATGTGAAATATTATAGAAACAAGGAAAGACCTTCTGGTTGGTCCATATTATGAGGACCTGGTATACAAAAGGCCTACATAGACAAATGTCATTGTATTCTGGAAAACTGACCATTGAAGAGGAGCCCAACCCTCAACATCTAATACCATGACCCATTCCTACTCTTCCTAGCTGTTGCAGAACCACCTGCTGGAGACCAAGCTGGGTGACCAGCTGCTGCCAGTCCTGCTGCCAGCCCAGCTGCTATGGGTACCCCTACTGCCAACCATGCTGCACTCCCAGTTGCCTCATGCTCTGTTACCAGACCAACTGGGGCCAACCAACTTTCTGTGAAGCCACCCTCTGCTGGACTCTCTTCTGTAGCACACCCTACCACCGTCTCTGCTGCTGTGAGTCTAGCTGCTGCCAGCCATGATAATGATGATGGTGAGGATGATGATGATGATAATGGTGGTGGTGATGATGATGATGGTAATGATGATGATGAGTCTCCTGGCAACTTACTTGTCACACTGACACAATTCACTTCTTATCTTTCTGGTAACCACCAGGCTAGCACAGATGTTGTTCACCATCTCCTCTGTTTTAAGGGCTTCTGAACTACTCTGAGTCAATGCAGAGATCTCACCCTCATTTCCTTAGGGCTTATAGGTGCATATTTTGCAACCACGTGTCCTTCATGTGGTCATATTCTAAAACCGAGGTCTTTAAGGAAACAATTTTTCATGACAATTGCATAGTTTTATACAACCAACCCATCACATTTAAGATCACTGTTTCTTCTACAGTGCACTTTAGATATTTGCAAACTTAAAAGGCTGAGTGAAGACTTCAGGTTTACATGACTGACAGAGCTAAGTATTCAAAAGCAGATTTAAGACTGCTCATTTCCAAGATGAATTTATTCTTCCATCTTGTTTTCTTCTTTTCATGATTGCTTTGCATTGTCTTCCCGGCTCTGGGCAAGCCTCCATTCCCTTCCCAGTAAAACCTGGTTGTCATCCAGCCAATACCTGTGGTATCAACTTTTTCTGGCATTTAATTTCCAGGACTTGCATGTAGAGAGATTTTAATCTAACAATTTGGCCATTCTAGCTTTATTACAGATACTCCATTAGCACATACCTTTAATCCCAGTCAATGAAGATAAAGTTAGTTTATAGAAGGAAGCATCCATGTTTGAAAGTGATGTCTAATTGAGTGGCAGACAATGTGACAAATCTGAGAAAATTTGTTCTAAGGAGAACAGAGAGAAAAGAGAGGCTACTTAAGAGAGAGAAGGAAGGAGAGAGGAAGCAGCTTTACCTGGACAAATGTACAGAGACAGGCTGCAGAGAAGGAACAAGCTAGATATAGATGAAGACAGATTGAGGCAAAGAATGAAAGGGAGCTGATTAGAATGAATTGCCAAAGTTAGTCTGAGGCCAAGAAGAGCAAATCAGGAGAGGCCAAGATTGAGTCAGTCACCTTGGAGAGGAATTTGAGCCAGAAGAGCTGAGTTGAACCAGCCAGCTAGCAATCAGAAAGAACTAGAAAGGGGTGAACTTATTCAGCAGCAAGTCTCAGAGGCTGACCACATTCTAGGCCTAGATTAGGTTATGCAGAGGCTAGAAGCTTCCAGAAGTAGGCCCAGGTTAGCAGACTGAGGCAGTAAGCCTCAGAGATGACAAGTACTACAGATGAATAGAAGTTACTTTTACAAGATAGGGTTGTTCACCAGCAATAATAATTATATCTTGCCCATGTAAGATGTATCTAAGGATGTAATATAACTGTGTGGAGCCTAATTTTGGTTGTCAACTTGACATGCCCTGGAAGAGGGAACCTCAATGGAGGAATTGCCTATGTTGACTAGGAGTGTGAGAATGTGTCTGTGGGCATTTTTCTTCATTCTTAATTTAAGTTGGAAAGCCCAATCTGCCATGGGCAGTGCCATCCATGTACAGGTGGGCCTTACTTGTACTAGAAAGGTAACTGACCATGAACCCAGGAGTAAGCCAAGAAGCATCATTTCTCCATGGTTTCTGCATCAAGCTCTTGCCTTAAGTCTGTGCCTTGGTGTCAGGGACCAGGTTGAGAAAACCCAGGCATCTTACACCCAGGGCATCCTGCAGCCCAGGTGTTTTCACAGTATGTAGCTAAAAGCCACATAGTTCTTTGTCAAGAGCACTTCCCCCTCTCTCTCTGCAAGGCCACTCCTGGGAACCAGCAAGACCTAAACAGACATCAAGGACTGAAGGAGTCTTCTCACATTCCAGAGCTGCCCAGAGCTGTCACCTTGAACTGTCAGGAGGATCCGGACCCCGAGATAGGCTCTTAGATAAGCCGCCCTATGTNCCAGGGCAGTGGCNCCAAGGACCCTAGATGAATCACTAAATGTATTAGACTTGCAAATAACTCTTNCCAATTATTTCTCTCACTGCATACCTTTGATCACCCCTCTCCAAATTGTATATAACCTGAGCATCTCCCCTTAGTAAAAGAGACTATGACAAACATGCATGGTCTTCGTCTCTTTCTTTATTCCCATTTCTCTCTAGGTTTGTGATCCCCTTCAAGGACCATGAAATAAAGTGTCCCGTGGGCCGGGGCACCTTGGCTTCCCTGAAAGAAAAAAATAAGACTATAACCCGCAGGCTAAAATAAACCCTCTCCCCAAGTTGCTTGCCTGTCATGTTTATCACCACATCAGGAAGTGAAACAGATCAGACTGTCAATAACTAGATTAAGAAACAGGCTGTAGGGTTGCTAGAGCGCTTTTCTGATTTGGGGTTCTCCAAACCCTGGATCAGGTTAGCCGTCCTGGACAGAGCTCTGTGGGGATAACCCCGTGATCTATCTGGTCTCTGGATGTTTTGAGGCAAACACTGAAGCTGAGGAAATAAAGGTGGGATTTGAGAAAGAGAAGAAGTTAAACACTGCTAGTAGTCTTAGCAGATGTTAACAGGTATGAATGTGGTCCCCAAAGATGGAGCCAGGTCTTCTGAAAAATTATCAATGTAAGCAATATACTCATATGTGTGCTAGGCAAACAACTGATCCTGGCTCTTGATGGGATTGAATAATTTATGACCAGAACTAACTTGTGGTTAGTTAGATCTCAGATGGCACAATAGGTCAGGACAGGGTGGGATTCTGGGAAGGGGCTACCAAGTTATTTTGTTTGCTTGATGCTCACTCTCCTGGTCCATGATAAGAAGAAAGATGAGCTGGGAAATCAGCATCTATTGATTATCTACAGGTATAAACCGACCTAGATCTTTCCTCCTCCTATCTAATTCATAACCCGCATCATTTTATCATGTCCATTTTGCACGTGCGGCAACAGGAGACAAAGTGAGATGAAGTAGCTTGTTCAGGGTTCCACAGCTAGGCCAAACTGTTGGCACTTCGCTCACTGGGATCCCTACACAGTTTGCTCATACATGTCTAGAAAAAGAACATGGGTTGATAAAGCTATGTAGACTGTAAAATTACCAATAACTATAAATTACCTGATCCATCCACGCAGTTTGCCCTCATTTTCCTAATTAAGAATTTGAGATGGAGAATGAAAGCAAAGATTTCTGCCTGTGTGTTAAAATGGTCATTTATTTCAATAGGATTTATGGGGCACTTACTATATAAGTACTGTGCCAGATACCAGGATTAAAGATGTGAATGAGACCTTCAAGATGTCCACTGTCATTGTCTTGAAGAACAGACAGAAGAAAAGAAATGCACATATCAGGAGTGAGAATCATAAACTTCCATCACAATTACATAGTATCAGAGTTACTTTTTCTGTTGCTGTGATGAAATAGTCCAACAAAAGTGACTTAAAGGAAAGGGGATTTATTCTGGCTCACAGTTCCACAAGGAAATAGCCTGTCATGGCAGAGAAGACATGGTTCCTGGTGACAGGGGCAGGAGGCTTGCTGGTCACACTGGATTTATAATCAGGCAGGAGAGAGGAAGCAGGATCAGGCTATAAAACCTCAAGGCCTGCCCCCTTTCCCTATGAAACCCTCCAGGGAGGATCCACCTGCTAAGGGTTGCACAGCCTTCTCAAACAGCACCACCCACTGGGGGCTGACAGTTCACATCTAAACCATCCACATCAAAGACAGTACTACCTAGCTGGATTATGTCTTGCCAACCAATCAAGGCAGAAAAGAAGGAAAGAAAAACTGATCTGAATTGAACACACAAATCAGCTTGTAGGTGGGACAAAAGGGGAACACTGAGAGACCAGTTCAGGCACAAATGCTTCTGAAATAAGTACATGTAAAACCAGTGGAAGCCGTAGGGACAATTTAAATTCTCAAATAAACGGAAGAGGAATGATGAGGATCTTCATGTCTCTGGTTCATGACCCAGCCATTCCTGCCTCCTTCCGCAGTGGGAAACATACAGGTGAACCTAGGAAGAAAGATGCATACATGAGCTCTCTTTGTATGGGCATATTATCCAATAAATACAATCTTCCTGGCAATAGACAAAAATAAAAAGTGTACTAAAGATGTACATCACAAAGCTGGTGTGTAGCCAGGCATGATGGCGCATGTCTGTAATCCCAGCACTTGGGAGGCAATGGCAGGTCTACTGTAAAGTCAATACCAGCCTGGACTACACAGCAAGTTCCCAGCACAGCTGGATCTACAGGCTGAGACACTGTCTCAAAACCCCTAAAATCAATAAATGGATACATATGCTGAGAAGGATAATAATAGGAAATGGGATAATAATAGATAATAACATAATCTAGATATTTCCTGGAGATCTCACCCAGTACACCTAAACTACAAAGCTCTTAGGCATCCAGGAAAACCACTTTGAACTTTATTTTAACAGTGGTAGGGTCCACTCAATGTTAGCGATGACAAACTTGCCACCAGAGGTGTCCCGCGCTACCTTCCCGCCAGCAAGAAATGACGCGGCAC